>NC_087303.1:990935-1321247 GCF_015220805.1 Pogoniulus pusillus
TGGCTGGAGGAAGGCTGAGCAGGTCCCTTCTTGTGACCTCCCCACTGAGAGCCAAGAATCAGGGCTTGGCTCCTGCTCGGCTGAGCACACGGAGCCGTTTCCTTCCCAGCCTGTCTGGGAACAGGAGGGGAGGAGGAGGAGGAGGAGGAGCTGCTTTCCAGCCGTCCCTTCCCTGGAGGTCTGGGAATCAGTGGGGCTGGAATCAGCCCTCCAGCCAAGCGCCCCAGGGTGCAGCTGGGCGATGCCAGCCGTGTGGAGGGGTTTGGCTTGGGCACAGGAGCAGTTCCTCTGCTGCAGGAGTGGTCAGGGATTGGCACAGGCTGCCCAGGGAGGTGGTGGAGTCCCCAGCCCTGGGGCTGTGTGGCCATGGCACTTGGGGCCATGGGGGAGCTGGGACTGCATTATCTTGGAGGTCTTTTCCTAACCAAAACAGTTCCATGTGGGTCTGGATCCCTCTCCACACTCCAGGGTCCTCTGCAGCCTCATGGAGCCCTCCCTGCCAGGGAAGAGGCTGGGAGAAGGAAGGTTGGCAGAGTGGTTTCCAGGAGGTCCTGCACAGTGCAGCCCTGGCTGACAGGCACCATGCAGTGCCCAGGGGCAGCTCTGCCTTGCTGCTGAGCCATGCCCACGCTGCACCCATGGCCCATGTGGGGAGCAGCAGCAGAGAGCACAGGGCAGGTTGTGCCTGCAGCCCAGGGCTGGTGCTGGGCTGCTCCATGGGGTGCTGGAGATGTGGGGATGAAGGCCTCTGAGGTAGAATCATAGAGTCATGGAATCAGGCAGGGTGGGAAGGGAGCACAAGGAGCAGCCAGTGCCAACCCCTGCCATGCCCAGGGACACCTCACACCAGAGCAGGCTGCACACAGCCTCAGCCAGCCTGGCCTCAAACACCTCCAGCCATGGGGCCTCAACCACCTCCCTGGGCAACCCCTGCCAGCCTCTCACCACTCTCCTGCTCAGCAACTTCCTAACCTCCAGGCTGACTCTCCCCATTTCCACCTCTGTCCCATCCCCCCCAGTCCTATCCCTACCTGGCAGCCTCAGAAGTCCCTCCCCAGCTCTCCTGTAGCCCCCTGCAGACACTACAAGACCACAAGAAGGTCCCCTGGAGCCTTCTCCTCTGCAGCCTGCACAGCCCCAACTGCCTCAGCCTCTGCTCCCAGCAGAGCAGCTCCAGGTCAGTGGCATCCTGGGGTGCATGAAGAAGAGGGGCTCGAGGGGCTCGAGGGCCATTTCTGGGCTCCCCAGGTCAAGGGGGACAGGAATATGCCAGAGAGTGTCCGATGGAGACCCCCTTAAGGCACTGAAAGGTCACAGTAAGGTCACCTTGGAGCCCCTCTCGGGCAGAGGGATTTTGGTCTCGGAGCAGAGGAAGGAGCAGGTCCTGCTCTGGAGGAAAACATCTCGTGGGAGGGCTCCAGGGAGCTGGGCTGATGTTTGGCTGCAGTGCCCAGATGGCTCTGGGTCAGCCCTTCTCTGATTTCAGCCTGTTTGCTTCCCAGTGTCTGCTGCTGCCATCAGCCTGGCCCCAGAGCTCGCTCCGTGGGCGGCAGTTCTCCTCCTGCCTTCCCTGCTGGGGGCCAAGAACAACACAGGGCAGAGCTGCAGTGCCCAGCCCTGCTCTGCAGCCCCCCCACAGAGTCTCCTCTGCCGGGGACGGAGCCCCAACGCCTCCAGGAGCTCAGCACTCGGAGGGAGAAGCAAACAGCAGGGCTGGGGGAGATGTGCAGGAGGAGAGCTGCTGGGAAGATGCAGCAAGGGGGCAGGGAGCAGCCAAGAGCATCCATGGGGGTCCCATCAGCCCTTGCCCCCTGCCAGGGAGCCAGGGCAGGAGGAGGGCAAGCACCAGGAGGCCCTGCCTTGTGCCCTCCACGAGGAAGTCAGCGTCAGAACCCAGAGTCCACAGAGCCAGGGCAGAGGAAATACCCCCAGAGACAACCAGAGTGGGCCAGAGGAGTGGCAGGCTCCTCCTGCAGGAACAGGGAGTCTGCAGGAGGCTTGCCTGAGCTCTGAGCTCCTGCAGAGTCTCCTGGAGGAGAGGCTGGGGCCCAGCTCGAGTTCATTAGGATGAGTTTGTTGTTTTGAGAGGCAGGAATCTGCCCTTGGCTGCAACACAGATGGCGACAGAGTCAGGACAAGATGGGCTGGGAAGATGCTGAGGGCCTGGAGCAGCTCTGGGAGGAGCAAAGGCTGAGCCCTGGGGCTGAGAGCCTGCAGCAGAGCAGCCCCAGAGGGCAGCTGAGCAGTGCCCAGCAAGAGCTGAAGGAGCTGGGGGGGGAGGAGGCTGGGGCCAGACTCTGCTCAGTGGTGCCCAGGGACAGCACAAGGGGCAGTGGGCACAGACTGGAGCCCAGGAAGCTCCACCTGAGCAGGAGGAGAAAGTTGCTTGGTGTGAGGGTGCAGAGACCTGGGGCAGGCTGCCCAGAGGGGCTGTGGAGTCTCCTGGTCTGGAGAGCTTCCACCCCCCCTGGGCACTGTGCTGCTGGGCAAGCTGCTGTGGGTGCCCTGCTTTGGCAGGGGGGGTTGCAGTGGATGCTCTCCAGAGGTCCCTCCCCACCCCTACCGTGCTGGGATTCTGCTTTGCAGACTTGGGAGCAGACACTGCACAACAACCAACCCAAACCCCTGGGGGGAACCAAAGCCCAGAGGACAGGGAGGGAAGCCCTGGGCAGGAGCCTGTGCTGGGATTTCCTCCTCACATCCTCTTGGCTTGGTCGATGGCACCAAATGGCCCCAGAGGGACTCTCCTTTTTCAGGGGGTTGCCATCACTGCCTGGGATCCAAACTTGCTCCTGGTTGTTGCCTTGCTCCAGGAGGCTGCAGGGCAAGGGCACGTCCCAGGCACGAGTGTGAGGGTGGCCTGGTGGCCCCACAGCCCTGTGGGCAGCTTCCCTTCCCCCACCTTCATCCTGGAGCTGTTTGGATGTTGTCTTGTTCAGCGGTGGCAGCAGAGGTCTGGGCTGCTTCCTCTGCTCTCTCTTTGCTCTGCTCCCTGCCGGGGGCAGGCAGATTTACTGCTGAGCCTCTGCTCTGCTTTTACTTCCTAACATCTGCTTTAGCTCTTCCCTCAGTCACCAGAGCAGCACAGCTGGCTCCGAGCTGCAGCCTGGGCAAGAGCTTCTGGGTCCAGTTGTGTGTCCAGATGTGGTCTCCAGTTCTGGGCTACACTTCTGTGTCCAGTTCTGGGCTTCAGGTTTGTGTCCAGTTCTGTGTCTAATTCTGAGCTCCAGTTCCGTGTCCAAATCTGTGTCCAGCTCTGGGCTCCAGTTCTGTGTCCAGGTCTGTGTCCAGCTCTGGGCTCCAGTTCTGTGTCCATTTCTGTCCTCCAGCTGTGTGCCCCTTTCTAGGGTCCCATTCGATGTCCAGGTCTGTGTCCAGTTCTGTGCCCTGGCTCAGAACTCACCTGCCCTGGGTGGCCCTGCTGGAGCAAGGAGGTTGGACTGGAGGATCTGCAGAGGTCTCTTCCAAGCCCCACCACGCTGGGATGCAGGGATGCTGGGGATTGTAGGGTTCTGGGGTGCTGGGATGCTGTGACTGTGAGATTCTGGGGCGAGCCTGGGGGCGAGAGGGAGTGCTGAGGGCTTCAGCGGCTCGGTGCGGCCGGGCAGGGCTGCTGCCCGCCCCTGGGCTCGGCTGCGCAGCACACAGCTGCTGTGCCTTACGGACCAGGCTTTCCCACGCTGCTGTCCCATCCGGCCTGTCCCCATCTTTACCTGCCACGCTGCAGCCCGGGCCCTCTGCCAAGAGGAAAGGTGATCCTGGTGTCAGTGAGCCAGGGCTACAGCGAGGAGAGCGCAGATGGATGGAGCAGATCAGCTCCGCCCGCGGAGGCGCCGGGGCCAAGCGTCCTGTCGGCAGCTCCGCCGGGAGCCGTCAGCTGGGCTGGGTTTGATGCTGCTGCTCATGCAGCCACGAACCTGCTTCCCTGGGGCTGGGGAGCTGCTGTGCCCTGCTGGAGAAGCCAAAGTCTCCCAGGGGAAACCTGAGCTGTTCCCAGTGCAAACCCTGAGCTGCTCCCAGTGCAAACCCTGAGCTGTTCCCAGTGCAAACCCTGAGCTGCTCCCAGTGCAAACCCTGAGCTGCTCCCCATGGAAGTCCTGAGCTGCTCTCAGTGATGTTGTCTTGTTGGGCTTTGCATTAAGAGTGTGGCCAAGTAGGTCAAGGGAGGTTCTCCCCCCTCACCCCTCAGTCCTCTCTGTCCTGACCTCATGAGGCCATTTTTGGAGTCCTGGCTCCAGCTCTGGGCTGCCCAGGTCAGGAGAGAGAGGGAACTGCTGGAGAGAACCCAGCAGAGGCTGGGAATGCAGAGATGCTCCTGCAGGGTGCCCTGGCTCAGAGCCTGGGCTCTGGGTTGTTGTCCTGCATCTGCTGCTGGGGGAGGGCAAGGGAGTGAGGCTGAGGAGCTGGCAGTGTGGCTGTTTGTCTGTCTGCTCCTGCTCTGCTTGGAGTCCTGGCTCCAGCTCTCGGCTCCCCAGCTCAAGAGAGACAGGGAACTGCTGGAGAGAGTCCAGGAAGATGCTGAGGGGCCTGGAGCAGCTTTGGGAGGAGCAAAGGCTGAGCCCTGGGGCTGAGAGCCTGCAGCAGAGCAGCCCCAGAGGGCAGCTGAGCAGTGCCCAGCAAGAGCTGAAGGAGCTGTGGGGGGAGCAGGCTGGGGCCAGACTCTGCTCAGCGGTGCCCAGGGACAGCACAAGGGGCAGTGGGCACAGGCTGGGGCCCAGGAAGCTCCACCTGAGCAGGAGGAGAAAGTTGCTTGGTGTGAGGGTGCAGAGCCCTGGGGCAGGCTGCCCAGAGAGGCTGTGGAGTCTCCTGGTCTGGAGAGCTTCCACCTGCCCTGGGCACTGTGCTGCTGGGCAAGCTGCTGTGGGTGCCCTGCTTTGGCAGGGGGGGGTTGCAGTAAATGCTCTCCAGAGGTCCCTCCCCACCCCTACCGTGCTGGGATTCTGCTTTGCAGACTTGGGAGCTCTTTGCTGGAACTGTTGAGCACCTTTAGAGATCCTCAGCAGCCCTGCTTGGGGTTTCTCCTGCTGCAGCCTGGCTTCAGCCAGGAGCAGGGAGGAGATCTTCCTCTCCCCCTGCTCCTCAGTGACTGCTGTGATAATTGAGCCTAAATTGATTTGAACAATTTCCTGTAAGTCCCCAGGGAATAAATTTCCCAGATCAATGAATGCCTCTGGCCCTGGCTGCAAATCTTGCTGCCCTAAGCAGGGCTAGGAGGAGCATTTAATCACATCTGCAACAGCTCCCTCTTGTCCCAGTTAACCCTGGCTGGATCCATGCTTCTCTAGGCTGGTGATGCCCTGGGCATGGATCCCTGGGTTCTGGTGAGGAGAACTAAGCCAAGGTTTTGGTGCCCAGGAGCTGCAGGCACTGCTCCAGCCCCAGCACCTGGGGGGTGGTGGCAAAAAGGAGCTGGGCTTGGGCAGACACAGGAGGTGGCAGCTTGTCTGTGTCCATCCTCCCTCCTGCCTCTCCAGCTGCAGGTAAAACCCATCAGGACCCAGAAGTGGCCCTGGGCAGCCAGAGCCAGCTGGAGGTGTCCATGCTGCCTGCTGAGGGGTTGGAGCAGATGAGCTTTGATGGTCCCTTCCAACCCATTGCTGTCTGTGAGGTCTCTTGAGCCCAGATCCAGCCCTGGGTGCCAGAAGCATCTTTTGGTACCTCTGTGGCATTTGCCCATGTCCTGCCCCTGCCCCAAAACCTCTTCCCCTGAGACCCTCTCTCCTTCTGGCTTTGCTTGCTGCTTTTTTGGCACAGACCCATGGGCAGGTTTGGGGTCTCTGCCCCCAGACCATGGTACCAAGTCTGCAAAGTGGTGCTGAGGCTTCCCAGGGACCTTTCCTGCCATAGCCAAGGTCCCAGCTCACATCACTCAGACACCAGAGATGGTTTTAGGTGCAAAAACTCTCCCAGGTCTCCCAAGTGCATCTCTGCTCCTCCGCCCCTGAGTCCAGTTGCTCAAAACACCTTCTCCAGATCAGCTTCTCCAAATCAGCTGGGGCAAGAGTCACAGAATGGGGAGGATGGAGAAGGACCTCTGGGGATCATCCACTGCAACCCCTCCTGCTCCAGCAGGGCACCCACAGCAGCTTGCCCAGCAGCACAATGGCCAAGGAGGAGACTCCACAACCTCTCTGGGCAGCCTGCTCCAGGCCTCCTGCACCCTCACACCAAACAGGTTTCTCCTCCTGTTCAGGTGGCACCTCCTGGGTTCCAGTTCGTGCCCCTTGCCCCTTGTCCTGTCTCTGGGCACCACTGAGCAGAGCCTGGCCCCAGCCTCTTGCCCCCAGCCTTGAGCTCCTGCTCAGCATTGATCATAGAATCAGAGAATCAACCAGGTTGGAAGAGACCTCCAAGATCAGATCCCCTCTGGTGCTGCTCTTCTCCAGGCTGAACCCTCACAGCAAAGAAGTTTCTCCTTCAGCTCAGGTGAATCTGGGGGAGTATCCCTCCTGGCAAGCAAACAACCCCCAGGCCCCTGTCTGCTGTCAGCCCTGCCCCGCGGCTGGGGGTTTATTGGCTCTGGGAGGCAGCTCCCTCCTGCTCTGTGCCTCCCAGGGGCTGTCTCTCGGTGATTTCCTGCCTTCACCTCCTCCCCAGCCCTGCCCGTGGTGTTTACTAAGTGTGTTTTAATGTGTTCACCTCTCACCTCTTGGCTAGACACTCATTGATCCCATATAGATCCAGGGAAAGGCTGGGAAGGGCATGGGGAAGCTGCAGCTGCCCTGGGCTGGGGGAAGGGGATGGCAGCAGGTGAGGAGGAGCTGGTGGCAGTGCTCAGCACGCAGGGGCCCAGGTCCTGCACCCACCCAGGCTAGGAAAGGGGCTGAAAATGCAGGCAGTGGCACCCTTGGGGGTGGTGCTGGGGGATGAAGTCTGTGGGGGCTGGAAGGGAGCTCTGGAGGGCATCCACTGCAACCCCCCCCCTGCTCCAGCAGGGCACCCACAGCAGCTTGCCCAGCAGCACAGTGCCATGGAGGGGTTGGAAGCTCTGCAGAGAAGGAGACTCCACAACCTCTCAGGCAGCCTGCCCCAGGGCTCCTGCTCCAGGTCCTTGCTGTCCTGCACTGGTGCAGGAGGTTGTTCCTCCCCAGCCTCAGGACCCCACATATGCTCTTGCTGAGCACCAACAGGTTCCTCTCCCCCCAACCCTCCAGCCCAGGCCAGTTCCTGGGCACAGACACTTGGGAAAATGCAGCCCTGGAGCTGGCTTCTCCCAGGCTCTCCTGGGGCCAGAATCACTCTGCAGTGGAGCTCTCACTGCCAGCTCCAGGAGGAGTTTTCTTTATTCCTTGGGCAGGATTTTCCAGGTGATCTGAGGGGTGGGGGGGGGCAGAAATGCTGCTGCCTGCTGAAGGCAGTGAGGTGCAGGAGCTGCTGCTGCTGAGCAAGGCACATGTGCAGCCACGACCAGAGCCTGGGGAAAGAGGCTGTGCTGCTGAGCTTGGACCTGAAGCTGGGAGCCACAGGAGGGAAGAGGTAAAGGCTGAGCTGTCCCAGCTGCTGCCTGCCAGGCCGTGCTAGTGTCGTGGGGAAAGGCTGGGGGAGGGAGTTTGTGTCTCAGCTCCTCGCTGGCCCTGGGGCAGGTGGAGGGGAAGAAGAAGCTTCCAGAAGATTTGTGCCTCCAAGTTCCCCTCCAGCCCTCCCCCCACGTCTGCCCAGCTGGGCTGCAGCAGCCCCCACGACCCTTCCCACAGCTCGTCTGGGCTGGGGGAAGCTCCTGGCTCCTTTTCTGAGCTGTCTCAGCCCCTCTAGGAGGCTCCCACGGCCTCAGCCCCGATCCAGTGTCCTTGCTGCAGGGAGCCGGGGGGGGGGGGTTGGGGGTGGGAAGTGATCAGGCTGAGTGCCCGAAGGCTGCACAGAAGTCCCTCTAGAACAAACAGCAGCAGAAGCCCAACAGCACCCAGGGCTGGCAGGGAAGCAAAGTGATGCTCCAGCAGAGATGGGACAAGCAGCCAGCCCGGGGGTGTCTGTGAGCCCCTTCCCCAGGGGGCTGAGCTGGCAAAGGAGGGGTCGTGGCCATGCTGCCATCCCAGGATGGTCGTGGCCATCCTGCCCCGTCCCTGCAGTCCCCAGCCTGTGCTGAGGGGCGCCCAGGAGCAGAGGGAGGGAGCAGAACCTCCTGCAAAGAGCACCCACCCAGGTGAGCATCCACGAAGCAAGCACCAAACCCTCCCGGGGCTGCCTGCACCAAGCCCCAGGCAGGAGCAGCTTTTGTCCCCAGCTCAGCTTTGGCTTCCCTGGCTCCAGATGCTCCCTCTTGGGAGGTGGCAACGGTGGCTGGAGGAGGGAGTGGCTGCAAGGCCACCAAAAACCTTCCCCCTGCCACTCACTGCTTGGTAAGCAGGGGCTGGGCTCCCACTGCCCCCCCCCCAGCATTGCACAACTTTGGGGCTGGGTTGGGGCTGGGATTTTGGTTTGGGTTTTGGGCTTGGTTTGGTTTTTGGTTCTGGTTTTGGGTTTGGGCTTTGGTTTGGTTCAGTTTTTTGTTTGGTTTTCTGTTTTTTTGTTGGTTTGTGTTTTGTTTCTGGTTTGGGTTTTTGGTCTGGTTTTTGGTTTAGGTTTTGGGTTTTGGTTTGGTTTTTTGGGGTTTTGTTCAGGTTTTTGGTTTGAGTTTTGGTTTGGTTTGGTTTTTTTTTTTTTTGTTTGGGTTTTGGTTTGGTTTGGGTTTGGTTTTTGGTTTAGGTTTTGGGGTTTGGTTTGGTTTTTGGTTTGAGTTTGGGTTTGGGTTTTGGTTTGGGTTTGGGTTTTTGTTTAGGTTTTGGATTTTGGTTTGGGTTTTGGTTTAGGTTTTGGGTTTTGGTTTGGGTTTTGGTTTAGGTTTTGGGTTTTGGTTTAGGTTTTTGTTTGGTTTCGGATTTCTTTCTTGTTTTGGTTTGGGTTTTTGTTTGGGTTTTGGTTTGGGGTTTTGTTTGGGTTTGGTTTGGGGTTTTTTTTGTTTGGGTTTTGGTTTGGGTTTTTTTTTTGTTTGGGTTTTGGGATTGGGTTTGGGTTGGGTTGGGTTTGTTTTTTTGTGGGTTTGGTTGTTTTTGTTTTTTTTCCTGGCAGCTTTTCTTTGTTTGTTTCTCCCTCTGGTCGGGAAGCAAAGAGTCTGCAGCTGATGGAAACCAGGGGAAGTGTCAGCTGCAGAAGCAACCAAACCCCACAGAACAAACCCAGCCCTGGAACTGGAAGCACAGAGAGTGACTCTCACTGAAACCCTAAAACCTCCTCCCGAGGGGCAGGGTGAGGAGGGGGGAGCAGGGCTGGGATAATGTTTCCTCCCATTCCCCCTGGTGCTGCTGCTGGACTTTGTTTGAGGAGAGAGGTGATGACTGAGCCAGGGGGAGCCCTGGGCCGGGGGGGCCCTGAGGGCTGATTTATGGAGCAGTGGAAGTGCAGAGTTTTGTCTTCAGCAGCAGTGGTTGGGGCAGGGAGAGGCTTTTACAGCCCTGGGAGAAGCTCCCAGCCCTGCTCTTCCTTCGGGCAGAAATCCAAGGTGGGCATCAGAGCCTCTGCCAGCTACTCACCACCTCAGCCCCTCCAGAGCCCAGCCCAGCCCCCAGTGCCCACAGTCACAGACCCAGCCAGGGTGGCTGTGCCCGAGCCCAGCACTGCTAGGGATGGCAGGCAGGGGAGGGGGAGCTCCAGCACCCACCTGGGCATGGCCACTCTCCTGCCCTGCTCCTGCTGCCCTCCCAGGACCTTCTCTGCTCTGAGCTGCTCCGCAGAGCGGGGGAGGATGAGTCAGGGGCTGGGGGGGGCAGCTCAGATAACAAAGCTCCTCTGGGGTCGGTTTCCAGAGTCCCTGCTCGAGTGGCTGCAGAAATCGCTGGGGGAGAAACCCAAAGCCATGAGAAACTCGCTGAGGTTTCAGCTTTGTTAGGAGCACAAAACTCAGAGTAGGTTTCGGAGGGGCTGCTGCTGCCCTGCCCTGCCCCGCCCTGCCCTGCCCTGCCCGCCGCACGCAGCCGCAGCCTGCTGCCTTCGCTCTGCCTGCACTGCAGCCTCTTGGACGTCTTTCCACGCGTGGTGCTGTGCTCGGAGCTGAAGAGCAAAGGGAGTCACCCGAGGGAGGAAATACTTCCTCGACAAGGCTCTTTGTTCCCCTTGCTTGGCTCCCGGGGGGGATCCATCCCAACCAGATGCTGCTCCTCACGGAGGCTCAGGGTGCAGCAGCTGCTCCTCGCAGGGACGTTCCTTGGCGTTCCCCACCTGAATTACGGTGACCAGGGGAGGAGGAGGAGGAGAAGAAGGAAGAGAAAGAGGAAAATAAATGGGGAAGGGGAAGGGAAAGGGAAAGGAAAAAGGAAAAGGGAAGGGGAAGGAGGAGAAGAAAAGCAAAAGGAAAGGAGAAGAAGGAGAAGAAGGAGAAGAAGGAGAAGAAGGAGAAGAAGGAGAAGAAGGAGAAGGAGAAGGAGAATGAAAGAAGAAGGAAGAGAAAGAGTAAAAGGAAAAGAGAAAGGAAAGGGAAAAGAGAAAGGGAAAGGGAGAAGAGAAGGGAAAAGGAAAGGGAAAGGGAAAGGGGAAGGGAAAGGGAAAGGAGAAGGGGAAGGGGAAGGGAAAGGGGAAGGGGAAGGGGAAGGGAAAGGGAAAGGGGAAGGGGAAGGGGAAGGGGAAGGGGAAGAAAAACAAAAGGAAAAGGGAAGAAGAGGAAAAGGAAAAGAAGTGGAACTTCTATCAAATTAGTAACAAGGAGGATCAGCAATAAAGTCAGTGCTGGGAAGCCTCCGTGGCTGTTCCTGCCACCAGTGCCACCAGTGGCAATGCAGCTGGCACCAACCACAACAGCAGCAGCCACTAACCAGAAGAGTCCTTTAATGCCTTTGGGGCAGCCAACGAAGGACCCAAACCACTCCCATGTGGTCTGGGCAGCCACGAGGCTCCCCCAGGCAGGCAGCTGGGTCCAGGTTCTCCCCACACGTCTCTGAACACATCAAACAGCTCCTGCAGAGCCCAAAATTGAGGCTCCCAGCAGGACCCAGAGGGTCACAAAGTGTATTAAAACCGCAGGACACAAAGGAGACGGAAAAAAGGCAGGGGGAAAGTGAAGGCTTCCGACGTGCTCTGGCCGGGGGCATCCCCTCCCCTCCTCCCCTCCTCCCTTCCCCTCCTCCCGTCCTGGGCTCCCTGGGAATCTTGTGAAAATAGTTGGGCTTAATCCCAGGCTGGATCAGGCTTTGTCCCCTGAGCAGGAGGAGTTTGTGGTTCCCTCAGTGCATGCTCGAGGTTTTTCCAGCCAGAAGGCTCTGGGCAGATGTTCTCAGCCAGATCCAGATGTGCTGCACGCAGCTCTGATGAGTTCTGTGGCTCTTGCTTTTCCCTCCACTCAGCTCCAAGGCTTTGCTGGAGCATCCAGATGTGCTGCACAGAGCTTTTGCCTTCTCCTCCACTCAGCTTTTGCTGGAGCATCCAGATGTGCTTCATGAAGCTCTTGTCTTCCCCTCCACTCAGCTCCCGGGCTTTGATGGAGCATCCAGATGTGCTTCATGGATCTTTTGCCTTCCCCTCTACTTTGCTGGAGCATCCAGATGTGCTTTGTGGGTCTTTTGCCTTCCCCTCCACTCAGCTCTTGCTGGAGCATCCAGATGTGCTGCATGGAGCTTTTGCCTTCCCCTCCACCCAGCTCCAAGGTGCCTCTCCCAGGAGCATCCTGAGCACCTCTGGGGGGACAAAGTCATCCTCTGAGGGTTTGGTGCCAGCCTCTGGCAGCAGGAATGGGGCACTTTGTGCTCCTGTTGCCAGTGCTCAGCCTGGAATGCTGCAGGAAGCAGCTTTTGGAGCAGGCTGGGACTTGGCTTTGCTCCTTTGTTCCTGTCCTGATGGGAAGGGAGAAGTTCCAAACCCAAGAGCTGGCTGCAGCGCCGGCAGGGCAGCCACGGGCAGGATTTCTCCTCCCTGCAGGAGAGCAGCTCTGGAGGCTTCTTGCCTTTGGTTCCTGCTCCCCACTGCCTGCCAGGGCAAGGAAGAGCAATTCTCCTGCCCATGAAAGCCTCCTTGTTTCAGGGGAGTCTCAGTGACTGGGAAGCAGGGGCAGGGCTCTCCCAGGAGCAAAGTGCTGGTGTGAGAGGGCTGCCAGGGCTCTGGTGACATCTCTTAGGTGATCCCTGATGGAGATCAATCAGCTAACTCTGCCTGCTGGGTGCTGGATCTCTGCTCTGGGCACAGCCTCCTGCTTTCATCCAGGGATGTATTCCCAAAGGAAGAGGCTTTCTGAGCACTAATCCCACTCTGCAGGGCCCCCACCCCCAGCCAGGCTGAAACTGGGACTACCAAAGCCTCCCTTGCGTGGAGTGATGGAGATCACAGACTTGTTTTGGTTGGAAAAGGCCTCTGAGATCACTGAGCCCAACCAGTCCTGAGCCCAAAGGGGCAGCACAGCCTGGGGAAGCAGTGGAGAAGCTGTGCAAGGGCCAGGAGAAGTGGAGCAGCTGTGGACTTAGTGGAGCTGGAGACGCTCAGAGCTGTGCTGCAGCAGAGCCTTGGGAGGGAGGAGGTTGAGCGGCAGCGCAGCAGAAGGCTCTGGAGAAACCCTCCGGTGTCAGGTGCCGAGGGGCTGAGCCTTCACCTGCTGCCTCTGATCTTATCTCAGCCCCAGCCTGCTCGGGGCAGAGGTTATCTCTTGTTCCACCGGCGCTGGGGAGGAGATGAAAGCTCCCTGGGCCGAGCTGTGTCCCCGTTTGGGGACCCCCAGCCCCTGCCCCTTTGTCCAGGGGGTAACTGTAACCAGCAGTGGGGGCAGCTGGTGAGGGATGGGGAGGGGGATGGTGGCGTTGGGTAACTTGACCTCCCTGCTGCTCGCCCCCACAAAGCAGATTGCAGCTGTCCTGGCTGGGATTGCAGTGGGGAGGTGTGGACAGCCCAGGGACTCACCTCCTCTTCCTCTCCCCCTTCTGTTCCCCCACCCTGGGTTCAAAGTGCCTCTGCTCCCCCCACCAAGCCCATCAGGAGCTGGCACCTCTGTGTTTGGTGTGGGGGGAGCAGGGTGAGGACTGCCCTGGGTCTGTGCTGAGGTTCTGCAGCCTTCAGCCACTGACTGCTCCGAGCCTCTGGATTCAGCCATTCCTGCTCCCCCCCCCACGGGCTGGGTCTCTATCCCTGGAGTTCAGAGCCTTCCTCACACCCATCCTTCCCCCACATCAGCACCCTCCTGGCCCACCCACCAGGGCTTTGCACCCACTCCACAGCACAGCTGAGCACAGCAGGCCAGGGGTGATGGCCCAGCGAGGGATGGGGCAGATGGGGAGGGGTAGAGAGCCCTGGCAGAAGACAGAGACCCTCAGGGAGGGTTTCTGGCAGCCTTCATGGTGCTCCAAGCTGCTAATCGTCTGCACACAGCCCCCCTGGGCTCCAGCCCCACGGCTGGGGGTGGGAATGGGGGGGTCCATCAGAGCCTCCTGTCTGCTGCTCCAGACAGAAAGGGGCTGCTGAGAAAAGCAAACCCTGCCTGGGACACCACAGGCATCTGCCCCACTGCCCTCCCTGGGTCTTGGCAAAGCCTCAGTGCTGGCACAGAGCAGGCAGCTCCTCCCAGCGTGCCCCCAGCAGCCAGCTGGGCTCCCTCGGCGCTGCTTTAGCCTCTGCCAAGAAAGGGGCATGGAGGTGACAGTGCCACAGCACGAGGTGCCCCCAGCTGTGCCAGCCACATTCTCCTGAGTGAAACAGCCCTGAGACCTTCTGTCCCACCTGATGGTGGAGATCTGCCCTTGGGGGTCTCCATCCTGCTCTCCTCCAGCTAAGGACTGGGGGAGGGGGGCAAGGGGACTCCGAGAGGCTTCTCCATCCTGCTCCTCTCCAGCACAGGGAGGGGCAGGGAACTCCAGGACCCGTCTCAGGTTTTGTAGCAGTCTGAGCTGCAATCAGCTCCCTGTTCAGCTGAGCAGCAGGACAAGGGTCATGTAACGATGGAGCTGCTGGAGCAGCCCCCCAGGGCTGGAAATGGAGCCCAGCTGGTCCCGCTTGCTGCCCAGCCTGGGCAGGAGGCTGCTGGGGGGGCACGGGAAGGAAAAGGGGAGAGGGAGGAGGTGGTAAGGTCGAGGCCTGCTTGCTGGAGGGGATTAAAGGCTCAGTCTTGAGTTGAGAGAAGGAAATTAGAATCAAATCAGCTTCTAGCGCCTGCTGGAAACCAGGGCAGGATTTATGGCTGGGGTGAGGGGGGTCAGGGCATCCCCTGGCTTCCCTGGGGGTCCTGGAGGGTGGTGAGGGGGGTCAGGGCATCCCCTGGCTTCCCTGGGGGTCCTGGAGGGTGGTGAGGGGGGTCAGGGCATCCCCTGGCTTCCCTGGGGGTCCTGCTCTCTCCTTGCTCTTCTCCCAGTGCTGCAGAGGGTGAGGGGCCTGAGCTGGGGGGGGCTGGAGGTGACTCCCCAGACACTGTGGGGCCTGAAGGGCTCCCTGTGGTCTCTGGGCCTGGCAGAGGTTTTTAGCATGGATGGACCAAAGGTCCATGGTGGTGCCTGGAGCTGTGGAAGGGGCAGGAGATGATGACCATGGGATCATTTAGGCTGGAGGAGCTCTCCAAGCTCATCCAGTCCAACTTCCAGCCCAGCACCACCACAGCCACTAAACCCTCCCTTTGCTTCCTCTCCCTTCCCTTCCCTTCCCTTCCCCTCCCCTCCCCTGCCCTCCCCTTTCCCCACTCCCTCCCCAAATCCACACCTTTCCTAACCCCATCCATCCCTTCTCCCACCCTCCCTCCTCTTCCTCCTCCTTTCCCTTTTAGTTCTTGCCTGCCTGCAGCCTCCTAGCTCAGCATCCAACCTCCCCAGACCTTCAGCCTCCCCATCCCTGCCAGAGCTGCAGCATCACCACCCCACCACCACCACCCTGGGGTGCCCTCTGGGCTCTTCCTCCACCCTGACCACAGCAGCAGCATCCCCCAGCCCAGCACCCCAGTGGGGGGGGGATGGGGCAGCAGGCAGGAACCTCCTGTAAAGCCCAGAGAGTTAATCAGGGAGATAATTGAAAGCAGGGAGCATGGCTGCAGAGCAAGTGGTTTGTTCTGAGCAGGGGGGAGGGAGGAAGGGGGGTGAGAAGCTGAGGTGTGGGGGGGAAGGAGGGGGAGGGGGAATGTCTTGAGTGGGGGTTGTGCTCCTTGAGCCATGCAACGAATCCATCTGCTTGCAAAGGCAATCCCCAGGATGCTTTCCCTTTGCCCCCAGCCTGGGCTCAACCATGAATGTTTCACTCCTTTCACTTCCAGGGTGAAAATTGAGCCTCTTGGAGCTGCCTGGGGTCGAAGGAGCTTTCCTGGGGCTGTGCAGGCAGCCCTGCCCTAGGGGGTGTCCCAGAGGCATGTGGCTGTCACTGGCACCCACCCCCAGCTGAGCAGGAGGAGAAACCTGCTTGGTGTGAGGGTGCAGAGCCCTGGAGCAGGCTGCCCAGAGAGGCTGTGGAGTCTCCTATGGAGAGCTTCCAGCCCCCCGCCCCGGGCACTGTGCTGCTGGGCAAGCTGCTGTGGGTGCCCTGCTTTGGCAGGGGGGAGTTTGGACTGGGTGACCTCCAGAGGTCCCTTCCCACCCCTCCACGCTGAGACTCTGATGCACAAGGGGCAGTGCTGGGGCACTGGAGCTGGCTGAGTGCTTGCAGCCTTCCCACAGCTGACCTGGCTCCCAGCCATAGGATCAGGCAGGGTGGGAAGGGACCACAGGGAGCAGGCAGTGCCAACCCCTGCCATGCCCAGGGACACCCTACCCTAGAGCAGGCTGCACACAGCCTCAGCCAGCCTGGCCTCAAACACCTCCAGCCATGGGGCCTCAACCCCCTCCCTGGGCAACCCATTCCAGCCTCTCACCACTCTCCTGCTCAACAGCTTCCTCCTCACCTCCAGCCTCACTCTCCCCACCTCCAGCTTTGCTCCATCCCCCCCAGTCCTGTCGCTCCCTGACAGCCTCAAAAGTCCCTCCCCAGTTCTTCTGTAGCCCCCTTCAGATCCTGGCAGCCACAAGAAGGTCACCTGGGAGCCTCCTCTGCTCCAGCCTGCACAGCCCCAACTCTTTCAGTCTGCCCTCACAGCAGAGCTGCTGCAGCCTCTCAGCATCCTCCTGGGTTCTGTTTGTTTCTTTCTCTGTTTCTGTTTTTTTTCCCCTGTCGTTTCTTTGTTTGGTTGTTGTTTTCTTGGGCTGTTTTTACCTCTGGAGCCCCCAGGCTGTGCCCTTCTGAGCGCTTCCCGTGGCAGGTCCCTGCAGCCCCAGCCCCCACCCGCGGCCACGCTCCGCTCGCTTGGCTCAGCACAGCCTCGCTTTGCACCTCATGAAAATTTGATTCTGCCTTTTTTTTCCCCTTCCCTGTTGTTGTTCCTAAACCAAAGAGACATTTCCAGCAGGCAGCAGCTGGGGGTTGAAAGCAGAGCAACAACAAACAAGAGGAAGAAGAGAGGAAGAGTGAAATATTTACGCTGAGAGGAGTCACAAACCAACCTGAGAGCTGCTGCCTGGGGAGGGGCTGGGGCTGGCTCTGCTCTTCGGATGGGGAAAATGAGTCAGCAGCCCACGGCCAAGGGGAGCTGATGCCCTGGGATGAACTCCACGAGGGGTTTGCCTCTCTGGAAGGGTTTAAAACCACTTTGCCAACCTTCCAGGCTGAGGCTCAAACCTGCTCTGCGCCCGGGAGGAAGGGACCCTGCAAAGCCTCCTCTGCAGCAGCAGTGCCTTGGCTGAAGCTCATCCTCACCATGCCTGGGAATCAGAATCCCCTTCATCTGCTCCATCCTCCCTTGGAAACTCTTCCAGACCCCTTGGAGGCTTTTTCCTGCTCCTGGTGATGTTTGTCTGCTGCTGTGCTTGGAAGGAGACCAAACCGACCACTTTCTCCTGCCTCTGTAACTCCTTCCCCTTCCCCTTCCCCTTTCATACTCCAATAAAGGAAACAATTAAAAGAGCAGGGAAATGAGCTGCTGGCAGCTTTCCCCCGCACCAGCTCGGCCCAGGGCAGCTCTGCACAGCCCCAAGCCCTTGGCAGGAGCAGGGCAGACACTCAAGGATCTGCTGTGCTGCCCCCAGCAGAAGGATTTGGCCTCCTCGGTGGCTCCCTGCTCCCTGCCCGGCGCTGGGGGCTGGCAGCTGCTGTCTCTCTGCCAGGGCAGGAGCACTGCTCAGTACCCAGCTGGCTTCTTCTCAAGCTCCAGGTGAAGGCAGCCTTCAAACTGCAGCAGCCAGCAGCGATTTGCGGCTCAGAACGATGCTGTGAGGGAGCCCAGAGCGTTTGCCTCCGGGGGGGGTGGTTCAAGAGGGACAGGGAACTGCTGCGGAGAGTCCAAGGGAGAGCCATGAGGACGCTTAGGGAACTGGAGCAGCTCCGGGAGGAGCAAAGGCTGAGAGCCTGCAGGAGAGCAGCCCCAGAGGGGAGCTGAGCAATGCTCAGCAACAGCTAAAGGCTGAGGGGCAACAGGATAGGGACAGAGTCTGCTCAGTGCCAGGGCAAGGGGCACAGACTGGAGCCCAGGAGGCTCCACCTGAGCAGGAGGAGAAAGCTGTTTGGTGTGAGGGTGCAGAGCCCTGGGGCAGGCTGCCCAGAGGGGCTGTGGAGTCTCCTGGTCTGGAGAGCTTCCAACCCCCCCTGGGCACTGTGCTGCTGGGCAAGCTGCTGTGGGTGCCCTGCTGGAGCAGGGGGGGGTTGGACTGGCTGCTCCCCACAGGTCCCTTCCCACCCCTACCGTGCTGGGATTCAGGGATGCAATGATTCATCTTATGGCTCACCTGGCTGGGGGGAGGCTGCTTTAGGGGTTCAGGAGCTCCTTTGTACCCTCATTCCTGTTTGCTGGGCTGGAGCTGGGCTTCCTCAGCAGCGTTTGGGCAACCTCTCACCCCTCTGTGCCAGACTCTGCTGGGTCTTGCTGGGCTGATCCAACAGCAGCAGTGGGAATTGCCTGGGGCAGGGGGCAGGGGGGAGGGACACACACACCGCTGCTGTGTCCCGGCTGCTGGACCTGCTCTCGAGTTGCCTCCCTTGCTAACTGCTCACAAACTCACCCAGCTGGGACTGTTTAACCTCCCCTTGCTCCCTCCAGGAAGGCCACATCCGTTATAAGTAAAGTCACATCAGCACCTCGCTGGGCTTGCACCCAGCTGCAGCAGAGCAGAATCACCTGGGGGGGATCTGAGGAGGAGGAGGAGGAGGAAGAAGAGAAGGAGGAGAAAGAAGAAGAGGAGGAAGAAGGGCTCAGCAGGATTCCTCTCCCTCTCTTTCCCCCTCTTTCCCCCTCTCTCTCTCCCTCTTTCCCCCTCTTTCTCCCGCTCTTTCCCCCTCTCCCTCCCCCTCTCTCTCCCTCTCTCCCCCTCTCTCCTCCTCCCCCTCTCCCGCCTGTCCCTGCTGCCGCCGCAGTGCGGTTCCCCTTTCCCAGGTGAGAGGATGAGCTCCAGCATCTCCCAGATGCTCTGACTTGGTTTTGGTTGAGGTGGCTGCAGAAGCTGCTCTGGGCTCTGGCACTGCTCAGACAATCCTTGCCCTGGGATAACCTGTGCCAGGACACTCACGTCCCACTCCCCTTGTCCCCTAACCCACCTGGGGTGGAGGGGGACAACCAGAGATGCAGAGACCTTCCCTTCCCTGCCTGCACTTGCCAGGCTCCTGGGCATGTTGCTTTTCTCACTGCCTTGTCCCCTGCCTTGCTGGGACAGGTTTAGACTGGCACAGGTTTGTCCTGAGCCAAGATAAGTCCCTGGGGGGGGACTTTTAACAAGAGCTTGAAGTGAAAGGGTGAGGGACAGTGGCTTGGAGCTGCAGGAGGGGAGACTGAGACTGGAGATGAGGAAGAAATCCTTTCCAGTGAGGGTGAGGAGACACTGGCACAGGTTGCCCAGGGAGGCTGTGCTCCCTCCCTGGCGGTGCCAGGTTGGATGCGGCCTTGGGCACCTTGGGCTGGTGGGAGCTGTCCCTGCACTGGATGAGCTTTCAGGTCCCTTCCAACCCAGCCCCTTCTATCATCCCACTCCAGGTTTCTGCTGGAGTCTCAGGGTGCTGCAAGAGCATCCTCAGGGTTTGGACCCTGCCAGGCTTCCCTTGAGCTTGGCCAGCAGAGCTGAGGCGCAGGGGGGAGGTGAAGGCTCAAAGCAGCACCTCCCGGTGCCAGCCCAGCCCCATCTCTGCCGGGCTGTGGAGCTGGAACAGCCTCCAGGCAGGAGGAGAGAAGGAGTGAGGCTGCCACTCTGCTCTCCTGGGGGCCATTAGCCCCAGCCCGAGCCCAGCAGCCCCCAAGCAGCCCCCACTCTTGCACTGCCCACGGGTGCCGAGGGCCACCCCGCGCCCGGCGCTGGTACCCAGCTGCTGGCTTCGCTGCCAACTGCTTCCCATCAGTGCGGAATGTGGCTCTGGCCAGCACATGGGAGGCAGATCCTTGCCCGGGGGGGTGGGGGCGGTGGCCCTGCCAGTGCTGCCCCTGCTGCCTGGCGCAGCGCAGGTCCCGGCAGGGCTGCTCGCAGGCTGGGGTCGCCCCCGGGGCCAGGGGAGGAAACCTCTCCAAATTCCCAGCTGGCTGCGCCCCCAGATCCCTGCTGAATCGCCAGAGGGAACCCGCACGAAGCCTTCCTTGGCCTGCTCGGGAGGCAGACGGAGGGACGGGGGGGGGGAATGTAGGCGAGCTGAGGCTGTGCCAGCCGCGGCTGGAGCTGCTGCTCGGCTGGCCGAGCCCTGCTGCTGTCCTGGCAGCTCAGCTTCCTGCTCCCACCTTTGTGCCCCTGCAGAGGGAGGCTCTCAGCTCGCCGCAGGGGCCAGGAGCTGTCAGACGCATCTCGGTGCCCGGAGCAGTTCTAAGGTGCCCTGTTCCCGGGGCACTGGCGAGGTTGGCTGGGGATGGGGACTGGCTTAGCCAAGCCCTGGTGCCTTGCCCGGGGGGTGGCAGGGTGGGTGTGTGGATCCAGAGTGGCTCTGTCCCTTTTCTCCCACGCTGGTGGCTGTCACCCAGCACCTCCCACCAAGCCGGGGGTCCCCTCCAGAGCTGCCTGCAGCAGATGCACGACGGAGCAGGGAGCTGCTCTCTCCCTCCCCAGGCACCCATCGAGGAGGGGAAGGAAGTTTTCCAGGGCCTTCTCCCCAGCCCCAGGCTCCTTCCCTCATTGTTCAGGGTTTCCTCCCACCCCACTCCTGCACTCCCCATAAATCAAATCCCTCTCCCCGAGGAGCACCTGATGCAGCTGACCCCACACATGGAGACCACCTCGCTGAGCTCCTTCCCTCCCTCTCCCTTCAGCAGCCTTCAGCCAAGGATGCAGGGAGGGGGATGGGTGGGGGGGCGTGGGGAGAGGCTGCTCATTGCCCTCCCCAGGTCTCTTCCCAGGCACTGCAGACAGAAACCTTTCAGCTCACTCTGGCAGCCCAGCTCAGCTCTGCTCCTCTTCTCTCCTCCAGCTCCTTTCCCAGGGGAGGAGGAGGATTAAGAGGAAGCAGATTAAAGCTAATGGATTGATTGCAATTATTTTCCCTTGTTTATTTGCCATGCTGGGTGGGAGCCTGGAGGACAAAACCAAAAAGGCAAGGCAAGGGAATGCTCTTCATGTGTGTGCAGTCCTGCTCCTCATTATGGCTCCTGCTAGAGAGCAGCCAGGGCCAGCCACAAATAGCTCCAGAGACACTTCTGGCTGCACACCCACACCAACAACCCTCCCCCAGGGTCTCAGCTGCCCTGGCCTGCCTGTCCCCCCTTCCCTGGGGATGTGCACCCTCCTGGGAGCCAGCAGAAGCTCCCCCAGGCTTGAGCCTCTTGCTCAGGGCAGGTTTGAGCTGTGGCTGAGGGCTGAGGACAAGGAGTTGAGCATCCAGGATCACAGAATGGGTTGGGAGGGACCTGAAAGACCACTCAGGGACACCTCTCACTAGAAGAGGTCACTCAAGGCCTCATCCAGTCTGGTCCTGAGCACCTTCAGGGAGGTTGTGGAGCACAGAAGCACCCAATGTGATCAAAGATCACATTGGGTGCTTCTGTGCTCCACAACCTCCCTGGGCAACCCTTGCCAAGGTTTCACCACCCTCCACCTGTGCCAAGATCTCACCACCCTCAGCCTGTGCTGTCTCAGAGCAGAGCTGCTGCAGCCCTCTCAGCACCTTGGTGGCCTCTCTTGCTGTGACTTCATCATTAAAAGCCACTACCTCTCTCAGCCCTGACCTGCCTGAGCCCTCCAAGCCCTTCCTGGTGCCTTCCCTAGCCCAGAACCACAACCCCCAGTTCTGGACGTCAGGGGGAGACAAAGCAAGCAGCACCCCAAGGTAGTGATGCTCTTTATTGGCATCCAACAGATACACAAGGACAGTTCCCCCCGGGATGGCAGGGGCCACCTACCACCCACCCCCGTGCATTTCCCACCCTCCCCACACACACCTCATGCTGCTCACAGCCCACCCACGACCCCTCCCCACACACAACTCCTCCTACAACAATTAGTTCTTCACCATCAAACTTCCTACTAAATCAGCACTGGGATCAGGGGGTGGGGGTGGGGGGGAGTGAGGAGCTCACAGCCTTTGTACAACAGAAACCTTGGAAGAGGACACGAGTTGGGCCACGGGCAGGGACTTTGGCTTGGCTTTTCCCTTTCTTTTTCCTTTGATTGTATTTTACTCCCTGCAAGCAGGCACTGGAGGCATCCCCTCGGGCTTCTCTTTGGGTGCTGAGGGCTTTGCCTCCCCTTCCCCAGCCCTGAGGGAGTCCTTTTCATCATGGCGAGTTAAAACCTGAGACTGTGGCAACATTGTCCTGAAGAACAGCAGTGTGCAGCTGGTGAGGTCCAGCCAGATTGGCTTGCCAGAGCGAGCTGGGCAGTTCCTTTGGCTTTGGAGCTGGGCACTTGCTTCCAGTCGCCCTTAGGCTGTATTTTGAGTCGTTTCACCACCACCACCCGAAAAAAAAAGGGACCTGACATCAGCAACGTGGAAGTTCACCCAAAAGCATCCCCGTGGATGGCTTGGTCTGGCAGCCCCTGGTGTCCCAGCTGAGGGTTTCCAAGCTGGACTTGTCCAGTGCAAGCAGAGCTGCAAATCTGGGGAGTTTTCCTTGGGTTTTAGCGCTGGGAGAGGTCTGAGCCTCGGGTGTGGCACCTGCAGCCTGGCTGGGGCCAGCCTCAGGGTCTGCTCCTCCAGAGGGACCTTTGGCTGCACCAGGGCGAGGAGGCACTGGGACTGTCCCATCCTGGAGATCCGGATCCAGCCTGTGCTGCTTTAGCAGCCGAAGCACAGGGGAGAGCCCCCCCAGGAGCTGCTGAAGGAGCTGAGCGCTCAGCCCCCATTGCCGCAGGCTCCAGTCCCTTGGGCAGTGCTGAGCTCTCCCTGCTGGCAGCTCCTCCGGCACCAGCCCAATCCTTCCGCGCTCCCAAGTCTCTCATGGACCTGCCACAGGGATTTCTTTTGGGGGGGTGCATCTTTCCTTGCCTCCCCATTGAGTCTTTAAGGCCAGAAACGAGGTGAGACTGAAGGCTCGGGCTGCGAAACGCCTGCGAGGAGACCTGGCAGGCTGCGAGGAAGAGCAGAGGGGTGGGGCAGGCACTGCCCCCCCATGTCCCAGGTAGAAACATCAAGCGGTAAAACAGGAGTCTATCTACAAGCCTCGATCCCTCCTCCAGGAGGGGAGGGAAGCCACCACCTTCTGCCTCAAGGGAAGGGTCTCCGGAGGTGAGGGAGGAGTCTGGAGGTGCAGAGGTGCCCAGCACTGGCGCCATGCACCAGCTCACCTTGCAGTCCTTCCCCTGCAGAAAAGCTCCGGGTGCTCCAGGCAAGGGAGGTGGCAAAGCTGTAGCTGTGCTGGGCATGTTGCCCCGGGGCTGTGCTGGCTGCTTGGTGGCAGCAGGAGGCTCACCCACCCAGCAGCTGGTCCCCAGCATCACCCAGGAGCGAGCTGGGTGCTGGGCAGGGAGCTGATATGCCATGTGGGATGCACTTCCAGCTCTGGAGATGCGGAGGTGGTGAGCGATGTCCTGTCCCTGGGGCTGTGGCAGAGTCCCAGCAGAGTGACACGCTGAGGCCACCCAGGGAGGCTGCACCAAGGGTGGGTTGCAGCTGCTGGGTGCCCGATGGAGGCAAAGAGCCCACAGGGGCATTTCTGAGCCACCCTTCACAGTGCTGGAGGGGAAGGAGCCCTTAGAAGCAGGGGCAGGGCCAGCAGCCCCGGCGGGGTCTCTGGGTGGGGAGGGGCAGTGCAATCGCGGCAGGGTGGCTTTGCTCCTGGGTCAGTGCAGCACAGGGATGGTGCCCGGGGAAGGACGAGCAGAGCCCTTTCGTCGTGCCCCCGCAGCAGGCAGGCACTTTGCCAGCCCTTTAAACCTCCAGCACCACCCTGCAGCCGGCGGCACCCAGGCGCCTGGTCCTCAGCGTTCCAGCGGTCCTGGCTGCTCCTCAGCAAGAGCAGACACTGGCAGCCCTGGGGGGCACAGGTGGAGCCCCAGGTTTGACGGTGCAGACTGAGGCCAAGCCCTGCCCCTCAGCCCACACGCCAGGGCAGGACCAGCCCCCCCCAAAGTCCCAACACAGAAGCTCCAGTTCTCTCCATGCCCATCCCAGCCCTGCCCTCTGCCCGGGGCGAGGGGAAGCAGCTGGGTTCAGGGTGGTGGAGAGCAGCAGGACACAATGGTGCGGTGGAGCAAGGAGGAAGGGCAGGAGGAAGAGGAGAACGAGAGTCCCAGGGAGAATGGGGAAAGGGCTGGAAGGGGAGAGAAGAGGGCTGAGGGCTCAGGTGCTCATCGCTGTGTCCATCTGCCTGGCACCACAGGGCTGCAGAAGACGCTCCAGGGGCAGGAGATGGGGCCCGGGTGCTGAGCGGGACCGAGCCCCACACCCGAGCTGCTCAGGGGCTGCCGGGGGCAGGCAGCGCCGGGAGGGGACGATACCGAAAGCAGGAGCTCAGTGCATACAGCGCTGTGAACTGGGGGGGCCCGGGGAGCCCCCGCTTCCTTCCCACCCTCCCCTCCGGGGCTCTGGGTGCCGGGGAGGGGGGGAAGGGGGAAGGGGACCCCAGGGGGCCGCCCCGGGCCACCCTTCAGACAGGAGAGGTGGCAGTGGAGTCGCTGTGCAGGCTCTCGGCGATGTCCCCGCGCTGGATCTTGCGCAGCGCAGCCAGCAGCGCGTCCAGGGTGGCAGAGTCCTTGGAGGACCAATCGGCCAGGAGGGCCCTGGCAGGGGATTCCTCCCTGGTGAAGGAGTCTATGAGGTCCTCTTTGTAGCCCAGCTCCCCTGCCAGCTTCCTCCACGTCTCCTCCGCAGAGCTGCTCAGCAGCTTCTCCACCTCCTCCTGCTTGCTGGCTGGCAGCGTCACGTAGAGGCTGCCGTCCCCCTTGGCTGCTGGGAAGGACCAAGAGGTGTTAAGCTCAGCACCCCCGGGGGGCCCTTGCCCACCCTGCAGCACCCAGTTCGCCCTACCTGGCCCTTGGGTGCTCTGGGTGGGTGGCTGCTGGTCGTGCAGGCTCTGGCTGTCCACGGAGATGCCACTGTCACTGTGCAGCTTCTCCCCCTCCGGGGAGGGTGTCTGGTTCACAGGGCGGTTGTTGGCTCCTTGCTTGTTCTGTTTGCAGCTGTTCCACCTGCAGGCAGAGGAGCAGGGAGCTGACTCCCCACGGTGGCATCCCCCAGGTCTGTGGCTTTGTCCCCCTGCCTGTCCCCTTTTGTATTAGTGGCTGAGGGACCTGGGGGTGTTTAGCCTGGAGAAGAGGAGGCTGAAGGGAGGAGACCTTCTGCCTCTCCACAACTCCCTGAAAGGAGGTTGGAGCAAGGGAGGAGTTGGCCTCTTGCAGGCAACAAGTGATCATTTGGGCCAGGAAAGGCCTTTGAGATCATCAAGTCCAAATCCAGCTGGCCTCAAGTTGCCCCAGGGCTGGCCATGAGGAACAATTTCTTTGCTGCAAGAGTGGTCAGGCACTGGCAGAGGCTGCCCAGGGAGGTGCTGGAGTCCCCATCCCCGCAGGGGGTCAAGCAAGCTGTGGCCATGGCACTTGGGGCCAGGGTTTGGTGGCCATGGTGGTGCTGGGTTGACAGCTGGACTGGCTGAGCCTGGAGATCTCTTCCAACCAAAATGATTCCATGACTCTGTGGTTCTTGGGACCATTTTTCCCGGGCAGAAGCATCTCTCCTACAGCCTCTGCTCCAACCTCTCCATCATAGAATCAGGGAATGGTTTAGGTCGGAAGGGAGCTCAAAGCTCAGCCAGTTCCAACTCCCCTGGCATAGGCAGGGACACCTCCCACTAGAACAGGTCACTCAAGGCCTCATCCAGCCTGGTCCTGAACACCTCCAGGGAGGTTGTGGAGCACAGAAGCACCCAATGTGATCTTTGATCACATTGGGTGCTTCTGTGCTCCACAACCTCCCTGGGAGACCTGTGCCAGGCTCTCACCACCCTCAACCTCTGCCAGGGTCATGGTGACCACACCACCTGAAATCAGTGCTTGCAAGGTGCTGAGCTCCTGAGCTTTACAACGAGCCAGGGCAGGGCTTCCTTCTGCATGGATCTGCTGCCAAACTGGAAGAGGGAAAGGGTCCAAGAGCTGCCTGAAGGTCCCTCCCACCCTCAAGGTGCCTCCAGCCTGGGGTGTCCTTGGACTCACTGAGCCAGCCCTGGCCTGCCTGGGGCCAGGTG
Source organism: Pogoniulus pusillus (assembly GCF_015220805.1). Classification (NCBI taxonomy): domain Eukaryota; kingdom Metazoa; phylum Chordata; class Aves; order Piciformes; family Lybiidae; genus Pogoniulus; species Pogoniulus pusillus. The sequence continues at coordinate 1,016,458 of NC_087303.1, forward strand.
CAAACCCATCTCACCAGGGATGAAGCTCTTGAGTTTGATCAGCCACGACGGCTGCCCACAGCCTGCCAGAGCCAGCAGGGGCCAGGCACAGGGGAGAGGCTGCAGTGAGGGCTCCTCAACCCTGCTGCCATCTCCTTCTTTCAACCCTCAGCTGCCTGATGGCTCACAGAGTCTTGGAAACCCTCTTGCTACCCATCCAGCCTGGTCAGAGGACTTCTGAGAAGGGGAAACACAAACTGCTTTGGTAGGTTCATAGAACTGGGTTGGGTTGGAAGGGAGCTCAAAAGATCAGCCAGTTCCAACCTCCCTGCCATGGGTAGGGACACTTCCCACCAGCCTAGGTCGCTCAAGGACTCATCCAGCCTGGTCCTGAACACCTCCAGGGAGGTTGTGGAGCACAGAAGCACCCAACGTGATCAAAGATCACGTTGGGTGCTTCTGTGCTCCACAACCTCCCTGGGCAACCTGTGCCAGGGTCTCACCACCCTCACTGGAATGTGTCTCCCACTACCCAGACTCTCTGCCATGCCCCCCATGGTGCTGATCTTGCTCCTCTACCTTTTGAAAGCGATGTAGGCCACCAGCCCTACCACCACAGCTGCCAGGATGGAGCAGTAGACAGGGATGAGGTTGTCAGCGGTGCCGCGGCTCACGACGGGCTGGGAGCTGCCCATGATGGTGGTGGCAGTGTCTGCCAGGGTGCTGGGCATCACTTCAGTGTTGAAAGGGTCCCTGGTGATGGGCTCAGAGCTGTCAGAACCCACCAGAGATGATGTGTGGGTTGTCCAGCGAGGGTGGAGGTCTGCCAGGAGGGAAGGGAAGGGAAAGGAAGTGAGAACCATTTGCCACAGTGCCAAGCGTGGCTTGCCATGGGCTCTGCTGGGTGAGCTGCTGAAGGGACAAGCTTCTCTGTGGGGCTTGTGGAGGTGCCAGCTCTGCCCCATTGCCCTGACTTGTTCCTTCCAAACACCTCATTCCTTGGCAGCAGCCAGACTGCAGTAGCCCCTCTGGTCCAAGGACAAGCCCAAGTTATTCCCTGCCCCAAACAGATGATGATGCCTGGGCATGGTCGGGCATGGTCATGGTTCAGCATGGTCATGGCTGGGCAGGGTCATGGCTGGGCAGGGTCATGGCAGGGCATGGGCATGGCTGGGCAGGGTCATGGCTGGGCATGGGCATGGCTGTGTATGGCTGTGGCTGTGTGTGGCCATGGCTGTGTGTGGCCATGGCTGTGTATGGCCATGGCTGTGTGTGGCTGTGGCTGTGTGTGGCCATGGCTGTGTGTGGCCATGGCTGTGTGTGGTCATGTCTGTGTGTGGTCATGGCTGTGTGTGGTCATGGCTGGCCATGGCCATCGCTTTGTAAGCTCTTTGCCCAAGTCCTGCAGCTCTTCCCCAGGTGGGAGCTGCAGACCAAGCCCCAGGCTCCCACTGCTGGCACCAAAGCCCAGAGGCCACAGCCCAGCTGCCTGCCACACACTGCCCATCTGCTCCAGGACCTGTGCCACACAGCCCAGCTGCCTCCACAGCCCACACGGAGCTCATCTGCTGCCTGCAGCACCAGCGCCTGCATTCGTCCCTCTCCCGGCCCCTGCCTGCAGCCCTGCACCCCACCAGTGACCCCATTTCCACCACACCCAGGCGTGTCCCGTGGAGCACCTGCATCTGTCCTGTCTTGCCCCAGGAGACAGAAGGGCAACAAAGCTGCTGAAGGGTGCAGAGCACAGGGCTGGGGAGGAGCAGCTGAGGGAGCTGGGGGTGTGCAGCCTGGAGAAGAGGAGGCTGAGGGGAGACCTCATTGCTCTCTGCAGCTACTTGAAGGGAGGTTGGAGCCAGGTGGGGATTGGGCTCTGATCCAAGCAACAGAGGAAATGGCCTCAAGTTGCACCAGGAGAGGTTTAGGTTGGACATTTGGAGCAGCTTGGAGCCATGGATGGAAGCTGCAGCACAGGAGGTTCAGCTCAGCACAAGGGCAACTTCTTGCCTGGAAGGGTCCCAGAGCCTGGCACAGGCTGCCCAGAGAGGCTGTGGAGTCTTCTTCCCTAGAGCCTTCCCAGGCCTGTCTGGATGCGTTGCTGTGTGCCCTGAGCCAGCCTGGGTGGTCCTGCTCTGGCAGGGGTTGGACTGGATGAGCTCTTTGGGTCCCTTCCATCCCCTGACATCTTGGGAGCCTGTGAACCCTGATCTAGGGTAGGGTGTCCCTGCCCAAGGTGGGGGGGCTGGAACTAGATGATCCTGGTGGTCCCTTCCAACCCTGACTGCTTCTATGGTCCTTCACTGAAAGGGTTCTCCAAGCCTGGCACAGGCTGCCCAGGGAGGTAGTCGAGTCTCCATCCCTGGAGGTGCTTTGAAGAGGCAGAGGTGTGGTGCTGAGAGCCATGGCTCAGCCCCAGCCTTGGCAGAGCTGGAGAGCAGTTGGCCTGGATGCCCTTAAGGAGCTTTTCCAAGCCAGACCATTCTGTGGCTCCATGAGAAGCTCTCTCCCCCAGGGCTGCCCTGTGCCCTCCCTGGCTGCCAGCTCCCTGCCAAACCTCCCCGGTGCCTCCCCAGGGTCTTGTGCCTGCTGGGGCTGTGCCTCATCCCCATCACGCTGGCGAGGACCGAGCGGGCGGCAGGGCAGGGAGCTGGCAGCTTGCCCTGCTGCCCCTCCCAGCCACGGCCCCCGGCCGGACCCTGCTGCCCTTTGGGCGCCCCTCTCCGGTGGCCGCCGCGGCCGCATCCGGCGGGGCCCCGCGGGCAGCTAACAAAGCTGGCCCTGTGCTCCTTGACTTGTGCCTCCATTTACTCGACCCCTCTGCGAGGGAGCTGCGCTGGCTGCCCCCCGTGCCCCGCAGCAGCGGCGCCAGGGACAAAGCTGCTTTCACCCCGGCTGGGCTCAGGGCAGGGCATCGCTGCCGCTGCTGCTGCTGCCGCCGAGGAGCGACTGCAGTGTCCCCAGACCAGAGCAGCTCCCGGGGGCTGTGCTCAGAAGTGGGCTCCAGGGCTCCAGCACCCTCACAGTGGAAAAGTTCCCCCTTATGTTCCAGTGGGAGCTCCTCTGCTCCAGCTCACCCTCACTGCCCTTTGTCCTGTCCTTGGCCATCCCCTGGCTGCATCCTCCCCACACTGCCCTGCACATCTTCAGCAGCATCACTGAGGGCAGCCCTCAGGCTCTTCTGCTCCCAGCTCCCTCAGCCTGGCCTCACAGGAGATGTTCCACTGCCTGCAGCAGCTTTAGGGGTCTGGGATGGACTTTCAAGCAGTGCCCTGAGACCCTTCTTGAACTGAGAGGCCCAGAACTGGACACAGTATTCCATAGGATCATAGAGTCAGCCAGGCTGGAAGAGACCTCCAGGAACAGGTCACTCAAGGCCTCATCCAACCTGGTCCTGGACACCTCCAGGGAGGTTGTGGAGCACAGAAGCACCCAACGTGATCAAAGATCACGTTGGGTGCTTCTGTGCTCCACAACCTCCCTGGGCAACCTGTGCCAGGGTCTCACCACCCTCCACCTGTGCCAGGCTCTCACCATCCTCAACCTGTGCTGTCTCAGAGCAGAGCTGCTGCAGCCCTCTCAGCATCTTGGTGGCCTCCTCTGCACTGCCTCCAACACTTCCATGTCCTGCTTGTGCTGGGGGCTGCAGAACTGCCCCCAGGACTGCAGGTGAGGTCTGAGGAGAGCAGAGCCCAGGGGCAGAATCCCCTCCCTTGCCCTGTGCCCACACTGCTCTGGCTGCAGCCCAGCACAGGGTTGCTGTCTGGGCTGCACTCACACTGCAGGCTCATTGTTGAGCTTTTCCTCACCCCAGACCCTCAGGACCTGTTCCTCAGGGCTGCTCTCAGCCTGCAGCTGCATCCTCCTTAGGGCAGAGCAGAGGCGGAGCAGAACCTCTCTGGACCTCCCCACCGCAGCCCTTCTAAACCCCCCCCCCCCCCAGGATGCCATTGGCCTTCCTCAGCCACAGGAGCTCTTTCCCTCCTCTCCCCAGGACACCCGAGGGGTCACCTCTGCACTCCGCATCCGACACGGGGGTGCACTCCTTCACCAGCACCTCGTTCTCCTCGCAGGTGGTGCAGGGCAGGCAGGGGTCCATGAAGTTGGCTTCGCTGGAGAAGGTACCCTCGGGGCACTCCTCGCACACAGTGTCCTGCAGCTCCTGGCAGGGGAACATGAGGCCGAAGCCCACCTCGCAGACGCTGCACTCCTTGCAGCTGCCGCTGGGCTCGTCCTGGTAGTAGCCGTAGGCGCAGCGGCAGACGGCGTCGTCCGACTCCACGCAGGGCGCCGACATGCTCCGCAGCCCCACGCACTGCGTGCAGGGCTTGCAGGGCTCCGTGGCGCTCACCGTGTCCGAGTAGGTGACACCTGGCAGGGCACAAAAGAGTGAAGAGAGCGAGGGGGAGGTTGGCTCCGGTTCTGTCCTCCCCTCTCCACCCTCCTCCCCCTCCACCCCGGGTTCAAGAAGGGCAGGGACAGCATAATGGAGTGGTAGAGTGGCTTGGGTTGGAAGGGACCTCAAAGCTCAGCCAGTTCCAACCTCCCCGCCATGGGCAGGGACACTTCCCACTAGAATAGGTTGCTCCATCCTTATCCCTGCCTGGAGCACCATCCCCATCCCCTGCCTGGAGCACCATCCCCATCCCTGCCTGGAGCTCCATCCCCATCCCTGCCTGGAGCTCCATCCCCACCCCTGCCTGGAGCACCATCCCCATCCCTGCCTGGAGCTCCATCCCTGTCCTGCCTGGAGCACCATCCCCATCTCTGCCTGGAGCTCCATCCCTGTCCTGCCTGGAGCACCATCCCCACCCCTGCCTGCAGCACCATCCCCATCCCTGCCTGGAGCTCCATCCCTGTCCTGCCTGGAGCACCATCCCCATCTCTGCCTGGAGCACCATCCCTGTCCTGCCTGGAGCACCTTCCCTGTTCCTGCCTGAAGCACCATCCCTGATCCTGCCTGTAGCATCATCCCCACCCCTGCCTGAAGCACCATCCCTGTTCCTGCCTGGAGCATCATCCCTGTCCTTCTTGAAGCACCATCCCCACCCCTGCCTGGAGCACCATCCCCATCCCTGCCTGGAGCATCATCCCCACCCCTGCCTGGAGCACCATCCCTGTTCCTGCCTGGAGCACCATCCCCATTTTTCACCTCCAAATGATCCCCATGGGCATCCTAAAGCCATCAGAACTGCTCAGCATCCCAACCCTTCCTCCTCCACATCCTGCCTGAGAGGTCCCCTGGGACACCACCAGCCCCTGCCCCCTCCCGGGCCACGCGTCCCCGACACGAGGTGTGATGTGAACAGGAGGTTACAACACTAATTGCTGACTCCTCTCTGACCCCAGGGCTTCTGCTCTCTGATTTCATCCTGAAGGACTGACTCTGCCAGGGAAATCAATCCTGCTCCTCCAGCCCAGCAAGACACCCCCACGCCCCCTCCCTGCCTGCTCCCAAAGGTGTTTGAAGCTATTTTTAGCCCAGGAAGAGGGGTCAGATCCCATCCTGGAGGGCACAGCTGCTGTCCCTGCTTCAGCTGCCTGCTGTTGATCCCACCCCAGCCCCTGGTACTGCAGTGCTCAGGATTCCCTCGTCCACAGTGCTGAGGGAAATTCCAGCTTGCTGGATGGAGCTCAGCCTCCAGCCCTCTGCCAGCTCTGCTCCTGAGGGAGGCAATGCAGCCTAACCCTTAGGCACCTGCCTGCCTCCCAGGGACCACACAGTAGTAGTGCTTGGAAGGGACTTCTGGAGACCTTTGAGTCCAACCCCCCCTGCCAGAGCAGGATCAGCCAGGATTGAATCCCATGGGAATGAATCCCATGGGAAATTCTCTGCAGAGGAGACTCCACAGCCTCTCTGGGCAGCCTGCTCCTGGCCTCCAGCACCCTCAAGGGGAAGATCTTTTTCCTCTGTGTTTGGGTGGAACCTCCTGGGTCCCAGTTGGTGTCCACTGGCTCTGGTCCTCAGCACTGAGAAGAGTCTGAAAGGAGGCTGGAGCCAGGTGGGGATCAGTCTCTACTCCCAGGAAACAAGGGACAGGACAAGATGAAATGACTTCGAGTTGCACGTGGGGAGATTTGGGTTGGATATGAGGATCACAGCTCACAGGATCACAGCTCACAGATGTCAGGAGTTAGAAGGGACCCAAAGAGATCACCCAGTCCAAGCCCCCTGCCAGAGCAGGACCACCCAGGCTGGCTCAGGGCACACAGGACACATCCAGACAGGCCTGGGAAGGCTGCAGGGAAGGAGACTCCACAACCTCTCTGGGCAGCCTGTGCCAGGCTCTGGGACCCTTCCAGGCAAGAAGTTCCTCCTTGTGCTGAGCTGAACCTCCTGTGCTGCAGCTTCCATCCACTGCTGCTTGTCCTGTCCCAGGGAGCAGTGAGCAGAGCCTGTCCCCCCTGCTGACTCCCAGAGCCTGTCCCCACTCCTGACCCCCACCCTCAGACAGTTACAGACATTGATTCAATCCCCTCTCAGTCTTCTCTTCTCCATTCTAAGCAGCCCCAGGGCCCTCAGCCTCCCCTCACCTGGCACTGCTCCAGTCCCCTCATCATCCTCACAGCCCTCCCTTGGACTCTCTCCAGCAGGTCCCTGTCCCTCTGCAACTGGGGAGCCCCAAACTGAAGGCAGTGCTCCAGATGAGGTCTCAGCAGGGCAGAGCAGAGCGGGAGGAGAACCTCCCTGGCTCTACTGGACACACTCTGCTTAGTGCTCCCCAGGATCCAGGAACAATTCCTCTGCTGCAAGAGTGGTCAGGCACTGGCAGAGGCTGCCCAGGGAGGTGCTGGAGCCTCCATCCCTGGAGGGGTTCAAGCAAGCTGTGGCCATGGCACTTGGGGCCAGGGTTTGGTGGCCATGGTGGGGTTGGGCTGCAGGTTGGACTGGATGAGCTGAGAGATCCTCTCCAACCTCAATGATTCTGATGATATAATTCCATGACCTGCCCTGGGTGAGGGGGTGGGCAAGCAGCCCCTCCCCTCCTGCCTGTCCCAGTGCCCAGCCAGAGCAGCAGTGGGTCAGGCCCCCAGCGTTGTGCAGCTGCCATTAACCTGGGCTCATCCTTTAGCACTCTGCTGAATTATTGATGGGCACCATTAGCGTGGGGAAGTGGCCAGGAACAGCATACGGCTGAGTGGGCACATTTGCCGTGGCAGCAAGGTAGCTGAGCTGAGCAATTACAGCTGAGATTCAAAAGGGCCCCCCCCACCCCTCCCCCTCCCTTTCGCCCTCCCCTCCCCCCCTCCCCCGCCCGCAGCGATGGAGGCTGGCGAGGGGTGGGGGGAGGATAAATAAATCATGAGGCAGCAGCCAGGGGAGGCTGAGGCTGGCAAGAAGGGTTGGGGTGGAAGGGGTAGGGGGAAAGGGAAATTCTCATCTAACGAATCAAACTGCCCCTTGGGTTAAGGCAGGGACTGTGCCCTTCGGCCTCACCACCATCATCATCACCGCACACCCCCACGGGCAGGGCAGGGTTGGTGCTTTGCTGGTAGCACTTCCCCGGGTTGAATTGGGAAGGCATCCGAAGAGAGACTCGGGAGGCAGCCTGGGGGTGGGGTGGGGATCTCGGCAGCCCAAGGGCCGTGCCCACATTCCTCCTGCCTGGCAGGCAGGGTGGGTTGGTGGGACAAAGGCTGCCTGCACCTGCCCCCTGCCCGCAGCAGCAGGACCCACCACGAGCACAGGTCCGGAAGGACTCTCCACGTCCCAGCAAAGGGACTTGCAGCTTCTCCTTCCAGCATCACCCAGGCCAGCCACCAAGACAGGCCCCAGCAAGAGGCTGGGAGCTGCTGCGGTGCAGATGAAGGAAGCAAGGAGAGGGGAGAAGCCAAGGCAAGGAGAGGGGAAACCAAGGCAGGGAGAAGTGAGAAGCCAAGGCAGGGAGAGGGGAAGCCAAGGCAGGGAGAAGTGAGAAGCCAAGGCAGGGAGAGGGGAAACCAAGGCAGGGAGAAGTGAGAAGCCAAGGCAGGGAGAAGTGAGAAGCCAAGGCAGGGAGAAGTGAGAAGCCAAGGCAGGGAGAAGTGAGAAGCCAAGGCAGGGAGAGGGGAGAAGCCAAGGCAGGGAGAAGTGAGAAGCCAAGGCAGGGAGAGGGGAGAAGCCAAGGCAGGGAGAAGTGAGAAGCCAAGGCAGGGAGAGGGGAAGCCAAGGCAGGGAGAAGTGAGAAGCCAAGGCAGGGAGAGGGGAGAAGCCAAGGCAGGGCAAAGCAAGGCATGGAGAGGGGAAGCCAAGGCATGGTGTGGAGTATGGGCAGCTCCCTGGAGGCCAGAAGCACTCATCCTTGCTGGTCCAGCAGCAGCAACAGGGCACAAAGTGGTGCCCTGGGGCTTGGCTCTTGCTGTGTGGGTGATGCTGGGAAGACTCAGGGCTGCAGCATTTGCTCCTGACTGCTTTCATCCTCTCGGGGATGGAGGAAGGGCTCAGGCTCTTTTGTCCTGGTGCTTTCCAGCTCAGCTCCCTGACCCGGCAGAGCTGCTGCCTGATGTTAATCCCCCTGCAAAAACACAACTGCCTGGGGCAACGCGGGGCTGGGCAGGAGGAGCTGGGATGCAAACCCGAGCAGCAGCAGCACTTTGCACCCACAGCACAGCTGCCACGCAGGCTGCCAGCACTGCTTCCAGGTCAGGCTGCTGCTCTCTCCATAACCTCCACATCCCATGGCCTCCAGAGGCTCCTGTGCCCCACAGCCTCCCTGGGCAACCTGTGCCAGGCTCTCACCACTCTCACTTCTCTCTAACATCCACTTTCAATCTCCCCTCTGACACTTCAAACCCATTCCTTCTCCTCCTGCCATTCCCAGCCCTCCTGCAGCCCCCTTCAGATCCTGCAAGGCCACTCCAAGCTCCCCTGGAAGCCTTCTCCAGGCTGCACAGCCCCAACTCTCTCAGGCTGTGCTCAGAGCAGAGCTGCTGCAGCCCTCTCAGCATCTTGGTGGCCTCCTCTGGGCTGGCTCCAACACTTCCATGTCCTGCTTGTGCTGGGGGCTCCCAGCCCCTGTGCCCCCCCCCCCCTTTGTGGTGTTGTGTGGAGGGAAGTGGCTACTCACTGTCCAGGCAGGGCTCACAGACAGTCTGGTTGACCCCACAGGGCTGCACCATTCCCTCTCCCAGGTTGCAGGCTTTGCAGCACTCCCCACTGGTGGTGTACATCTTGGTGGAGCAATCATCCTTGGAGCTCCAGGTGGGACCCTGGGAAAGAGAACAAAGGAGCCAGGAGGTGACCTCTGTGATGGGACCTTCCTTGCAAGGGCAGGTGGAGGAATACACTGGGCCAAGGTGGGGTTCTGCTGCAGGGGGGGACAGCCCTCGGTGGGGCTGAGTGAGGTGAGGGTCCCCTCTTAAATATAGCTCCTAGAAGTGACTTCCCTACACAAAACTCTGCTGGTGGAGAGAGGTCAGGACAGCCCAGCCTAGCCCCCAGAACCACAGAACCAAGCAGGCTGCAGAGAGCTCCAAGCTCACCCAGCCCAACCTAGCCCCCAGCCCTAGACAATCAACCAGCCCATGGCACTCAGTGCCCAGCCAGGCTTGGCTCCAACACCTCCAGCCATGGGCACTGCACCACCTCCCTGGGCAGCCCATTCCAGTGCCAATCACTCTCTCTGCCAACAACTTCCTCCTCACATCCAGCCTCAACCTACCCTGCCACAGCTTGAGGCTGTGTCCCCTTGTTCTGGCCCTGCTTGCCTGGCAGCAGAGCCCAACCCCACCTGGCTACAGCCTCCCTGCAGGCAGCTGCAGGCAGCAATCAGCTCTGCCCTCAGCCTCCTCTGCTGCAGGCTGCACCCCCCCAGCTCCCTCAGCCTCTCCTCACAGGGCTGTGCTCCAGGCCCCTCCCCAGCCTTGCTGCCCTGCTCTGGGCACCTTCCAGCACCTCCACACCTCTCTGCAATGGAGGAGCCCAGAACTGGACACAGCACTCCAGAGGTGGCCTGAGCAGTGCTGAGCACAGGGGCACAAGAACCTCCCTGCTCCTGCTGCCCACACTGCCCCTGAGCCAGCCCAGGATGCCATTGGCTCTGCTGCCCACCGGGGCACTGCTGCCTGCTCTGCAGCTCCTCTCTCACAGCACCCCCAGGGCCCTCTCTGCCTGCCTGCTCTCAGCCACTCTGGCCCCAGCCTGGAGCTGCTTGGGGTTGTTGTGGCCAAAGTGCAGAACCTGCCCTTGGCCTTGTTCAGTCTCATCCCCTTGGCCTCTGCCCACCCATGCAGCCTGGCCAGGTCCCTCTGCAGGGCTCTGCTACCCTCCAACAGCTCCACACTGCTCCTGGTTTGGTGTCATCTGCAAACTGACTGCTGCTGGACTCAATCCCCTGGTCCAGAGCATCAATGAAGATATTGAACAGGTCTGTGCCCAGCACTGATCCCTGGGGCACAGCACTGGGGCACAGCACTGGTGCCAGCTGCCAGCTGGATGTGGCACCATTCACCACCACTCTGGGCCCAGCCCTGCAGCCAGTTCTTGACCTGTATCAGAGTGATCAGGGTCTGGGGGGGTTACAGCATTGTTTGCTCTTGTCTCTCACCCAAGCCATCTCCTCGGAAGAGGCTTTGGCATCCTGGAGGGCTCAGCCCCTTCCCAGGGCATTGCCCAGGGGGAAGGCATCACTCACAGGCTGGCAGCCTGCTGGGATGGAGAGCTGGCAGAGCTGGGCTGGCAGCTCTGCCGTGCCCCTGGTGCACACGGGGACCAGAAATCAGCCCCCACGGTGGGAAGGAAGAGGCTGAAGGCAGCACCGAGGGCTTCAGCAGCACTTGCTGGCTAATGGCACTGAGTGATCCTGCTTGTAGAACCTGTCAGCACATATGGAAGCCATCACCCTGCCAGCAGTCAGCCACCCCACACAAGGAACTCTGCAGGGAGGGGAGGGAGCAGCAGGAGGGGTCTGCAGGGAAGCTGCTCCCCAAAACACCTCTGGGCTGTGGCCGTGCAGCACGGGCAGCTTCTCCTCCTGGCTACGGGGCTGGCAGGGATGCTCACAGTGGTCTGAGCTCTGCCAGGGCTCCTCTGCTCCTTCTGCTCAGCGGCAGGTGTGTGCTGGACCATCCCTTTGCCAGCAGCCGAGCTTCGGGGGGGTTCTTTGTTCGTGATTTTAATTCACTTCCATTTTTATTTGGGGGGAGGGGGAAGGGAAGAAACTAAGCTAATGCTTGGAGGAGCTTCCCCCCCCTACACACACACACGCACCCCCTTCTCCTTCTGCATCTGGATGCCTCGTCAGCCACTTGGCTGCCTCTCTGCACAATGCTGCGTTATGAACTCGCTGTGCATCATCCGGCAGCATCCGGCCCGGCTGAGACAATGGAGCGCCAATTATAGGCATCTGAATGACAAAGTGCTCCAATTACCCTGCGCTGGAAAGCGAGCGGCTGCTCGGCTCAGCTCCGCTCCGCTCAGCTCCGCTCCCTGGCACCGCTCCGTGCGGCTGCTCCGCTCTGCTCCCTGGCACCGCTCCGTGCGGCTGCTCCGCTCTGCTCCCTGGCACCGCTCCGTGCTTTCCTCCCTGGCACCGCATCACGCTCTCCTCCTTGGCTCTCCTTCACCAGCCCAGCCTGGTAGCCCCAACTCCAGCACCGGACCCCAAACTGGGAGAGCAGAAGGGCTCGGTGTGGCGGAGGAGCATCCCAGCGCCCCTCCAATAACAGCTGGGGTATGGGTTTGGGGGGTGAGGAAAGGCTTTGCTCTGCTTGGCTTTGCTTTGCTTTTGTTTTGTCCCCTAGGGGACAGATTCTGCCCGCAGCAAAGCTGGATGGAGCCCACCCTGCCGCTCATCTCCCCGGCTTGGGAACAGGCTTGGCCCCCTCCCACCTCCACTCTCCGCGCCTCGAGTGGGGCTGGGGGGGCAGCCGAACGTGCCTGGCTATAAATAGTGCTGGGAAGACTGTGGCAGCGCAGCTGGGACCAGCAGCATCCAGCTCGCTCCCACGCCGCAGGCAGCTGCGAGCGGCTCCGGCAGCCCACGGGGACGGGACCCAGCCCCATCGCTTCCTCTCAGCGGTACCCAAACCACCACCAGCCGCAGCGGACCCCAGGGACCCCTCTGGCCGCCTGTCCCCTCCCCGTAGGGCTGGCAGGAAGGGTCAATACCTCCCCCCTCGCCAGGTCCCCACCTCCGCGCTCCTGACTGCTGCGGAAAATGCAACTTCCAGTCCCAGGTGCTGCATTTCGCCGCCCCCCACACCCCCCGGCTCAGTTCTGCTTTCGTTTCCCTTTCAGTCGGAGCACTGAGACCCCTGTAAAGATCAAGACACTTAGGAGGGGGGCACATGGTCCGCATTACCCACTGCAATGTGCATGTTATTAACACAACTCCTGTTGACAAAGCCGCAGGTATTAGCACCGTAAAGCATTTTGACAGCTGGGCCGAGGAGGGGTGGGGTCGGGGGGGGCACGGATAGAGGCTGTGAGCGACACCTCCGAGAGCCTTTAATTGCTTTTGGAGTCCTATCGGTGAGGTTTTGTGTCCTGGCAGGCAGAGGAGGAGGAGATGGCCTCGGAGGAGGGTGGGTGAGGTGGGAATTCAGCACAGCACCATTAGCTCCGGAGCCCTGGCACGGAAAATTGCTTCTCAGTGGAGCAGGGGAAAAGGAGGGGGGAGGATGCTCCAGCTGGAGATGGTCCCAGCAGCAAGCCTGGATCCGAACCTCCCGTGAGCCTGACAGACAGGCTCTGCCTTTCTTGGCAAAGCAGCCTGTCTGGGAAGGGCCAAAGCCTGGCTCCAAACAGTCCCCAGGCTCTGGGCAGCAGAAAAAGCCACGGCTGGGTCTGAGGGTCCGGCCAGAGCTCGGCTCGGCAGGGCTGGGATGGGTCTGCAGGGCTGGGATGGGTCTGTAGGACTGGGATGGGTCTGTAGAGCTGGGATGGCTCTGCAGGGCTCGGACGGCTCAGCCTCTTCCCACTCGGAGCTCCTGCCAAGCAGCACAGGTACCCTTGGGGTGCCCAGGGTATGGGGTGGCCCTGGAGCTGTGGCCACAGCGGGGGGAGCACATCTGGACCTGCATAGGGGGGGTCTCAGTCCTCCCAGCTCAGCAGGTGCAATCCTGGGGGGCTCCAGGGGGGCTCAGCACAGACACGGGGAGGTGGATGTGGAGGTCTGGGGGGACACAAATCCGGATCTGATCTTTCCCAGCCGCTCAGCAGCAGGCAGGGAGCTACCCGAGGTGTGTGATTCCTTGGGGTGAAATCGTTTGATTCCATGCAGCTGGCACAATATTCACCTTTCCTGCCACCCACCCGTGGCCCCGAGCATCCCACGGGGGACTTGGCCAGCCCAATCCATGCCCAGTGGACTGGGGGAAGGAGAGTCTCCAGCACAGAGCCACGAACAGCTCTCTCCTCCTCCTCAAGTCTCTGCGTGAAGCCACCAAAGCCTCAGCTTCAATATCCTGCCTGAAAGGTGTCCTGCTGCTTAGCGAAACCTCCGGGACCCCCATCAAGCCCTCTCCCCCACAAAAAGCCCTGGTTCTGGCCCAGGCAGGTGGGTCCATCCCCGTGTGCCCACCGAGCCGCCCTGCTCTGGCTGCTTCCCTCTCTCCTGGTCCCCCAAACCATGAAGTTTTTCACCCCAGCACAGGCTGAGGCTGTGCCCAGCCCAGGAGCTCATCCCGGGAGAGGAAAGGATCTCACCCCCCGCTCTGAGCAGTGTTTGGAGAGGAGAATGTCTGAGAGAGGCTCTGGGGATGCGGCACGGCAGGAGGTGAGGGCACCGGGGGGTGGGTGGCATCTCCCCCTCCTCTGCTGGCTGAGGCTCTGCCATTCTTTTTGTCCTTGTTGAACGGAGCGACAGGAGCCTGACGCAGGGACCAGGACCCATCCCTGCGGGTCCCCCCCCACCATCCACCTCCCCGAGTCCCCTTCCTCCGCACCCACGGGGGCTCTGCCTGGCACCCCCGGGACCCCCACCCCGTTCCACCCCCTCTCCAGCCCTGCTGCCCGGTACCTCCGGGACCCTCCTGCCTGCCCCGTACCCTCAGGACTTCTCCATCCCGGGGGCCCTGCGCGTCTGCCAGCCTGCTACCCCCGCGGGCCCTCCAAATGCTCCTGGGTTTAGCCTCCGGATCCCTCCATCCCGGTGCCTCCGGTACCTCCGGGACCCTCCATCCCGACACCACCGGGACCCTTCATCCCGGTGCCTCCGGTACCTCCGGGACCCTCCATCCCGACACCACCGGGACCCTTCATCCCGGTGCCTCCGGTACCACCGGGACCCTCCATCCCGGCACCCTCGGGACTCTCCATCCCGGTACCTCCGGTACCACCGGGACCCTCTATCCCACCCCCGCCTAGTGCCTCCGGTGCCCTGGGGACCCTCTCCCCATCACACACACCACCCCCCCAGGATGCTGCACTCCCGCACTCACCACGGGGAGCAGCAGCAGCGGCAGCAGCGGCAGGAGCCCTGCCATGGTGCGCGGGGGCGGCGGGGCCGGTGACCCCGGAGAGCCGGTGCGTGGCCGGGCTGCCCTCCCTCTGCCTCCCGCTGCCTCGGCGGCAGCCAGAAAAGAGCTGCAAGTCCCTCCTCCTCCTCCTGCTCCTCCTCCTCTCCGCCCCTGGAGCATCAGAGCGAGCGGCCGAGCCCGCACCCTCCTCCGCCGGCACACAAAGCCCAGGGCCACCCTTCCCCCCCCACCCCCTCCTCCGCCACCTCGGGCCCCTCCTGACCCCCATTGCCCTCTCACGAAGTGCTTTCGGGGGGTGCGCGGTCTCTGTCCAGCCAGGGCTCTTCACTCCCATTCCATGCATCCTCCTCTGCTGTCTGTCCATCCATCCATCCATCCATCCATCCATCCATCCATCCATCCATCCATCCATCCATCCCTTCCTCCCTCCTTCCCTCCCTCTATCCCTTTCTACCTCGCTCCATCCATCTCTCCATCCCCTCAAGCACTTGCACCCACCCATCCTCTGCTGTCTGTCTGTCCAGCTGCCTCTCTCCATCCCCTCAGATGCCCAGGTCCACCTGTCCCTCTCTCCCCTCACTCTCCCTGTGATGAGTTTGTTAATGTTACTGCATCCCCAGCAAGAGGCTCTGGGGATATGGCTGGGGGGGAATGAACCAAACCTCCTCCAGCTGCTTGGGACAAGGGACAACATCCCACAGCTGCCTGAACTGGTGGCACCCCCCAGGGCCCCGACCCCAAGGTCAGACAGAGCCCTCTAGGTGACAGGGGGAAGCCCCCAGCAGGGAGCATGTGGAGTGCTGTGGCAGTGAAGGAAACCTCGTGCTGGTGTCCCTGACCCAACGATGTCACCAACCCCCCCAGCAGCAGGGGGGGCTGGAAGTAACCCCTGCAGATCATCCAGTCCAACCCCCCCCTGCTGCAGCAGGGCACCCACAGCAGCTTGCCCAGGACCCCAATGCCCAGGTGGGTTTGGGAGCTCTCCCTGAGCAGCCTGTTCCAATCCCTGACCACTCTTGCAGGGAAGAAATTGTTCCTCGTGGCCAACCTAAACCTCCCCTGCTGCACCTTGAGGCCATTCCCTCTTCTATTCCTTACTCCTAGGAGAAGAGTCCTGCCCCCACCTCACCCCAGCCTCCTGCCAGGGAGCTGCAGAGAGCCTCAGGGTCTCCCTCAGCCTCCTTTTCTCCAGCCAGTTCCCTCAGCTGCCCCTCACAGGATCTGCTCCCAAGGTCCTCCCTCGGATCTCTGCTGGGCTCCAGCCCTTCCCACTCCAGCCCCCCAGCTCCTGACAGCCCTGTGGGCTCTTCCCTCAGGTCCTGTCCATTCGCTGCTTGGATTTGATGATCTTAGAGACCTTTTCCCACCGAAGCAACTCTCTGATCCTCTCTCCAAGGCCTTTTCCAGCCTAAATGGTTCTGTGATTCGATGTCCCCTGATGCTCTGCCCCCTCTGGGCAGCCAAGTGCCCAGGGCTGAGCACAGCTCAGCTGAATTTCTTCTTGAGAAGGGAATTATTGACCTCCCGAGGAGCAGGTCAGCTGCCCCCAGCCAGCCCCAGCTGCTCCAGCCGGGAAGGGCTTGAAGGAAATTCCCTCACTCACAGCTTTGCCTTGCAATGAGATTAAACTGAATGCAAAGCTGCTGTTTGCTCTCTGGCACAGAGACCCTGGGACACACATGTGGAACACATGGGCAGGGCTTTGCTGGCCGAAAGAATCCAGGGTGGGTCCAGGTGGGAATGGGGCAGGACGGTCCTGGAGCCACGGGGTGAGGGATGCCCACCCCCAGGTCATGTGGGCAGGGAGGAGAGCAACGAGCCAAGCATTCAGCTCTCCTTTGAGGGCACTGGGGGATGGCAACTGGGCAAAGCTGCCCGCGGACAAACGGTGAGGCTGGGCACAGCTGGAGGGGGCAGCCTGGGGCCTCCTGCAACTCCTTTGTCACTGTGCCACAGCGAGCAGCAAACCCAGCGGCAGGGCTGGGCTCCTCCCCTGCCTGCCCAGGCTGCAGGGCTTGGAGCTGAGGTTCCCTGCCATGGGATGCACTTCCCAGGGCTTGGAGCTGTGGTTCCCTGCCATGGGATGCACTTCCCAGGGATGAAGAGCTTGGGGCACTCAGTCCCTGAGCCTCCCTCCCTGCCACCACCCTGAGCACAGATGCTGCAGGCTGCCACCATGGAAGTCACCCTAGGAAAAGCCCAGGGCTGGTGCTGGGATGCTGGAGGCAGCAGGCAGAGGGAGGCAGCAGGCAGAGGGGGGCTCAGCTGGGCTGCATCTGCAGGGGGCTTGGGCCAGCAGCCAGCCAAGGTAAGTGAAAACTTCTGCTCCAGCCCAGCCCTCTGCGGCTGCTTTGGTGGAGGAGCTCAGCAGTGCTTCTCATTAAGTCCCTGCACACATTTGTTCCACTTGGGTCATGTCCCCCCAAAAAAAAGCTTGTGGCCCTTTCCTGGCTCCACCAGATGACAAAAAGCCTCCTAAACGTCTGCTGTCACCCCCCCAGGGGCTGCAGAGGTTTATCTGCTGGGGAGGGAGCATCCTTCAGGGTGCTGGTGGGAGGTGGAAGCCTCTGCCCGGTTGTAACCTCTGAGGCCAACCAAGAGCTGCACACTTCTGTGCTCAGTGAAGTCTGCAGAGCTGGCACTGGGGGGGCATCATCTAATGGCCATGGGGGAGTAGGGCCTGGGGGGGATGGTTGGACTCAATGATCTTAAAGGTCTTTTCCAACCAAAACGATGCTGTGGTTCTAGGAACTTCTCTGTGGTGCCCAGGGACAGGGCAAGGGGCAAGGGGCACAAACTGGCACCCAGGAGATTCCACCTGAGCAGGAGGAGCCCTGGGGCAGGCTGCCCAGAGAGGCTGTGGAGTCTCCTCCTCTGGAGAGCTTCCAACCTCCCGTGGGGGTTGTGCTGCTGGGCAAGCTGCTGTGGGTGTCCTGCTGGAGCAGGGGCTTGGCCTGGCAGCTCTCCAGAGGTCCCTTCCAATCCCCATCATGCAGGAGAAGAGCAGGCTGAGGAGAGACCTTCTGGCTCCTGCAAGCCCCTGAAAGGAGGGTGGGGTGAGGTGGGGGTTGGGCTCTGCTCCCTATATCAGGTGATAGGATGAGAGCAAATGGCCTTGAGTTGCCCAGGGGAGGTTCAGGTTGGCCATGAGGAACAATTTCTTTGCTGCAAGAGTGGTCAGGGACTGGCAGAGGCTGCCCAGGGAGGTGCTGGAGTCCCCATCCCTGGAGGGGTCCAATAACCACATGGCCATGGCACCTGGGGCCAGGGTTTGGTGGCCACGGTGGTGCTGGGCTGAGGGCTGGAGTGGATGATCCTGGAGAGCTTCTCCAACCCTCCTGATCCTGTGATGCTCTGAAACGTGAGGTGGAACTCAAGCTTTGGGGTCGCTGCTGCTGACTTCAGCAAGGGGCTTTGCTTTTCTGGCAGCCCCCAGAGGCCTCCTCCACCTGTCTCTGTGGGCAGGGGAGGGCTGGGTGGCAGCAGGGGAGGGCTGGGTGGCAGCGGGTGGGGCTGGGTGGCAGCAGGGGGGGCTGGGTGGCAGCAGGGGGGGGCTGGGTGGCAGCAGTGGGGGCTGGGTGGCAGCAGGGGGGGACTGGGTGGCAGCAGTGGGGGCTGGGTGGCAGCAGGGGGGGCTGGGTGGCAGCAAGGGGGGCTGGGTGGCAGCAGGGGGGGCTGGGTGGCAGCAGGGCACCTCTCAGAGAAGTCATTGTGCTTTTTTCTTCAATGGGGAGGGGGAATCATCTCATCTGAATCCTCTTGGCCAGCTTTGGGGAATTGGCACCTTGGGCCTCCTGGCAAGAGCCAAGCCCACGTCTGGAGAGCAGGAAGCTGAGGGCTGCCACAGCCCTTGGACCTCTGCTTCTCCTTGTGATCGATCAATGGCATGGAGGTGCCTGAAAGCTTTCAGGGACGGAGGCCAAGGCTGAGCTCCCCGCGGGAGCGCAGGGAATGCTCTTCCCTCCCAGCCTCTGCTCGGTGCCTCTGCCAGCTCCTTGCCCACCCACTTGTGCGGGACCGAGGCGTGGGCAGCTCAGCTCCATCTCCTCGGAGGCTGCTGAGCACCTCCCCCAGCCGCAGCCCTGGGACCGCTGCCGGCTCCGGGCTCGGGCACCCGCGGCTGAGTTTTACCTTTCAGGGCAAAGCTGAGCTCTGGGTTGGGGCTCCAGGGAGGGACCTCCATGGACACCTCCCCCTCGTCCCTCGCTCCAGCCCCTGCCTGCTCCTCCTGCCTGTTCCCTGCTGTAGGACGTGGAGAGGGCTCTTGGAATCAGCATCCCTGCTCCACGTGGAGTTATTGCCGTGGGGGTGGGATCAGTTATTCCTGTCGGGGTGGGATCAGCTATTCCCATGGGGATGGGATCATTTGCTCCCATGGGGATGGGATCATTTGCTCCCATGAGGGTGAGGTCAGTTATTCCCAGCAGGATAAGATCAATTGTTCTTGTGGGGATGGGGCTCAGCTGTTGCTGTGGGGATGGAAGCAGTTATTCCTCTGGGGATGGGCTCAGTTATTCCCATGGGAATGGGGCTCAGTTTCTTCTGTGGGGATATGGCTCAGTTATTCCCATAGGGATGGGGCTCAGCTGTTCTCATGGGGAAGGGATCAGTTATTCCCGGGGGGATAAGGCTCATTTAATCCCGTAAGGATGGGGCTCAGTCATTCCCAAGGAGATGGAGCTCAGCTATTCCCATGGTCTCAGTTACTTCCATGGGGATAAGACTCAAGTCTTGCCGTGGGAATGGGATTTGATCATTGCTATGGAGATGGGGCTCAGTTATTCCAATGGGGATGGGGCTCGGCCAGACCATGGCATCCAAACCAGGTGGGTCAGATGGTGGCTGCGGGTGGCAGGTGGCACCACTGCACCGCAGGCTGGGGCAGGATCAAGCCCCAGCAGCCCACCGATGCCAGCAGCAGCGCTGCAGGTGGCTCAGGGAGGGATGAAGCAGCAGCACTGGGGGTGTGCACGGCTGGGGTGGGGCTGAAGGGCTCCGAGACACACGGAGCTGCGAACTGGGGCCGTGAGGCCACCCCAGTGCTGCCTGGGGGCTCCCGAGCAGCGATTCCCTTGGGGGTTGCTCCCCCCCTGATACCCTCGAGGTGGGGACCTGACTGGAAATTGCTTCTGGGCACTTCCCTGGGGGAGGGGAATACTCAAAGCACAGCTCCAGGGTAGGAAGGATCCAACATTCCCTAACCTCAGGAGGAAGAAACCTGATTTCCATTACTATCAAAGTGTCCCGACCTGGTTTCCATTACACTCCTGCATTTCCATGCCTGTAATTCCTTCTAATGCCTCTCTCCATCCCCCTCCTGCCCTTTCTTCTCCCCCACCCCCCCCCACCTTTCACTTGCTAATCCCCAGCCTGGCTGCTCCCAGCCTCCCTCCCTTTCCTTTTCTCCTTCCTTGAAGTGTCTCTCGGGCGCGATCCACCGCCCCCCGCCGCAGCAGCTGAGATCAATCTCTGGTTCCTTATAAGGATCGCCCGAAGGAATCTCCTGCCAGCGGAGCCCACAGCGTCCGGGAAACCCAATCCCTCCTCGGGACAAAAATCCCGAGGCAGTAAAAATAGAGCCTGGTTCCCCTGCCTGGGAAAGAAGGAAGATTGGATACACTTGGAAACGACCGCGGCAGGAGCGGGCGAGGGAGGGCGAAGCGCTCCTGGGGGCACAGAGGACACGACCGCGGCCGCGGCAGCAGCGCTCTCGCTGCCCTGCTGCTCAGGCTAGCGACCGGTGCCCGTGCCAGGGCAGGGCTGGCTTCCTCCCCACCAGCCTGGCTTTTGGGAGCTGGCTGAGTCCAGCTGCTGCTGCTGTTGGATCAAGAACGCTGCCGTCGGGGGGAAACCAATGTCAGAGCCTCGCCGGCATCGCGAAGGAGGCAGCAAGGCAGGGCTGGGGCGGCGCTGGAGGGGAGGTGGTTCGGTGCCTGGCTCAGAGCTGAGCTTCCTGCTGGGCTGCGACTGAGCGGGGAGTGGAGGATTAACCTTTAATTGCTTCAGTGCTTGGCCACTTGTTGAGTAGGGCAGGGCAGGGTGAGGTAGGATAGGAATGGAATAAGAATAGGGACAGGAATAGGAATGGGAATGGAATAGGGATAGGAACAGAATAGAATGGGAATAGGAATAGGAATGGGACAGGCATAGGAATAGAATGGAATAGGAATAGGCTACACTACAGTAGAAGAGAACAGAGCAGAGCACAGATGAGCACAGCTGAGCAAAGCAGAGCAGAACAGGGCTGAGCAGAGCAGAAGAGGGCAGAGCAGAGCACAGCTGAGCAAAGCAGAGCACAGCTGAGCAGAGCAGAACAGGGCAGAGCAGAGCACAGCTGAGCAGAGCAGAACAGGGCAGAGCAGAGCACAGCTGAGCACAGCAGAGCACAGCTGAGCCATCCTCTCATCCAGCTCTGGGATGCATTCCCAACTGTTTTTCACACTGCATGGAGCCCAGCCAAGATCCTGCAGGTTCTTTGTCTCCCTTCCCCCAGCACTTGGGTCACCCCAGGCAGGGATGGGCTTAGTTGAGCTGGAAATGTTACCTGGTAGCTCTGATGTGCCTTGGTGTCTTCTACCACATTGGGTGCTTCTGAGCTCCACAGACTCCCTGGGGGTGTTCAGGACCAGGCTGGATGAGGCCCTGAGTGACCTCTTTGAGGGGGAGGTGTCCCTGCCTATGAGCTTTGAGGGCACTTCCAGCATAAACCACTCCATGACTCTTATGATCCTGTTCACCTTGGCTCAGGGATGGAAGTGAAGCTGCACAAATCCTGCTGCTGAGCTGCCCTGAGTGGTTGCCTGCCCTCAGATCCCTCAGCAAAGAGGAGGAGATGCTTCTTTCCTTGCTGGGCAATGATTCAAGCCCAGCTAAGAGATCAATTGTCCCCAGAAGGATCCTGTCCCACTCCATTGACTGGAAGGAGAGCAGAGCAGCTGCATTATTCATAGAAGCATCTCAGCCTGATGCCCAGGGGTGGAGATGCAGCTTGCAGAGCACAGGCTGAGCAGGCAGCAACCTCACTGCAGCCTCAAGGCTCAGAAGATCAGTTGGAGAGACCAAAACCAGGTTCATCTGTCCCCACACTGCCAGAGCTCTGCCTCCAGCAGGCAAGCAGCAGTGGATGGAAGCTGCAGCACAGGAGGTTCAGCTCAGCACAAGGGCAACTTCTTGCCTGGAAGGGTCCCAGAGCCTGGCACAGGCTGCCCAGAGAGGCTGTGGAGTCTCCTTCCCTGCAGCCTTCCCAGGCCTGTCTGGATGTGTCCTGTGTGCCCTGAGCCAGCCTGGATGGTCCTGCTCTGGCAGGGGTTGGACTGGATGAGCTCTTTGGGTCCCTTCCAACTCCTGACCTCCTGTGATCTGTGATCCTCATATCCAACTGTGATGGTGTCTCTGCCTCGTGGCTGGTATGCAGTATCAGTGTGTGTGTGTGTGTTCATGAACGCAGGTAAAGGAGAGACGAGCAAGAGAGCGAAAAGAGGAAGAGACAGGGAGGTCCTGTCTCTTTTATACCACAGGAAGTGGGGGGAGTGGGCTAACCATCACCTGGAGTGTGGCCCACCCCTGAGGAGGGGCCGAGACCCCTAGGGTCAGGTTCAGGGTCACTCCCCCAGGAGTGTTAACCCTATACACCAACCTAAATTTCCCCTGGTGCAACTCGAAGTCATTTCCTCTTGTCCTATCCCTTGTTTCTTGGGAGCAGAGACTGATCCCCACCTGGCTCCAGCCTCCTGTGCTCTCTGTAGCACCTTCCAGCAGGGAGAAGGAGAGCAGTGAGCCCACCCTGCTGCCTGCCTTGCTCTGCAGCAGGTTGCATACTGGGAGAGGGGAGAGAGAAGAGAGGAGAGAGACATCCACTGCTGCTCCAGGCCATAAATTAACCTCAGGCTTTCCTAATGGGACCCTGATTTATCTCTTGCCTCTGTCTGAACTAATTGAGTTCATTCCACTCAGTGATTCATGCCATGGAAATGGGTTCCAGAGAAAATGGGACCTCGAGCAGCCTCAGCAGCTCCCTCTCGTTATTAGCCACTGACTACTCCCTCTCGTTATTAGCCAGGGAGCCTTCGTGCTCTTAAAACAAGGAGACTGTCAAAAGCAGCACCACCCTCCCCCCCTCCCCTCCCAGCCCCTTCCAAACCCATCAGTCACTGCCGGGGGCCGCAGCTCCGGTTTCAGCCTGGGCTGCCACATCCCTTCCCCAGGCGGAGCTGCCAGCAGCACCCAGAGGGCAAAATCAAGGGGGTTGTGCCCTGTCCCGACACCCCCCCCCAGCCTTGTTAGGGGTGGTTGAAGGGCTCAGCCAGCTGCCAGCACCCCCAGAGGGGTAGCAAATGGGAGTCCCTTTGGCGTGGCAGGGGATGGGGAGGGAGGTGGGTGGAGGGAAAGCCTCCTTGAGCTGCTCTTTGCACCCTCCAGCCAGCGCAGGAGGCGACACAGGGGCTGTGACTCCTGCTGTCTGCAGGTGGGATGCTGACCCTCGGCTCTGACCCCCACCTCAGCCAAGAACTCACCCCCCCAAGCTCACCCCTGCCCCATGCACTGAGCATCTCACCTTCCTCCTCCTCTCTCTCCCTTGTCTCCACCCTGCCAGCCTCGACAGCGTTTCCTCAAGCCTCCCACTGCCAACTCCAGCAGCATTCCAGGCCAAGCCAAGGTAGCAGTGGCACAGCAGCTCCCCAGGGGCACAGCAGCTCCCCAGTGGCTCAGCAGCTCCTCAGGGGCACAGCAGCTCCCCAGGGGCACAGCAGCTCCCCCAGCCCTCCCCTCCCCCCCTCCCGTGCTGCTTTGTTGTGCTCTCTGAGCGGCCACAGAGGAAGGCTTTTGGCGACAGCAGCAGCTGATAATGGTTTGTTTGCTTTCAGCTTGTCTCGAGTGTCCCTGGGGAGTCTGAAGGCTCAGCCTGGCAGATTCCTGCCCCTGCCCCTCCAAAGCAGTGAGGAGAAGGCCACGAAGCTCTTGGAGACCTCGGAGCAAAGCCACCTGTGGTTCATGAAGCCACTCAAACCTCCTGCACCCCCATTTGCCTCATCCCACGGTGCCACCAGACCCCCTGCCAGCCCAGCATGGGACCTCTCTGTGCCACCAAACGTGGGTGCAGACCTCGAGGGGCTGGAGGGATCCACCCCCATGTGCCTGCTGAGCTGCAGCCCCACTGAGGGCACTGGGGGTGGTTGCCTTGCCCTTGCTGCATCCACCCAGCAAGCCCAGGAGCTGCTCACCCCAAACCAGTCCTGGTGAGTAGGAAGGAGAGGTCAGGTTCTGGAACAGGGAGGTGGTGAAGTCATCATCCCTGGAGGTGTTCCAGAGTCACCATCCCTGGGGGTGTTCCAGAGTCACCATCCCTGGGGGTCTCCCAGGACCACGTGGCCATGGCACTTGGGGTCATGGTGGTGTTGGGCTGAGGGTTGGGGTTGCCCTCAGAGGTCTTTTCCAGCCACAACAGCTCTCTGCCTCCCCTGGGCTGCTCCCCTGCTGCCCTCCCTGCCAGCCTCCTTCCTGCTGCCGTCGGAGGGACCTCATTAAAGCCTCCCAGAGGGCAGAATGAAATTACCTGTGCCCATTTCCTCCTTGCCCTCGGAGCTGTTTGCTTGTTTGGAGGATTCCAGCAGGTCTGGGGGGCCCTGGGACAGCGCCCACCCAGTCAGATTACCTTTACCCAATAGACCTTCCTCCAGCTGACCTTTATAAAGCTCTTGCCCTGGTCCCCAGAGCACAAACCCTTTGCACTGTGACTCCCTTCCTTGGCTCTGCTCTGCATGGGCAGCCAAGTACCCAGCAAGCAGCCACCAAAGCTGCCAGCCTGGGGGGCATGAGGAAGATTGTGGCCAGCAGGTCAAGGAAGCTTCTCCTTCCCTTCTACCCTGCCCTTGTGAGGCCACATCTGGTCTGGCTCTGGGCTCTGCAGTCTCCAAGACACAGAACTCCTGGAGAGGCTCCAGTGGAAGCTGTGGAGATGCTGAGGGCCTGGAGCAGCTCTGTGAGGAGCAAAGGCTGAGCCCTGGGGCTGAGAGCCTGCAGCAGAGCAGCTCCAGAGAGGACCTGAGCAATACCCAGCAACAGCTAAAGGGTAGGGGGCAAGAGGCTGGGGCCAGACTCTTGCCAGTGGTGCCCAGAGACAGCACAAGGGGCAAGGGGCATAAACTGGCACCCAGGAGGGTTTTGAGCAGGAGGAGAAACTTGTTTGGTGTGAGGGTGCAGAGCCCTGGGGCAGGCTGCCCAGAGAGGTTGTGGAGTCTCCTTCTCTGGAGAGCTTCCAACCCACCCCAGCCACTGTGCTGCTGCCCAAGCTGCTGTGGGTGCCCTGCTTTAGCAGGAGGTTGGTCTGGATGACCTCCAGGAGGTCCCTTCCAGCCCTCCCCGGCTCTGCTGGGATTTGGTGAGCTCATTTGGAAGCAATTAATTAAGGAAAAACCCCAACCACTCTAATTGAGTTAATTGAGCTGAAGGGGCAGGAGCTGGGCTGGGGGCAGAGCTGCTGGCACCACGCACGTGGGACACTTAAGGGATGCTGTCTGTGCCCTGGGGTCAGCAGAAGTCAGTGCACAAAGTCCACTGGCTCCCACCCGAGGTGGCAGCGTGGGGCAGCTCCCAGCCCAGCTCCCAGCAGCTGCTGCAGCTGCTCAGGGCTGTGTGGTGAGGGGCAGCACTTAGGCAGCCTGGCAAACCGGCTCCTGCTCTGGCCACGGGGGAGGCTCTGGGCACAGGGTGGGGCAGGGGCAGCCGTGGCACTGAGCCCCCACTGCTGGGACAGCCTGGTGGGACAGTGGCTGCAGTCCCAGTCAGCCCAGCCCCACACCAGTGCACTGCACTGCACTGCACCCACTGCAGGGCTCAGCCCAATGGGACAATGGCCACTGGCAGCCCAGCCCCACGCCTGTGCACTGCTTTCCCTTGCTGCCTTCTGTCCCACTCACCCCCAGGCTCATGGCCAGCAGATCCCACGTGGAAGGGCACTGGGAAGCCTCAGGCTCCTGCTTTCTGGAATCACAGAACCCCTCAGCTTGGCAAAGACCTTGGGGATCACTGAGCCCAACCACAGCTTCGCCAGCCCCACTTGGGCACTTCCCCAGGGGTGCTCCCCCCTCTTGCCCACGGAGGGTGTCCCCAGGGGACCCCAGATGTGCCTGCCCACAGCTTCCACCTCCAGCCTGCTCCCTCCCTCGGCGCCGGGCAGAAGTTCTCCTGGAGGATGCGTTCCCCGGGGGCAGGTTGATGAGCTTGGGAGGCTCAGAGCAGCTCCTCTCTCCCCAGCACACTCCCGGGAGCTTCACCTTGATGAGCTCTTGGCTGCCAGGAGCTGATGGGAGCCTGCGGGGAGCTGGATGAATTGCAGCTCTCCCGACCGCATCGCTGCCGCTTAATGCATCCAGCCCAGCTCCGGGAAGGACCTAGCACAGCGCTGAGGCTGCTGCGCTGCTCCCAAAGGGTAGAGTGAGGAGCCTGAGGGTTTGTTCTGGAAAGACATCCCCAGAGCACTCAGAAAAGTTTGGCTTCTCTGGCTCTGCCCCACCCCTGTCTCCTACCCACCTTAAGAGCCCTGAGCTCAGCCCAGCTGGGCTCGAACCCTGCAGGGCTTCCCAGCTCCAGGCTTGCCTGACCAACGCTGAGGTCATCAGCTCGGGCTGGGGAGGTCCCCAGCAGCCCCCCAGATGGGCCATTTGGGGAAGAAGTGAGGGGAGGGCTCCCTAGGCAGTGACACAAAGCCCAGGCTGCCCCCAGAGCAGCCTGCTGGGGCTGGCAGGGGAGGGAGGGATGGGAACATTCCAGCATCTGCCAGAGCAGCACGGGGGGGGCTGCAAGGGGCCAAGCACCACTCTGCTGCCCCTACACTGGCTCCCCAGTGGCTCTTTGGGCACCCCTCTTCAATTTATCACCTCTCTTCACAGCCTCATGATGTCCCCAAGACTTCAGTCCTCCTCCAGCCTCTCTCCACCCTCCCCAGGAGGTTTCCTGTCCCACTTTAGTGCAGAGATGCACAAAGGGAGGGATGAAAAGGAGCAGAGGCTGCAGCCAGGGCGTTGGCAGCAGTTGCCATAGGGACAGCATCTCCAAGTGGCAGCTTGGGCTCCATTTGCAATCGTGGCCTCCTCTTCCTCCTTTTTGTCCCCCTTGGTACCTTCAGCATCTCTGCCAGTGGCAAATTCTGCCCCCTGGACCAGGGGAGCATTGGCTGGGGGAGAGGGGAAAGTGCTGGATGCTGGGGAGCAACACGGATGGAGGGATGGATGGGTAGGTGGATGGGTAGGTGGATGGGCGGAGGGATAGGTGGAGGGAGGGATGGGTGGATGGAGGGATGGGTGGGTGGATAGATGGGTGGGTGGATGGATGGAGGGATGGATGGGACCTGCAGGGGAAGCATGGGCTGGAGTGGGCAGGAGGGAAGCACGGCCAGAGAGGTCCCCACAAGCCACTGCCCTTGCTGACAGCAGAGGTGCTGGCTGCAGACCCAGTGCTCAGAGCTGCACCAGCCCCTCCTGCTCACCCCGTGGGCAGGAAAACATCCTCTGGCCCAGCCCAGGCAGGGCAAACCCAAACTCACCCCAAGCCCCGGGGGAGAGGTGCAGGCAGCACCTTTTGCCCTCGCTGAAGGTGACAGGAAAGGGCTATCAATCAGAGAGACAGGGCCGGAGGGACCACCTGCTGATCTGAGGCGTGAGGCTGCCAGGGGTCACTTGAGACCCTCCCCCCTTAGCTGACATCATTGACAGCATCGTTGTCCCCAGGCAGCAGCAGCTGCTCCCTGCCCCTCTCTGCTTCCTCCAAAACGCTCCAAAACCTTCTGCATTTTAATCCAAAGCAGAGGAGATGAAGCCCTTGGACCCTGCCCCCTCCTGCCCCCTCCTGCCCCGGCTGGTTTGGCTGTCTGAAGGCCACGGGGGGGTTGTGCTGCTGCTCTCTCTGCTCGGGCTTGCCCCACGAGAGCTGTGCAGAGCTGAGAGGCTTTAGCTGCTGGGATGGACAAACGCTGCCAGCAGAGCTCCAAGCTCCTCAGCGAGCTGAGACCTGCTCAGCCCAAGCAGCTGTGGAGAGAAAGCTTCTTGTGGCCCTGGCAGGAGGGATTCATCCTGCCCCTTTTCAGAGCAGGGAACAGGGGCTCTGCTGGGCTCTGCTGAGCTGCTCTGTGCTGGGCTCTGCTGGGCTGGGCTGTGCTGAACTGGGCTGTACTGGGCTGAACTGTGCTGTGCTGCCCTGTGCTGCTCTGTGCTCTGTTGCTCTGCCTGTTCGAGGAGGCTCTGGATGGGTTCAGCTCTCTGGTGGGGGCTGAAGAGCAGCAGCTCTCACCCCAGCCCTGCTGGATGGGCACCAAGGGGTTGGTTGGGATGAGCTGACCATGGGAAGGATCAGGGTGGGACAGTGCCAAGGACAGGGGTGAGGGCTGCAGAGGTGAAGGCATCAGCACAGCCTGGCTCAAGGAACCCTAAAATCCTTTGGCTTGGAAGAGCTCTCCAGGATCATCCAGGCCAGCCCAGCACCACCATGGCCACCAAACCCTGCCCCCAGGTGCCATGGCCACAGCTTGCTTGGGCACCTCCAGGCATGGGGACTCCAGCACCTCCCTGGGCAGCCTCTGCCAGTGCCTGACCACTCTTGCAGCAAAGAAATTGTTCCTCAAGGCCAACCTGAGCCTCTCCTGATGCTTTGGGTCAAGGATCCTGGAGAGCTTTTCCAGCCCAGTGATGCTCTGATTCTGTGACCACAACTGGAAGAGGAGGAGGAAGAGGAGGAAAACAAAGGCCAGGGTGGGGTGGGGGTTCCTCTGCTGCTGGGGTGCTCATTAGGGGGGGGGGTCAAGCAGCTGAGGGTAGGATCAGGTCCTCAGTGAGCACAGCTGGGCCATGGGGAAGGCAGAGCCCATCCTGGAGCTGCCCCTCACAGCACGAGGGGGAATTAATTAGCCCTTAATGAGTTAATGAAGAGCAACATCCAGCCCTGTTGGCCCTTCTGGCTGCTGTGGAGGTGCTATAAGGTCGGGGGGGGTGGCTAGGGAGGGTGTTGCAGCATGCAAACTCCGTCCGGGGGTCTGTACAGCCCCCACCCCACCCCTGGTGAGTTGAGCTTCACTGCATTGAGCTTCCTTTAATTTCAGCCTTGCTTTTCCCTGCAGCATTTGCAAACCCTCCTGGAGCAGGAGCTTGGAGTGCTGCAGCCTGGACCTCAGCTGCACCGCTGGGGGTGGAGGTGTCCATCCCTTCCAGGGTGGCCTTTACCCATCCCTTCGTGCCAAAGCAGAGCCTCATTCCTCTCCCCCCGGCCCCGCCTGCCTCCCTGCCCTGCCCTGCCCTGCCCCCAGCACGCTTCACCTGCAGCCAATTTGCTGGGAAGGAAACTGAGAGGAGGTGTGGGGGAGGCTGCGATGGAGGAGCTGCTGGGCAGGAGGGGAGGGGGGGTCAGCAGTTCACCTGCTAATGCAAGCAGATTTGCCTCTGATTCATTAAGTCATTAACTCCCTTTTAATTGGGGGCTCCTTTATGGAGCTGCTGTTTTACAGAGCAAAAGGGAGCTGGGAGAGAAGGGAAGGGAAGGGAAGGGAAGGGAAGGGAAGGGAAGGGAAGGGAAGGGAAGGGAAGGGAAGGGAAGGGAAGGGAAGGGAAGGGAAGGGAAGGGAAGGGAAGGGAAGGGAAGGGAAGGGAAGGGAAGGGAAGGGCCTCGCCTCACAGCACACGAGGTAAAGGGCACATCCCACACACCCCCCCAGACCTCCCCAGGGCTGTGCTTTGGTGCCAAAGTTTCCTTTGCAGGTTGGGTGTGAGGCAGACGAAGAGGCTGAGGAGCAGCTGGAGGATGTGAGGAAGATAAAAGGGGGCTTGGGGGAAGAGGTTTGGGTTGTTTGGATTGGGATTTTTCTTTCCTGAGGGGGCAAACATCTTCCCTGGCCCAGCCCCAGCCCTCCCTGGAAGTTGCTGGCCAACAATCACAGACAGCACAGCAACAGGAGGCTTTAATGCAGCTGGTTTGAGCTGGCTGCTGGCTGCCACCGAGGAGGAAACTTTGTTATGCGATGATAAGCATCGAGGAGAGCCAAGAAATGCTGGTCCCAGAGCCTGCAGCGCTGCTGGGACCCCTGGCAGCAGAGGGCTGGGGTGCTCTGGCTGCAGCTCAGTGGGCACCTGGAGCCCAGGCTGGGTGGCTGCAGCCTGCTGCTGACCCCAGGTTATTTATCCCTTGATGGGATTAGAGATAATCCCACCCTGAGCCTGCCAGGATTGTCTGTCCTCAGACCCACAGCTGAGCCCAGAGCCTGCCCCAGGGACTCCCAACCCAGCTCAGAGCCTGCCCCAGGGGCTCCCAACCCTGCTGCCTGCCCCAGGGGCTCCCAGCCCAGCCCAGAGCCTGCCCCAGGGGCTCCCAATCCTGCTGCCTTCTCCAGAGGGCCCCAGCCCAGTGCCTGCTCAGGGTCCCCTAACCCAAACCTGTTGCCTGCCCAAGTGGTCCCAGCCCAGAACCTCCCCAAGGAGTCCCAACCCAACTCTGCTGCCTGCTCCAGGAGGTCCCAGCCCAATGCCTGCCTTAGGGTCTCCCAACCCAGCCCTGCTGCCTGCCCTGGGAGGTCCCAGCCCTGCTGCCTTCCCCAGGCTGGGTTTGGTTTTCTCTCTGCCTCTCTAGCATGAGTCAGGTGAAGTTGCCTGAATGAAAGGCAGGCTCAATTTCCAAGAGGATTAATTAAAGTGCATGACAGAGCTGTGTGGACAGAGTTCAGAAGGGGGGGGGGAGGGAAGGACCCCAAGCAGCCTTAATTCGATTTCTGTGACTTGCAAATCGTGGCAGGGAAGTCAGCTGAAATCACATTAAGGCTGTTTCCACTCTGATCCGTGTCCTCACAGCCCTTTAATGTAGTTTAACTAATTGAATTTCAACGTTTATTGAGGCTAAGTGGGTTACAGGCAGGGCTGGAGCTGCAGGGGCTCAAGCTGGGACCCCCCTGCTGGGCCAGCTGGGTGGGAATGGGGCAGCAGCCTCAGCCGCGTCCCACCGCGGGGGATGCAAACACTTCGGTGGGGGAGGGGGGACCTGACTGGGTTTGGGTTCTATGCTGGGAGGGGGTTCTGCCTCTCTGCTCTGGTGAGAGCACATCTGGAGTGCTGCTGTCCAGCTGTGGGAGCCACAAGATGAGACAGACGTGGACCTGCTGGGGAGGGTCCCCAGGGGGCCACCAAGATGGTCAGAGGGCTGGAGAAGGTCCCCTGGGGGTGCTGCAGCCGAGCCTGGCTGGGCACTGAGTGCCATGGGCTGGGTGGTTGGGCAGGGCTGGGTGCCAGGCTGGGCTGGAGGAGCTTGGAGCTCTCTGCCAACCTGCCTGAGTCTGTGACAGGCTGGGGGGGTTGGGGCTGTGCAGCCTGGAGGAGAGAAGGCTGCAGGCAGACCTCAGAGCATCTCAGGTGTCTGAAGGGGACCTACAGGCAGGCTGAGATGCAGCTGGGCAGAAGGACCTGTGGACAGGACAGGCTGAGGGCAGTGGTTTGAAGCTGGAGAAGGCAGAGTTGGGTTGGACACCAGGAGGAAGTTCTGCACAGTGAGGGTGGGGAGAGGCTGGCACAGGCTGCCCTGGGCCGTGGCTGAGACCTCACCCCTGCAGCCAGCCAGGATCAGACCTGCTGTGGTCCTGGGCAGCCTGCTCTGGCTGGAGCTGTCCCTGCTGAGTGGGCAGGATGACCTCTGGGGCTCTGCCCCTGCATCCCTCTGGGGCTCTGCCCCTGCATCCCTCTGGGCTGACAGCTTCATCTAGGGCAAGGGCCTGGAGAACAACGCTGGTGGGGAGCAACTGAGGGAGCTGGGGATGGCAGTGTGAGGAAGAGGAGGCTGAGGGAGACCTCACTGCTGTCTGCAGCTGCCTGGAGGGCACTGTGCAGGGCTGCTGCTGGGCTCTGCTCACAGGGAGCTGCAAACAGCACCGGGGGAAGGCCTCAGGCTGAGGCTGGGGAGGGTCAGGTTGGACATCAGGAAAAGGTTTCCATGGTCAGGGCCTGGCATGAGCTGCCCAGGGAGGTGCTGGAGTCCCCCCCCCCAGGCTGTGCCAGGCTGGTGTGGATGTGGTGCTTGGGGAGATGGCTCAAGGTGACTCTCGCAGAGCAGGGCTCTGGGTCGGGCTGGGTGCTCCTGGGGGGCTCTGCCAGCCTGCAGGGGGCTGTGGTTCTGTGAATCACCTCCCAAGGGAAGTGAGTTTGCAGACTGAGCTCGGCAGGGAGCTGGACCAGCTCCTTCCAGTCCTGCCACCTAGAAAGGGCTTGGTGCTCCTGCAGGCTCTGCCAGCCTGCCTGTCTCTGTGGCTCTCTGATCTCCCCCCCATGGCCCCGAGGGCTCAGGGAGAGCTCAGAGCCTCTGCAGTTTGCAAACCTCATGCCACAAATGTTTCAGGGGGCAGCCCTGGCCAGAGCTGCCTGCTTGCAGAGGGCTGGAGAAGAGGAAGCTTTTTGTTCCCCCTGCTGTGTAGTGGATTAGAGCATGAGCCAGGCTGCCCAGCCCCAGCCACACCAGCTGAGCACAATGAAGCTTCTTGAAGCTGCTGCTGCTTTGCCTGCTGGAGGAAACGTCCCCATCACAATGGCTTTGGATGGCAGCAGCCTCCTTGAAGGACTCAGGGCAGGGACAGCCACTGCCCATCGCCCCCCAACAGCAGCAGGGGCTCAGCCTGGAGCTGTTTCCACTGACAGATTGCAGCAGGTTGAAAGGGACCCTCAAAGGTCTCATCTGGTCAGCAGGGACAGCTCCAACTGCCAGGGTCTCAAGGGGGCTGGGGAGGAGAGGAGGAGGAGGGATGGGTTTGAAGTGGCAGAGGGGAGATTGAAAGTGGAGGTTAGGGAGAAGTGAGGGTGGTGAGAGCCTGGCACAGGTTGAGGGTGGTGAGAGCCTGGCACAGCTTTCCCAGGGAGGTATTCAGGACCAGGCTGGATGAGACCTTGAGCAACCTAAGCACCAGTGGGAGGTGTCCCTGCCTATGCCAAGGGGTTTGGAACTGGCTGAGCTTTGAGGTCCCTCCCAACCTAAACCATTCTCTGATTCTAAACCAGGTCAGGCTGCCCCTGGGCCACATCAAATCTGCCCCTGGGCAACCTGTTCCAGTATTTCACCACCACCTCCCCCCACTTTCATGGTGCAGAACTTGCTCCTGATGTCCAACCTCCACCAGGGTTTGAGGTTCACCACCTCCATGGCTTCCTTCACCTCATTCCCTAGGGGCACAGGATGCTGCTCCTGGCTGCTCTGGGCTTGCTCAGGCTCTGTCCTCTCCATCTCCCCCTCCCCCCCAGCACACCAAACCCAGGCAGTCACCAGCCAGCAAGGCTTTGTGCCACATCTGTCCCCAGCCCCCCCCAAGGCCACAGAGCTGGGAGCAGTCTCAGCAGGCAGTGGCATGCCACAAGTCCCCACATGCCACCCTGTCAGCCTGGCTGAATCACCCAGCAGACATTCCCTGCACAAAGGATCCATTTTCCTCCTGCTTCCACCCAGCAGTGTCCCTGGCTCCAACCCGGCCCCCCCCCCCCCGAAGATCCCACCCCAAAAAGTGGGCCCTGGATCAAATCTCCTCACTGCCTTCAGCCTTTTGTCCCCCCTTTCCCCCCCCCCCCCTCTTTTCCCATTCCCATGAACAGGAATGGGGAAAGAGAAGGAGGCTGCAGGCAGCAGGCAGCAAGCAGAGCACACCCCCAGGCTGGCTGCTGAGCAGAGCAAAGCACAGGCAGAGCAGAGAGAGACTCAGAGAACCAAGCAGGCTGCAGAGAGCTCCAAGCTGCTCCAGCCCAGCCTAGCACCCAGCCCTGCCCAACCAACCAGCCCATGGCACTCAGTGCCCAGCCAGGCTTGGCTGCAACACCTCCAGCCATGGGCACTGCACCACCTCCCTGGGCAGCCCATTCCAGTGCCAATCACTCTCTGGCAAGAACTTCCTTCTGACATCCAGTCTGTGCCTCCCCTGGCACAACTTGAGGCTGTGTCCCCTTGTTCTGCTGCTGGCTGCCTGGCAGCAGAGCCCAACCCCAGCTGGCTACAGCCTCCCTGCAGGCAGCAATCAGCTCTGGAGTGCGGAGTCCAGTTCTGGGCTCCCAAGTTCAAGAGACAGAAAACCACTGGAGAAAAGTCCAGAGGAGGCTGCAGAGCTGCTGAGGGCCTGGAGCAGCTCTGGGAGAGCAAAGGCTGAGCCCTGGGGCTGAGAGCCTGCAGCAGAGCAGCCCCAGAGGGCAGCTGAGCAGTGCCCAGCAAGAGCTGAAGGAGCTGTGGGGGGCAAAGGCTGGGGCCAGACTCTGCTCAGTGGTGCCCAGGGACAGCACAAGGGGCAGTGGGCACAGGCTGGGGCCCAGGAGACTTGCAGTGACTCAGGGTTTGGGGAAGAATATTCACAGGCAGGGTCAGGTCCTGCTCAGGGCAGCTTCTGGGGGCTCTCAGGTGGGACTCATGGGGGTCCCTGGCACTTCTGGTCACCACCAAATGTCTTCACCTCATCCTGTTCCTCTTCAGCGTTGGTTTCCCAGTGCTGCTGAGGCACAAAAGAGCTTTTGTGGCCCCAGAAGGAGCATTGCCAGACAGAGGATGGAGCTTCCGTGGCACATCTGCCTGCACAGCTGTGCTGGGGACCCAGGGGTGCCACAGAGGACCCGGGGGGGGAGGACCCTCCCCAGCAGGAGCTGCTCCAGCACAGCCACCCTGGGCTGAGCACATGGGGCTGGAGGGACGCACAGAGAGCAGAGCCCTGGGGCAGAGGCTCCAGCGGGGACCTGCCCTCACGCTCAGGGCCTCTGTGCACTGCCCCCCCCGGGGGGCAGCTCAAGCGGCCGGGGGGCTGCAGCAGGAGGCTCCATCGCCGGGCTGCTGGGCGGCTCCGTGCCTCAGCTGCCCCCCAGGGCACAGCAGGGCGCAGGGCACACTCTGAGGGGCAGGGTGGGAAGTGCCGGACCCTAAGGAAGGGAGCTCAGCACAGCGAGACGCTGCCAGGACGGGCACGGTGCGGGGGGCGGTGTGAACCGAGCCCTGCGAGCCCAGAGGCGCAGCGGGCACAGGGCGGGCACGGGACGGGGCTCGGGGGTCTCCCTGGGCTCCGGGGGTCTCCCTGGGCTCCGGGGGTGTTTCTCTCCCCCTGTCCGTCGCTGCCGGGACTGCGGAGCCGACGGCAGAGCGCTGCCTCCCTCTGGCGGCACCGAGCCCCCGCTCCGGGGCTGCCGCCCGCGGGGAGTGCCGAGGCAGAACGGGCCCCGTGTGGGCGGCGGGCCGGGGGCTGCCCCGCGGCGGGGGCGGCTGTCTGGCTCCCCCCGCCGCGGCGGACAATGCGCACGGCGATGCCTGCCCGCTCCGAGGCGCTGGCACCCAGAGGGGGGATGCAGCCAGCAGGGGGGACGCGGCCGGGCGGCTGCCGCCCCCGCCCAGCACCGCCGCCGCTGCGCCGCCCCCGCCCCGCAGGCAGGGCTGGAAGGGTCCCGTCCCGTCCCGTCCCGTCCCGTCCCGGGCCCCCCCCGCAGCGCCTCCTGCCCCCGCGCTCAGAGCCGGGGCCGCCGCCGGGACTACAGCTCCCAGAAGGCTTTGCGCAGGACGTGGCCAATGGGCAGCGACCTTGCTCAGCGCGCGGGCCGCCGCGGGGCACGCCGGGAGCTGTAGTGAAGCCTGCGCAGGGCAGCGCCACTGGAACTTCATGTCCCAGCATGCCCCGCGCAGCCGCGGCCAATCAGCAGCGCGCGTCTTGGCGCGGCGCGCAGGCGCGGACCAATCAGCAGCGCGCGTCTTGGCGCGGCGCAGGCGCTGGGCGGGAGGCCGCGGACTCATGCGGAGGTCAGGGGCGCGGTGAGCGGAGCGGGGGCAGGGTGCGGGAGGGCTCCGGGCCGGGGGTGTGCGCAGGCTGTGGGGGCGCTGAGGCCGGGAGCTGAGCCGGGCAGGAGCCCCGAGGTGGGAGCCTGGGCTCGGAATGAGGCTGGGAGGGGGCCGAGACTGGGAGGGGGCCGAGTAGGGGCCGAGCTGCGGCCTGCGGACGGGAGCGAGGGTCCGAGCCAGGACCGGGACCGAGGCCGGGAGGGACCCCAGCTGCGGCCGCCAGTGGAGATTTGGCTCGGGGGGGCCTCTGCGGGGCGAGAGGACTGGGCGGGAGCGGGGAGAGTGAGAGCTGGGCAGCGAGAGGCCGCGCTGCCGGGCCCGGGGGTCCGGAGGAGGGCCCTGGGGTAGGTCACAGGGGTACGGAGAACGAGGTCCGGCAGTGCCTGAGCAGGCGGCCTGGAGCCGTGGCGGGTGCCGGGGGTGCTGCAGGACTGCAGGCTCTGAGGGGAGGAGGAGCTGCTGCAGGCTGGGTTCATCCGCGGCTCGGCAGGCGCCAGCGGGCAGCGCTCCCCGGCCCAGGCCGTTTCTAACCAGTGCTGGGTGCTTTTGCAGGAGAGACTCTTGAGAGGGGCTGGAACTGCAGGTGTGAAATGGCTGCGAAGGTGTTTGAAAGCCTTGGGAAGCTTGGCCTGGGGTTGGCTGTTGCAGGTGGAGTTGTCAATTCTGCTCTGTACAATGGTGAGTGGGAGAGGCTCAGCGCTTGCACTTCACCTCCTGCCTCTCTTTGGGGCTGTGTCATTTGGCTGCTTTGTGCTGTTATTGCTAAGGGCATCCCGGGAAAAACAGGCACCGAGTCTGCAGGGCTGTTTTGTACCTCCTGCATTGCACAAGCAGGAGGACTGCAAGGTCCTTCCTCTGGTAGGCTGTCAGGTGGCTGCAGCCCTTGTGAGCTGCAGTCGTGGCTGCAGCTTCTCTTTGCCTTGTTGCTGCTGAGGATCTAATTAACTTCACCCTTCTCTCACAGCCAAAGGCTCTACCACAGGCTGGTTTTGGTGCAGGTAACAGGGAGGCAGTGTCTCGATGGCAGCCTGGGCTGGCTCAGGAGCAGTGTGGCCAAGCAGGACAAGGGAGGTTCTTCTGCTCCTGTGCTCAGCACTGCTCAGGCCACACCTTGAGTGCTGTGTCCAGTTCTGGGCTCCTCAATTCAAGAGAGATGTTGAGGTGCTGGAAGGTGCCCAGAGCAGGGCAGCAAGGCTGGGGAGGGGCCTGGAGCACAGCCCTGTGAGGAGAGGCTGAGGGAGCTGGGGGGGTGCAGCCTGCAGCAGAGGAAGCTCAGGGCAGACATCAGCACAGAGGAGCCTTCAAGGGCTTGCTCAAGGTCACAGACCTCTAGGCAGACCTAGCTGGGTACTAGGTTGGACTGGATGAGCTTGGAGGCCTTTGCCAACCTGGTTGATTCTAGGATTCTGTGATCATCCACTCCAGTCTAGCACCCAGCCCTGCCCAACCAACCAGACCATAGCACTCAGTGCCCCAGCCAGGCTTGGCTTCAACACCTCCATGCATGGTGGCTCCACCACCTCCCTGGGCAGACCATTCCAATGCCAATCACTCTCTCTGCCAACAACTTCCTCCTCACATCCAGCCTGAGCCTGCCCTGGCACAGCTTCAGCCTGGGGCCCCTTGGTCTGGTGCTGTTTGCCTGGCAGCAGAGCCCAACCCCACCTGGCTACAGCCTCCCTGCAGGCAGCTGCAGGCAGCAATCAGCTCTGCCCTGAGCCTCCTCTGCTGCAGGCTGCACCCCCCCAGCTCCCTCAGCCTCTCCTCACAGGGCTGTGCTCCAGGCCCCTCCCCAGCCTTGCTGCCCTGCTCTGGGCACCTTCCAGCACCTCAGCATCTCTTGAGTTGAGGAGCCAGCCTCTGCAGAGTCTCTTCCAACCTGGTTGATTCTATAGTGTACCCAATTTTCCCTTCTGCAGTCGATGCAGGCCACAGAGCTGTCATCTTCGACCGGTTCCGTGGGGTGCAGGACACAGTGGTGGGAGAAGGAACTCACTTCCTGATCCCCTGGGTACAGAAACCAATCATCTTCGACTGCCGCTCTCGGCCCCGCAACATTCCGGTCATCACTGGCAGCAAAGGTGAGGGATGGCAGGGATGGGGGCAGAGAAGGGTTTGGCTTGGAAGGGACCTCAGAGCTCAGCCAGTTCCAACCTCCTGGCATAGGCAGGGACACCTCCCACTGGTGCTTAGATTGCTCAGGGCCTCATCCACGCTGGTCCTGAACACCTCCAGGGAGGTTGTGGAGCACAGAAGCACCCAACGTGATCAAAGATCCACAACCTCCCTGGGAAAGCTGTGCCAGGCTCTCACCACCCTCAACCTGTGCCAGTGTCCTCACTTCTTCCTAACCTCCCCTTTCAAACCCATTCCTTCTCCTCCTGCCATTCCCAGCCCTTGTCAGTAGTCCCTCTCCAGCCCTCCTGCAGCCCCCTTCAGATCCTGCAAGGCCACTCCAAGGTCTCCTCCAAGCCTTTTCCAGGCTGCACAGCTCCAACTCTCTCAGCCTGTGCTCAGAGCAGAGCTGCTGCAGCCCTCTCAGCATTTTGGTGGCCTCCTCTGGGCTGGCTCCAACACTTCCATGTCTTGTTTGTGTTGGGGGCTTCAGAGCTGCACACAGGACTCCAGGTGGGGAGTAGTGCAAATCATTCCCTGCATCCCAGATCAAGCTTTAATATCTGTAAGGAGGATTTGGATGCCACAATGGAAGGGGCAGCACCAACACATGAAGGGTGGCCAGCAAGAAGATGCTGACTCCTTTTTCACATGGAGTCCCATGGAGAAGACAAGGGGTAGTGGGGCCAAGTTATTGCTGGGCAAGTGCCCAGTGGATTTCAGAAGGAAATGTTTCCCCATGAGACAATTGTCAGACTGAGGGAGCTGGAGCTGGTGAGCTTGAAGAAGAGGAGGCTGAGGGAAACCTCATTGCTGTCTACAGCTACCTGAAGGGACACTGTGGAGAGGCTGCTGCTGGGCTCTGCTCACATGTCGTTGGAGACAAGGGAGAATGGCCTCAAGCTGAGCCTGGGGAGGTTTAGATTGGACATAGAAAAAAGCTTTTCATAGAGAGAGTGGTCAGGGACTGGAATGAGCTCCCAGGGAGGTGCTGGAGTCCCCCACCCTGGGTGGGTGTCAGGGTCTTGTGTCTGTGCTGCTGAGGGCTGTGGTTTAAGGTGAATCTTTGTGGAGAGGTTTAGAGGTTGGGCTTGGTGCTCCTGAGGGGCTTTGCCAGCCTGCATATTGCTGTGAATCACCTTCCAAGGGAGGTGAGTTTGAAGGCTCAGCTTGTCAGGGAGCTGGGCCAGCTCCTTCCAGTTCTGTCACCTAAAAGGTTGGACCAGAGGATCCCTGGGGTCCCTTCAGTTACTCTGGATTCTTCCCTGCTGGCAAAGCCCAGACTGGACAGTGATGATCTCTCATTCATGTAACCCCAGAGAGGACAACTGGAGACAGTCTCCTGTCCCTGGAGGTCAGCACTAAGCTTGTGCCTCTCTTCCTGCAGACCTCCAGAACGTGAACATCACCCTGCGGATCCTCTTCAGGCCAGTGACTGCTCAGCTGCCCAGGATCTTCACCAGCATCGGGGAGGACTATGACGAGCGAGTCCTGCCCTCCATCACAACCGAGATCCTCAAGTCTGTGGTGGTGAGCTGCTGCCTTCCCCTGCTCCCCTTCCTCTTTGCAGCCATGAGAGGCCTGCTGCAGCCTTGTGCTCCAGGTTAAGGCTTCTCTGGCCGCCTGCCCCCCTTGTGCCTGCTTGGCCTGGGTTTGAGTCGTGCTGGAGGATCTCTGGGTGGGAAGAGCTGTCTGTGGGCAGCTGTTAGCTCTGCTCCTCAGGCTGCCAGGGCAGTCAGGATGTTGGGAATTTCACTTCTTGTGTAATCTTGCATTTCAGCTCACTGGTTTTGGAAGCATCCCCAAATAGTCACTGACCAGCCTTAGTCCAGCTTCTGCATGAAGCACTCACCTGGACAACCTCCCCTCCAGTTGTGGGGCTTAAGCTTAAATTCCCAAGTCTTTCCAGGTTTCTCTTCCAGTGCCTGAGCAGCTCAGTGCCTGCTGGCTCTGGGGGAAGGATTGGACTGGCTCTGGGACTCACGGGTGCAAGGCCAGGCTGAGCATGAGGCATCTGTCAGCCCCTGGGACTTCCTGGGTCCATCCTTGAGTGGGCAGATTCAGACTGGATGTTAGGAAGTTCTTCACCACGAGGGTGGAGAGACACTGGAAGAGGTTGCCCAGGGAGGTGGTGGAAGCCTCATCCCTGGAGGTGTTTGAGGCCAGGCTGGATGGGACTCTGAGCAACCTGAGCCAGTGTGAGGTGTGCCTGAGTACAGCAGGGGGGGTGGGAACTGGATGATCCTTGAGGTCACTTCCAGGCCTGACAGCTGTGTGTTGTGTGCTGCTGAGTCCAGGCTCGCTTCGATGCTGGAGAGTTGATCACTCAGAGGGAGTTGGTCTCGAGGCAGGTGAGCGAAGACCTGACGGAGAGAGCGGCGACCTTCGGCCTCATCCTGGACGATGTCTCCTTGGTAAGAGCTCTCCAGAACGCTGGAGTGCACTCAGATGAGAGCAGTGGAGACTCAGAGGGTGTCTGGAGAAGGGTGGGCTGGAAGTCTGGATGTGTGGAGTGAGTCTGTCTGCAGCTGAGTGGAGTGTAGTGATTACTGCTCAGGGCAGTACCTCTGGTTTTGTGCCTGGCCTGTGACCTTCAGCAAGCCCTTGAAGGCTCCTCCATGCTGGCTTCTGGGCAGACTCTGCTGTTGCAGGGCTGTGGTAGTTCAGATGAAGAACAAAGGCTTCTGTGGGTGGTGGATCAGGCTGCACCTTGCTTTAGAGGGGGCAGCTGTTCCACAGGCACCCTGAGACATGAGGAGAATGAGGAGGCAGTGAATTGTGCACTGCTTACAGCATCTTTTTCCCTCTGCGGCATTGTTCTCCTGGCTGAAGTCTTCTAAGGCTACTCAAGGAGAGAGCTTTTCCCTCCTACCTCCCTACAAGCTTTGCAAATTAACTCAGTTGTAATTTGGTTTGTATGTGCCCCTCTGCCTCTCTTTTGGGCCTTCCCACTGAAGGCTGCTTAGAGGAGGGGGAAAGGAGCTCTTCAATTGGGGTGGCAACATCCAGGGAGCCCTTGCAGGAAGGTGACTGTAGGAGTTTCTGACTCTTGGTTTCTGCTGCTTTCCACTGAGCTACACTACTGAAGGAAGTTAACCTTCCCCTGGCCCATCCCAGGAGCCTGCAGCTGCCCAGAGAGCCCAGGCTGAGCACACCAGTGCACAGTGCAGCATGGAAGCTGTAAGGTGGATTGGCAGACAGTGCCATGCCCTGTGCACCCACAGCACCTTCTGCAGTGCTGGACTGAGTGTGGTGCACCTCTGATGGGACTGCTGTTACTGGAGCTGCCCTTCGAGTGCCTCCCTTGAGATTCCAGAACTGGATGGACAATCCTGCTTGTCCCAGTGCCCATTCTAGGGGTACTGCCTGGCCCTCTCCCATTCCAGCTTCAGTGGTAACTGTTCAGGTGGACTTTGCTTGCTTTCTGCTCTGCAGACACATCTGACCTTTGGCAAAGAGTTCACAGAGGCGGTGGAAATGAAGCAAGTGGCCCAGCAAGAAGCAGAGAGAGCCAGATTCATTGTGGAGAAGGTACTTTGTCCTTCTGAGAAACCTGGAACAGTTCCTGATAGCTCCTTCCCACTCCAGTTTGCAGTGACCATCTCACTGGCCTGGCCAGACCAGGCAGGATGAATGACAAAGTCACTTAGGGTCATAATCATAGAACCACTTTGGTTGAAAAAGACTTTGAAGATCATTTAAATCCAATCATCTCCAGCTCTGCCAAGTCTGGTGCTAAACCATGTCCCTCAGCACCACATCTCTGTGGCTCTTAACCACCTCACCAATGTGATTTTCAGCCCTGGTACGTGGCTGTGGGATAGGTAAAGCCTAAAGCTGCTGGTGGTGGCTTTTGGGGGTCTTTCACTACAACGTTGTGGTCTTCCAAGGGTGCTGAAAGAGTAACACCTGCACAGAGCAGGGAGGAAGCAGCACTTGTGAGGAGGGTCAGTTGGAAAGGTTCAGGACTGACATTTGGCACCCCATGCCCCTGCTGCTGGTGAGCTGTCAGGGTGCACAGTGATGTCCATGTGTTTGGTATCGTGGAGCAGCATTGGGCGTCAGAAGGAAGTTGGTGATTGTCATCCTCTCCTGGGCACTGGGGAGGCCACTCTGAGTACTGGGTTCTGTTTTGGGGCCCTCACTCCAAGGAGGACTTTGAGGGGCTGGAGTAGGTGCAGAGAAGCAAAGCTGGTACTACAGGGTTTGGAGAACAGGGCTGGGGAGAAGCAGCTGAGGGAACTGAGGTTGTTCAACCTGGCAAAAAGGAGGCTGAGGGGAGGCCTCATTGCTCTCTACAACTCCCTGAGAGGAGGCTGAAGCCGGGTGGGGGTTGGGCTCTGCTGCCTAGTATCAGGTGAAAGGAAAAGGCCTCAGGTTGCACTAGGGGAAGCTGAGGTTTGACATGAAGAGTTCCATTCCTGCAAGAAGGGTCAGGCATTTGAGCAGGCTGGCCAGGGAGGTGGTAGAGACGTCCCAGGCACATGTAGACATAGCCCCTGGGGCCATGGGGTGGTGGTGTCAGCCTGCTGGCCGCACCCTCCCAACCCAAGCAGTCCCGGGGCCTTCCTCCTGCTCAGCTCTTGTTTCCTCTGTTGCTTACTGCCCCCTCTCCTCTTTGCTGCCAGGCTGAGCAGCAGAAGAAGGCAGCTGTCATCTCTGCCGAGGGAGACTCCAAAGCAGCCGAGC
Source organism: Pogoniulus pusillus (assembly GCF_015220805.1). Taxonomy (NCBI): domain Eukaryota; kingdom Metazoa; phylum Chordata; class Aves; order Piciformes; family Lybiidae; genus Pogoniulus; species Pogoniulus pusillus. The sequence goes on from NC_087303.1 coordinate 1,058,431, forward strand.
TGATTGCCAACTCCTTGGCCACCGCCGGCGATGGCCTGATCGAGCTGCGCAAGCTGGAGGCCGCCGAGGACATCGCCTACCAACTGTCGCGCTCCCGCAACATCACCTACCTGCCCTCCGGACAGTCTGTGCTGCTCCAGCTGCCTCAGTGAGCCTGGCTCTGCAGCCAGGGCCAGCCTGGGCACCTCCACCTGCCAGATCAGCCCTTCCAGAAAGAAAAGAACAGAAAGCTTTTTGCAGATTCCTCCTCGGTAGAATCAGAGGAAAGGCAAATCCAAACCCACTCTGAGTCCCTGATGAAATAAAGCTGAACGCCCTCGACAGCAAACTGCATTCCTCCCGTTCAGGGCAGGGCAGAGCAGAGCCTTCACTGACCAGCAGCTAGGCTGGAGAACTGCCCCTGTGCAGGCACTTGGAGCAACAGGAGCAGAGACCTCATCTGTGCCCTCCTGGCACAAAGAGGTGGCCCAGGTGACTCCCCGGCCACGAGTCCTGTTAGCAGTTGGCTTTCACAGCAATGCTTCAGTGCCTTCAGGCTGTCTGAGCCAGGGCTGTTAGAGACTTGCAGGTCCTGGACTGTGGCACAAGGATGCCCAGGGCTTGCTCTCCAGCCAGACCACTCCTGTTTCAGGTGTGGGGGAGAGGAAGAGACATCTCAGTGGGTAGGAGAGTGGCTCTGCTGTGCCTGAGTGAGTCACAGCACTGCTAGCTGGAGACACAGGTCAAGTGGCGTGGGGCTGGGGGAAAGCAGAGCAGAGATTCTCTTTCTGCAGTGAGGTTTCAGGCATGGAGGAGAAGATAATTCCTCTGGAGGAAGTCTTCCTCGTGGCCACGCCAGCTGTGAGCCATCTCCTCTCCCCCTTGCTGCATGATCCGCTTGCTGCAGCGATGGTTCTGTCACCCCAGGTCAGCTGCAGGTGGCACCTGGGACAAAGAGGGGATGGCATTGGTGCTCCCTGGCTCAGGCACTCAGAGGTGGGCAGAATTCTCTTGGTACATCAGCACTTTTCTTTCTTTGTTGTGGGAAGCTGAGTGGTGAGGAGGATGTGGTGGGGTTGGGATTGTGTGAGCAGCCTTCAATAAACGGCACTGTCCCAAGCAGAGCGCTGCAGAGTGGTTGGCTTCTTTGCTGCTTTCTTTGTCCCAGTGCCAGGTTGGAAGGGAACCCCCAGGGATCATCTGGTCCAGCCTGTAATAGTTCAGAAGAGTGAAGCAAGACCTCCTCGAGCCTGTGCTGCCTTCTTTGGATGAAAGCAGAGGCAAACAGCTCTGCCTGGGACAACTGAAAGCCTGAAATGTGATTTTTTGGGGGGCTGAATTCCTGCAGCGAGGTAAGGCTGGAAGTTACTTGGAGGTTATTGTGAGGGGTTTTAGCAGCTGCCCACACAGCTCAGGATGTGCACTGCGTGGGTATACGATTCCCAGGGTGCTCCTGATGCAACATGGTGGTGGTGAAGAGAAAATGGGGGGGGGTGGATGGGGGTGGACCAGATGACAACTTGTCAATGAGCTTCAAAGCTCTCAGTGGCTGGCAGGAGGCTGTCTCCTAGCCTGGCACACCTGTACCCCCTCTACTACAGAATGGTAGGGGTTGGGAAGGGCCCTCTGGAGATCAAGTCCAACTCCCCTGCCAAGGCAGTCACCCAGAGGTGCCACAGGAACACATCCAGGCAGGTCTCAAATGTCTCCAGAGCTGGAGACTCCACCCCTGCTCCGGGCAGCCTGTTCCAGTGTTCTGTGACCCTTAAAGAAGTTGCTCCTGCAAGTAAGGATGCAAGTAAGGTGTCAGCCCTGAGCAACACACTCTGGGGTGGGTGCTCATCACTGCCCCATGGATGTGGAGCCCTCAGGAAAGCTGCTGTGTGCAGTGGGCTTGTTCCCCCCCTCATACAGCCACTTCATTTTGAGTTGTTGCCCTCAGTCCTGGCGAAGCAGAAAGACTTCTCCTCTCTCTGCTGGGCAAGGTAAGTTCTGCAGTGATGAAGTGCCTGAGCTTGCCAAGTACTTTAAGCAGCTGAGCAGTCAGGTCCATAACTCCCAAATAACTTCCAGACCTCTTCCTCCTCTACTGCTCTTATTCTTTATGCTTCTGCTTTACCACTTCAGACACTTCTAAGGAAACTTCCACTTTTCTCCCAAGGCTCCTTTTAACCCCCTTAGTGTTTCCTGCCTTTTCCTCTGTTGGTTTCATGCTCCAGGTGTTGGGCTCAACCCAAGTGTGGCTGAAATCCCTTCTCAGCTGCTGTGGCTCTGCATTCCCTCACCCTCCAGTTGGGTGTTTTCAGTGGAGTGTGGAGCGTTTCCTGCTGCTGGCCTCTCTGGAGGAGGTGTCTGAGGCTCTAAGGGTGGCTCCTGGGACAATGAATCACCATTTCCTCTGCTTTGGGGGGTAATTCCTTTCACAAATGTTCCCTGGCTGTTACCTGCTCCTCTCCCCTTGCCCTGCTGCCTTCATGCTTAAAGCTGCCCCTGGAGCTGTCACTGCCTGGGGATGTGCTGGCTGAACCCTGTGTTCATGCTGTGTTTATAGCTGCTTTCCACCACGTGGACCATCCAGCAGCTGTCTGGCTCCAGCTGGGAGCAGTGACCCTAAAATCAGGGTAGGGACTGAGTATCTCTGTGTGGACTCCATGAGGATACTGAGTGAGGAAACAAACCTTCAGCTTGCTGGGTGGGTGCAGCTGCTGCTGTGCAGCAGTGAGTGAGCCCTGCCTGGCATCTTCTGCCAAGCTGCTCAGGTGCTGGCAGGCTCAGGGTAAAGCCAAAACACGGAGCCAAGGACTGGCCTGCCTGGCACTCCTGGCCGAGGCTGGACTGCAGAGAGCTGAAGGCTGAACCTGACTTCCCAGGGCCCTTCCCTGGCAGTGCTGGGGAGGCGCCAGCAGGGTGTGAGCCTTGGCTGGCAGCGCTCTGCTTGTCAGGGCAGCAGCGAGGCTGCGGGCGCGGCGCAGATGAAGGCAGGATGCCCGCGGAGCTGCCTGCCCCCACCCTCCCTCTCTGCCGCTCCTCACCTTGCTGCTCTTCAGCCAGCAACAGAAACTTGCTCGTGGAAGTGCAGCACAACCTGGGGTGGAGAAACGATAGAGAGGGTTGAGGTGTGTGGCTTGGCAGTGAGGACAGAGAGGGGAGGTTTGGGGCTGCCCTCCCAAAGAGCCTGTGTGAGGCTCTTCAGCAGCCTGGAGGCTCTGCTGGCCTTGAGGGCTGGCTCCTCTCTGCGGGACCTGGGCTGTACCTTCGGGTGAGTGATGGAGGTTGTAGCTTTCCTGCTGCCCGGGACAGATGGTGTAGCCGGGAAGGACGCTTGGGAAGAGGTGACCTTACTCAAGGTGAGTAGCAGCAGAGGCTGGAGCCAGGCTGTATCCCACCAGATGGCAGCAGCAATTCTGCTCCCTGCGAGGAAGGGCAGCAAAGGCAAGCAGAGGGTGTCCCTCGGGCTCCCGTGGAGACAGGTGGACAGTGAGGTCGCTCTGCCCCGGGCAGAGGGCACAAGGAGTGGATGTGGACAAGGTCAAACACAACAGCACAGTCCCTGGGTGAGAAAGAAGCAGCAGGTGCCGGTAGGAGAGCAGGAGAAGGGCAGCAGGATTCGTACTGGGGAGCCCAGTGCTGCTAAAAGCCTGGCAGCTGTTTAACCAGCAGCTCTGCAGGCTGTGGCCCAGCAGAGCCTCAGCACTTGAGTTTCTTTAAGTCCCAAAACGCCAGGGACCAGCTTTGGGCAAAGGGCTGCTGGAAATGAGCAATGTCAGACTTGCTCTGGGGTGAGTGAAGAGCCCAGGGTGGGGGGACTGCAGCTCTCCCTGCTCCAGAACACATCTCCCACTTGGGACCAAAGACCAGCAACTGGCTGCTGCCTCCACACACACAATGGTAGGAGCTGGAAGGGACCTCCAGAGCCCCTCAAGTCTAAGCCTTCTTCCAAGGCAGGTTCACCTAAAGAAGGCCACACAGGAATAGAGCTGAGTGGGTTCTGAATGGCTCTAGAGGTGGAGACTCCAGCACCAACCTGGGCAGCCTGTGTCAGTGCTCCACCACCCCTGAATGAAGGAAATTCCTCTTCATGTTTCTTCTTCAGTTCAAGTTTGTGCCTGTTACCCCTTGTCCTGTCACTGGGCATCACTGGAAACAGACTGCCCCATCCTCCTGGCACCCACCCTTGAAGTATTGATCAGCATTTAGGAGAGCCTCTTTCAGACCCAGTTTTGTGTCTCTCCCTGTAAGGGAGATGTTCCAGCCCCCTCCTCATCCTCACACACCGGCAGGCCAAAGTGAAATCTCCCTGCCCACCACTCTGCCACGGCAGAAACTTCCAGCAAGGTTTGGATTCAGCTTGAGCTGTTTTTTTTGCCCCTGGGAGACTTTGCTTTCTCCTTCCTTTCATGCCAGTGGAGGAGCTGAGCTGCGCAGCAGCGGGGCCAGCCTGCCAGCAATGCCCAGACCAGCCAAACAAGCTTTTGTTCCAGATAAACAAACAGCAAATCGCCTGAGTCCCTCTGCATGCTCAGCCTCTCTCTCCCAGCCTACCTGCCCTGTGCAGAGACAGAAAGCACCCACATGGGCAGGCACCCTAGAGCAGTGGTCATCTGCAGGGTGGCTGGGGCACTGGAATGGGCATCTGCTCCCTGCCAGTCACTGCTGTGCCAGAGCTGAAGCCTCTGCAGGTAGAGAGCTCCCCGAGCCTGTGACAATTCGTAGCCTGCAGCAAGCTGGCAGCCTGTCTGAAGCGGTTAGAGCAAGGATAGGGAGGAGTTTCCTGATTGCTTCCTTTGTGCTGCTTGTACATCCAAGTGCATCCAGCAGAAAATGCTGCCCCTGAAACACAGAGGACGTGGTGGGGCACGGGAGGGAGAAAGCACCTGTGGAAGTGGGTAGGAAGTATTGTCCTGAGCTGGGCTGGAGCTCAGCTGGGTGAGGAGGAGCAATCCTCAGGGTCAAATTTGGTTTCACTATTCCGTGCCTGGCACTGGGCAGCACCAGGGGCTGAGATGTTCCTCTCATGCCTGGTTTCTATCAGCAGAACTGAGCTGACTTCCACTAGTGGAAATCTCAGGGGTAGGTCAGGTTTGCTTAGGGGCAGCTCAACTTTTTGTGCTTTGGTTCTCTACTGGGGGAAAGGTGAGAGGGGTGCCAGAGGCAGAGAGGTACCAGGGTGACTTAGAGGGGACACGAAGTGTACCCTTGCTAAGGGATGCAGGACAAAGCTCCAGGGAAAGTGCAGCCTCTGTGTTCTGAAAATCACAGTGGACCTCTTTCAAACACATCTCACCTTCAGCCAGTGGCTTCATCTTCCCCAGCTGCAGGAAGCACCAAACCCTCAGACCTGTGGGGAAGGGCCTGGTGGAGCCAACGTCAAGTTCTTGCCAAAAAGCATCCCCAAAAAGGAGAGGAAGTCGAGGGCCTGACAAGCTCCCGTGGGAGACTGAGCTCAGCTGCTGCTGTAAATCAGCATTTGGGGGTCTCCACGCTGGGACTGCACATGCTGCTGGCCTGGATACAGTTGGAGACCTGCAGTGAGTGATCCTTGACCTCAGACAGGCCAAAGCTGTGGATGAGCACAGGAAACTGTGTCCCAAAGTCAGCTGCAGGAGGGCAGTGCAAAGTGGGGGGGCAATGGAAGATGCCAATTGTAAGACATGTTTGCATCCCCCATGCTGGCAGGGGAGGAAGGACAGGAGGAGGCTGGGGAGAGGCTGTGCAGGATGCCCCTGAAGCAGGAGGCTAAAAATACTCCAGAGGCAAGAACAGGAAGGAAGGCAGGGCTAAGGCTCAACAAGGTGAGTCCATCCTAGAGCCCCCATGCAAAATGTGGCTGCCAGGGGGCCAAGTCCTGCAGTGCCCCTTCTGCAAAGCTCAGCTTCTCTGTCACAGCATCTTCCTCCCAAGCACAGCTTCCTAGGGCTGCCTTTCAGACCCAGAGGGGGTTTCTACTCAAAAGGCTTGGCTGGAAGATGAAGTGTGGATGGAAAGGTCTCTATCAAACCAGTTTGTCCACCACCAGCCCAGATGTGTGGACCCTGCTTGCACTGCTGTGGTGGGGCTGATGCTGAGCTGCTCTGTAGCAGAGGAACAGAAACAGCCTGGTCTGGTGGCACTTCCATTTCACAATCACTTTAGAACTTGCCTTCTGAGGCAGCCTGCTGCAGAGGAGATCACCTGAGCTTACAGCATAACACCACAGCTGACTAAACAAAGAGTAAAAGCCTAACTCTGTGACTTTCCCTCACCCCCATCCTGCCCTTGTCCAACAACAACAAAAAACACAAACCCAAGGCTCCCCAAAGAGGATCTTTTTCATTAGTTTGGTGCTGTCATTTTTACAGAGAGGCTGATGGCTCAGGGTGCCCTGCCCCCAGAGCCCCAAAGAAAGTTAAAACCCACACCTGGCTCTGCCAGGCTCTTCTGGATTTGTCCAGCAGGGTCTGAAAGTCTCCTCTCAGAGGGGCAAAGTTAAAGCTGCTGCTACCACCAGGGTCCCTCACTCTGCACTTTTGCTTCTCAGGTGTTTCCTGCATGCCAGCTCTGCTTGTACCCTGCTGCCCTGAGGGGCTGATCTTGGGCACAAGGCTGCTGGGTGGTACTTGCTCTGTTACCTGGAAGCAGGTAGTCTTTAACTGTGGCCTTGCACTGAACTGGCAAAGCAGAAGGAAGAATGGGAACAGGAATGTCCTTAGAACTTCAAGCACACTTTGCTCTGTGGTGGGGGCTCCCTCAGCCAGCACAGAGCTTCCTGTGACAACAGCTAGCAGGAAAAACCTTTTGTTTTCCTTTTGCTTCCTTTCCCATTGCCTGAGAGGATCCTGAATGCTGCAGGACACCTAAAAGACAAAGCATTCATCTGAGAGTCAGCTGGTTGGGTTGCAGACCAGCTCAGCAAGGTGTCCATGCCTCAGTTTCCCATCTCACCCTTGACTTGTTTTCCTCAGGGGGCAGAGCCTGGTCTTTGCCAGGTCCTTGAGCAGCACCCAGCTCCATGGGCCCTTCCCCCTGGGGTCACTGCATCCTCACAAGTCTCCAGGCATGCCTGGTTCAGGCCTTTCCCAAAACCAAACTGTTGTGATGCAGAGGCCTCAGAAAACATCAAGTATGTGGAGCAGTGTTACTGCTGTTCCACTTGGCCCTGCTCACTGCAGTGCTGGCACCAGCACCAAGCCACCAAAAGCCACCTGTCCCCATGGGAAGAGGCAGGCAGGAGAGCAGAAAGGCTTTGGGAAGATGGCTAGGGAGGATTTCCTCCCAGAAAAGGTTCTCAGGCAGCGGAATAGACTGCCCAGGGTGGTGGAGTCACCACCTCTGGAGGCATCAGAGCTGTGGATGTGGTGCTGAGGGACAGGGTTTAGTGGTAGTGGTGGGACCATGAGCTCTAGGGGAGCAGTTGAACTTCATGACCTCAAAGGTCTCTCCCAACCTCAACAGTTCTGTGGTTCACTTGCTGCTGAGTTTCCCAAGAAGGCATCAAAGCAGATGTGAGGATGAAGCAGAGAGCCAGCACTGCCTGGGCAAAGCCAAAAACTCTCAACTGGGCCCCACCTCTCTCCACAGCTCCTGTGGGGCTGCAGGCCCTGCATGAGGCAGACATTTGCCATCCTAGAGGATTCCAGCCCTGCTTTGCTGCCTGTAAGCCACAGAACATGCCTAGAACTTGGGGGCTTAGGGGCTGCCCAGAACTCCCAGCCCTGCAAACCTGAGGAGCCTTCACCCACCACAGAAAACTAATGGCTGGGAAAAAGCAGGAGCTCTCCTCTGATTTTTCTCCTTCCCACCCTGTTCTGCAGGTGGTTATCCCCAGCACAGAGCTTGCTGCACCTCAACAGTACTCCTGCTACTCAAGTTTGCTTTCTCAGCCAGTCTAGAACAGCTCATCCTCTACAAATAAGACAGTGGAGGCAGCTCTGGGCTGTGTCTTGCAGCCCCTGCCCCAGCAGAGTCTCATACTTTTTACTGCCCTTTTGCCCCTGAGAGGTCTTAAGCTGCTTAGCAGACAAAAACTCTGGTTTCCAAGGAGGGTCACTGCCACCTTCTGCTACTTCTGGAGGGAGCTGCACACAGCTGCCTGCAGACAGGCTGCAGCAGTTTGGGGAGGAAATGAAGATCAGTATCACTTCTCCCTGGCACCCACACCTGAGGGCATTTCCCACACTGGTTGTACTCCAGAGAGAAGTGAAATGCCAGTGAGAAGGGGGCACAGGAGCCAGAGCACCTTACCAAGGAAGGAACCAGATGCAGACAGTTGCCTCTAGAAGTTGTCCAGCAGCGGGGAGGAAAGCAGAGCTGCCAGCAAGGAAACCTGAGGGCTGATAAGGATCTGTGGCTGGCAGGCAGGTGTGCCGGGGAGCAGAGCTGTGCCCAAGCTGATCCGTGCCGAGCCGACCTGTGCCAGCTGGGATGTGGGGCTGGGGCTGCACTCTGCTTGTTTCCCTTTGCTGCCTGACAAGTCTCTTCACGCCAAAAGCCAGATCAAAGGGAGGGATGGGAAGAGCTGAAACAGGCTTCCTTGTGGGAACCGGGCTGAGCGCCACAGCCAGCCTCTGGGCTGGATCCCTCCCTGGGAGCAGCAGGAGGAGCTGTCACCCTCCAGCAGCCAAACAGGCAGGGAAGGCAGAGTGTGACTGCTGGGGGCTCTGGGCATTCCCCAGCCAAACCATGCAGAGAAACAGAATGGTTTGGGTTGGAAGGGACCTTAAAGGTTGCCTAGTGCAAGTCCCCCTGCCATGGGCAGGGACAGCTTCCATCAGGCCAGGTTACTCAAGCCCCTATCCCACCTGGCCTTGAATATGTCCAAGAAGGAGGCATCCACAACCTCCCCGGGCAGCCTGTTCCAGTGTCTCATCACCCTCACCAGCCCCCAGCAAAGTGAGCTGCTCTACTCTCCAGCTGTCTGCTCCTCACACCACCACTGATGCCGATGGGGCACAACCAAGGCCATCAGGACAAGTGCTTTGCTTGCATCACATCAGAAGCCCTTCAGACTCCAGCAGTATTTTCACTTGGTCCTTGATTTATTTCCCAACTCTCTCTCTCTGCAGTCACAGTGTCTGCTGAGGAAGACTTCACACTGCCTTTTAATCTCTGCACAGCTCTTACTTTGGGGCAGTGAGGTCACCTTTGCTGACACCATCTAAGGATGCAGAACCCCAGGGTCAGGAAAGGCTCCTGCAATCTCCAGTAGCCATTTCAATACAAGGAGACCTCATGCTGCAGAAGCCAGGTTAGAAACCCACAGAACTGCATCTGGAAGAGGGGCTCTGTCCCTGCTAACACCCCCAGCATTTTAATTCCTGCCCTTTCCAAGGCAGGGGAGTTCTACCACATGGCACCCTCTCACCTGCAGAGTGAACCAACAGCAGCAGCACATCGCAGGAGGGACTCAAAGCTCAGCCACTTCCAACCTCCCTGCCATAGGCCACAGGCAGGGACCCCTTCCACTACAGCAGGCCACTCAGGGCCTCATCTAACCTGGTCCTTAACACCTCCAGGAGGTTGTGGAGCACAGAACCACCGAATGTGTGGGTGTGCAGCCTGCAGAAGAGGAGTCTCAGGCAGACCTTACTGCCGTCTGCAGCTGCCTGCAGGGAGGCTGTAGCCAGCTGGGGTTGGGCTCTGCTGCCAGGCAGCCAGCAACAGAACAAGGGGACACAGCCTCAAGCTGTACCAGGACAGGGTCAGGCTGGACGTTAAGGGCAAGTTGTTGGCAGAGAGAGTGATTGGCATTGGAATGGGCTGCCCAGGGAGGTGGTGCAGTGCCCATGGCTGGAGGTGTTGAGGCCAAGCCTGGCTGGGCACTGAGTGCCATGACTGGACAGGGCTGGGGGCTAGGTTGGAGCTTGGAGCTCTCTTCCAACTTGCTTGGTTCTGTGGTTCTGAGGGCCCTGGGAAGCAGCTAACACTATTCCAAAGGGGCTGCTGCCCTTCCCTTCTTTTCCTGCAGCCAAGCCTAAACCACAGCAGTGCTCTCCCCTCCTCCGCAGCTGCTCAGCAGTGGTTTCCAGGGCTGCAGAATGCGCCTGACAGCCTCCCGGCACAGGTGGTTCCCCCGCACAGCCCAGCCGGGAAGGCAGCAGCCGCAGCCCCGCGCACATCCCTGCCTGGCACCCGCGGGGACCAACAGCAGCAAAAGCAAAGTCCTCTTGCAGCTTCTCGCCCCGCACACCGCAGGGCTGGGCGCTGCAGGAGGCTGTCACCAAGGAACCGCTGCCCAGCGTGAGGGAGCTGCCGGGGCTCGGCGGGGAGAAGGGGATGCGGACAAGCGGAGCTGCGGCTTGGCAGCACAGAAGCCACCGAGGCCTCCGCCGGCTGCCGAGGGCAGCTCTGTCACCCCGGGCGGCACAAAGCCCTTTCACGGCAGGCTCTGTCCTCATGTACCCGTGAGGAAGCACCGGGGCTGGCTCTCGTTAGGGCCATTTATTCCCCCCCTTACCCAGCCCGGTTACCGGCACGCAGCGCAAACGACTTGAAGGCCTTCACCGAAGCGACAGCGAAGCCGAGGCGTGGGCCGGGGTTAGCCGCAGCTGGGCCGGCTGCAATTAGCGCGGCCGCGTTAATTACCCCAGCGGAGTAACGGCGAGGCCGCGCCGGGGGGGGCACCTCGCTGCCGCCTGCCTCTCGCTGCCGCCTGCCTCCCGCCGCCGCCGCCCCTGAGCCGCATGCGCAGCGCCCCTCACCTGCGCTCGCCTCCGGCCCGAGGCGGCCCCGCGACCGGCGGCGGCGGCGGCAGAAGGGAGCGGCACGGAGCGCGCATGTGCGCCCGGACCCCTCTGCGCTCAGCCTATGGCCGGTCCCGGCCGCGTCCCTCAGCCGCCTCCCCCCGGCGCGCTCCCGGGCGCGCCCCCGCACCCCCCCCCCCCCCCGGTTCAGCCTCTCGCGGGGGTGCGCGTGCGCGCGGCGGCGGAGTCGCGAGACTGGCGGCGGCCACGGCCACGTAGCGCTGCGGCGGCGGCGCCGGAGCGGGGAGCGGGACCGCGGCCGCCGCTGGGGGCCGGGCCGGGGAGCCTGCGGCAGCGGCTGCTGGAGAGCCGCGGCGGCTGCCGGGGGTGGGGGGGGAGCCGAGCGGAGGGAGAGGGGAGGGCCCCGGCCGCCCTGCCCTCCGCCCTCCCGCCTCGCCTCCTCCACCCGCCCTCCGCCGCCTCGCCCGTGCTCTGCTGCCCCCCCGCCACCGCCCCCCACTCCTCCGCCTTCTCCTCCTCTCCCCCGCCTCCCCTCGCCGCCCGGCATGGAAGGCGGCGGGGGCGGCCCTGAGGGGATCGGCCTGGGTGAGTGTGGGCCGCCCGCTCGGCTGGCGATCCCCTTCCCCCTTCCCTTCGGGCCTGGCGGCAGCCGTTCGGCGGCGCTAGGCCCAGCCCGGGGGTGGGTGACGGAGGGAGCGGGGCAGAGCCGCCTCCTGGCCTGGAGGGGGCAGGGGCTGGGGTGGGAAGCGCCGCGTCCAGCTCGCAGCGCCCCGGGGGAGCAGGGTGCGGGCAGAGCACCGCCGGGAATGGGGGGGGCAGAGGGGCTGCAGCCGGCGGAGTCCCCCGCGGGAGGAGCGGAGCGGGTGGGGAGGGGAATGGTGCCGGAGGGCCGAGGGCTCAGCCGCGGCTGCTGCACCCCGCCGGGAGGGGGCTGTGCCACCTGCCTGGGGGAGGGGAGGGAAGGTGAGTTGCATGAAGCAAGTGGAGGGAGGGGGGGAAAGAAAGAATTCGTGGTTGTGGCTGGGCTGAGCCGAGCTGAGCTGAGCTGAGCTGCCTTCCTCTGCTCGCCTCGCCTTCTGCCCTCGCTTTCCAGCCCCCTCCCGCCGAGCGGTGGCACTGGGGGGCTGTGTGGGGACTGCTGGCAGCCCTCTCCTTCCTCCTTGTCACTCGCGAGTTGTGCGGTCACGGTTGGGAGGGAAGGAGGTTCTCAAATGCACCTTCGCTCCTGGGACCGGAGTTGTCACTGGGTCGGTGAGGAGATGCAATGTCGCTGCCTTTTGCCGTGGCGGGTTCTGGCTCTAGAGGTGTGCGAAGGGGGAAAAGAAATGAGCTGTGAAATCCGAGGTCTTCCCTTTGGCTCCGGCATCTGCCCCTGCTCCTTGTGCTGTGCTGTGGTATGTGTGCGCCGTAGGCTTTTGAGGGAGGGGTGGTTGAGGTTTTTAACTGCTTTCTGTGCAACTTCTGGGTCCCGTTGGCTGCCTCGGTGCAGGTATTGTTGGGGTGACAAGAGATGCTTTTGAGGTAGTCTTAAGTCTGAACGCGAGTATCTTGAATCACGGCTTGAGCTGTGGCACCTGGGGCAGCAGAGGCGATTTCAGCCAGAGCGAGGGGAAGCAGCGGAGGCATAAAAAAGAGGCGAGGAATGTGGCGTGTGTTTTATTTGGCCTTTTCAGGGGGTGACCTGAGCTGTATTGTTCTGGGAATGGCAACCGGGCACATGCTTTGTTGACAGTGGTGTATGCGCGGTGCATCGGGAGAGCGGCGGTGGGCTACGTGTGTGTGCTGCGCTGTGCTGAATAAAGGAGCCGGGGATGTGCGAGCAGCGATTTGTGAAGCAGAGATGCTCTCCCCTGCACCTTCAGCTGCCACCGCCTTGCTTGTCTGCCGCTCGGCTGTTTGCCTCTGGAAGTTGGGAGCTTGCTTTTGAGGTGCATGGGAAGGAAATGCGTTTTCTAGGAGCGCTGGGGGTGTGTGAAAAGGGTCGTGGAGTTGCAAAAGGTCGCTTGCAAAAGGGGGTAGTGTTTTATCATGGAATGGTTTGGGTTGGAAAAGATCTCTTAAGGTCATCCAGTGCAGCCGTCATCAGTCGTGGCCGCTAAACCATGTCCCCAGGTGCCGTGGCCGCAGGATTCCTGAACACCTGCAGCGTTGGTGACCGCACCACCTCCCTGGGCAGCTCTCCCAGAAAAGAACCCGTTCCTAATATCCAACCTAAACTTCCCCTGGCACTATTTCAGGCCATTTCCTCTCTCATTCTCTCACCTGATACCGGGGAGAATAGACCAACCCCCACCTCACTCCAACCTCCTTTACATCCCCTTTGTGGGTCTTATCAGTCCCTATTCAAAACCTCTTTATCTGTCCTACCTGCAGGTAAAATGCTTTTGGTTTTTTCCTGCTTCAGAGAGCTGAATCCAGCACTTGCAGTACACTTGTTGTGCTGAACGAATGAATGGAGAGCCCCATCCTTGCCCCCGGGCAGCAAAAGCTTGGATTTAGGTGTTGATAATAAACTTGAGAGAAAGAGTAAACTCGGTGTAAAGGTGTAGCTGAGGAATGGAAAATGTGGAAAGCATTTTCAGAGGCCGTTTGAAAGAAAAGGACAAAGTTTTGGAGGCTTTTTAGTTGCTTTTCTCCCCTGAGTGATGGCATTGAGTGGGATGGCAGAGACTTAAAAGGTGTTATTGATGATTTGCTGCTTGCTGAGTGGTGTTTAGAGCTACTTCAGGTTCAGGGGCAGTAATTGAGGTTTAGGAAGATCAGTAAAGGTTTTGTGGCTTAAGGTTTGTGATGCTTGTTTAAAAACCAAACAGACCTTTTAAATCTTTACATGATCCAAAGAGATTTCAGCTATGGTGAAATTGTTTTGAAGGACTTAATTATGTTGTATCTTCTGAGACTTGTTCATATCTCCTCATCCACTGCTGATAAAAAGGCTTTGGAATGATGCTTCCTGAAGAGTAAATCCTTCAGCGGTTTTGTGCTAAGGGTTAGGTGAATATAGGAGCTTAACTGCAAAGCACATCAGGTCGTGTTGCAGGTGCAGGCTGTTGGGGTGCTCTGGGTTGGTTCCTCTCACCAGAACTGGAGAACGTGGAAACTTCAGGCTGAGAGGAACCATTTGATCTAAAGCTGGAAAATATTTTCTTGTCCAAGAAATTGCTTGGCTAGAGATACTTTCCCACCCCCTGTTGTTATGCTACCTAAAAAGCATGAGGTGTCCACATAAGAAGAGACCTCTCTGAGTTCATACAGCTGCATTTAGGAGAGAAGATCAGTAAGCAAGATCCCATCTCCCACTCTTGCTGTCTCTCACGTGTGGTATCGGTGCCTGCTGGAGCAGTGGTGTACACCAAGAGCATATCTGAGATGGGCACAGGTATATTTAAGGTGGTTACAAAACTCCGTCATCAGTGACCTATTTCTTCCTGGCACACTCTAATGTTGCCTTCTTAAAGCAGGAATTCCTTTCCAACCCCGCAAGAAACAGAGGTGTAATTGGAAGGAAGTGCCATCAGTTGAGGAGATTGAGATGTTCTCTTAATAACCTGATCCTGTGAGTTGTTATTAACATCTTTTTATCACCTTTTTCTTTATTTGGTTAAATCCCTTCAGCACAGAACAGCTGATCTCTTAATGCATTCTGCTGTCAGGCAGCCCTGAACCCTCCCAAGATCCAGATCTTGGCTTCTAAAGGGCAGATGAAGTACATTTTCAAGCACATCAGGTTGGTTTTTAGAGCAGCATTAGTTTATGTCTTCCTAAGTCTGTGCAGTTTGCCTTTTCAGACTCTTCCAGTGCCGAACTTGGGGCTTCCTCCCTGCCAGTAGCTAGAAAAAAAGGTGGATTTTGAAGTGGAGGTCATTTTATTAGCATGAAGTTACCCACTTTAATACAGTCGATGACATCACCTTGTGATGTCTTGAGCTTCCTCAAGCTGAGGATTGAATTCAGTGTTTCCATTCAGAAGGTGAAGTCTTCAGCTCGTTCTCCTTCCAGCTGTTCCCATGTTTTAACTACTCCGCAGGTTCCCAGATTGCGTCAGGTTGGAAGGGACCGTCCAAGGTCGTCTTGTCCAACCCCTCTGCAGTAAGCAGGGACACCTCCAGCCAGAGCAGTTTGTTTGGTCCTTTGTTTTCTCCAAAACCGAAAGGATCTCTTCACCTGTAAAGGTGTTTTGCCTGGAAGTCTTTTACGCCTTTAGGAGCACGATTTGGCCTTGAGGTTGCAAACTGTCGAAGGGCATACCCTTAGAAACGGAGTGATAGATTAACTACCTCCTGGTTTGGGTCTCTGCGGGACCTCCTTCGTGAGTCGTTTGCAAACTGGGTGGAGTTTGCTTCTTGCTGTCGAGTGCAATCCCTGCCGCTCTCCCGGCTAGTGAAAAACAGGAGAGGCTTTCCTCAGCCACTGGAGGCATTCCTTAAAACCTAAACTTCTCATCTCCGATTTCCAACTTGCCCCCTTGCCAAAACAAAAGCTTCACTTTTCCAGACGACCTGGGATGGGGCATTTCTGAGGCTGCTCCTCCCTCCTGCAAAACAGTCACGCAGGGAGTGAAACTCTGACGGTAGCTCCGCTGCCAGCAGCTTAAACTCATTAACGCAAGCAGCTTGCAGCTTGCATTAGTTTGCTTGACACTTTCAGACACCCTTCCCTCAGGAGGTTTCAGACTGTGGTAGTTTTCACACTAGAGAAACATTTTAGCTCTGCTAAGCAACTCCAACACTTTAGGCTGTGCTGCTGTCTTTTATGTGTATTTAACTTTTGAATCTTGCTTTTATTTTTCTTTGCAGTGGAAAAGTGATTTTAGGAATGTAACCTGCAAGGCAAGTGGGCCAGCGTGAAAATTGGTGACTGGAATTGCCCAGAGAGGTGGTGGAAGCCTCACCCCTGCAAGGTTTTAGGGCCAGGCTGGATGGGGGCTCTGGGCGACCTGATCTAGTGGGAGGTGTCCGTGCCCATGGCAGTGAGCTTGGAGTTAGATGGTTATTGAGGCCCCTTCCAGCCCTGACAGTTCTATGAATTAGGATCCATGTTCACTATTGAGACAAAATGTGAAAGGAAATTGGCTGTGAAGCCAACTCCATTCTATCCCAGGCACTACATACAAGCAGATAAATCTCCCATCTGGAATTTTGGAGGAGTGTTAGTGGTACCACTGTGAAGGCAGATGGGTAAGGTAATAAACCTGGTTTTTTGTTTCCCCAAGTAGAGACTTTTATAGCTGAAAGTTTACAGACCCCCATCCACTGACCCACGTTTTTTCAAGGGGAATGTGGTACACAAAAAGATGCAAATATTTGAGTTGGAGCATGGCTGAACCTCGCAGGTGCAAAACTTTGCTTTTTCCTATGGAAGAGAGTGGAAAAAAAAAACCTGTTCTGAAGGCCCCAGTTGCTTGCAGGTCATGCTTAGTTAAGCCTTTTTTTGGTGCTTAGGTGATGAAAAAAGGAATTATGGAATGTGGCTCAGTAGTGCTGTCTGAAGACAAATCACACAGGGTAACAACAGTGAATTTTAATGCTGGGAGGCAGATTATTTCTGACCAAAAGCAACCCCCTCTGTGCTGATGGTGACCATCACCTAACTGTGCCTCTGCCCTGTTTGGGGGGGGCTGCTGAAGGGGGGGGAAGGTTGTGTTTTCTAATGGCTGCAGGTGCTTTATGCTACCTATGTTAGAAAGAAGCAGCTCTTATTCTTGGTTGACCTTGGGTAGGTTTTCTCAGGCTGTCCTTTCTAAATTACAGTTTCATACCATGCTGGCAGCTCTCTCCTTAATTCCATTTACTCTCTTTATTTTTCTCCCTTTCAGGTTAGCAACTTGGAGCTGTCTCTCATATAAATGATGAGAGGTCAGAGGCAGTTCCATACCTTAACCTTTGTTTTATGTGTGTACAATCTCCCAACTTCCCTGTTAAGTGATGTGGGCTCTGCTTGGGCTCAGAATGGTTTGGGTTGGAAGGGACCTGAAAGATCATCCAGTTCCAACCTCTTTACCACGGGCAGGGACACCTCCCACTAGAACAGGTTGCTCAAGGCCTCATCCAACCTGGTTCTGAACACCTCCAGGGATCTTTGATCACATTGGGTGCTTCTGTGCTCCACAGCCTCCCTGGGCAACCTGTGCCAGGGTCTCACCACCCTCACTGGAGAGAATTTCTTCCTCATCTCCAGACTCAGTCTCCCCTCTTCCAGCTCAAAGCCACTATCCCTCATCCTACCATTCCAAGCCCTTGTTAGAAGTCACTTCTTAGCTCTCCTCTAGCCCCCTTCAGGTACTGCAAGGCTGCTCTGAGATCTCACCAGAGCCTTCTCTTCTCCAGGTTGAACAACCCCAACTCCCTCATCCTGTCTCCACAGGGGTGATTTTGCAGCCCTCTATTCGTCTTTGCAGCCCTTTTCTGGACCTGCTCCAGCAGTTCCACATCCCTTTGATGCTGCCCCATGTTTTAACTGCATGTCACTTGGTAGAGGATGTATTTTGGGACTAGGTGTCCAATCCACTTTGACATCATGGGAACACAAACTGTGGTGTGTAGATGAAATCTTTAGCAGGGACAGAACCATGTCCTCATAAATCTCCCTCACCTGCATTGTGCAATAGGTAGAACAGGCTCTGAGGATCTCCACTTTGCTTTGTTGCGATGTGTGTGTCTTGAATCACTGCTTTCACACTTAGCTAGCTGCAGGACAAAGTCTGTTAGTCAGAATGAAATGCTGACTGCAATTAAATGGTCTGAGGGGAGTGGGGGGAAGGTCCTCAATGTAATTGCAGTTTTTTGCCAAGCAGATTGGTTTCAACACATTTTTCTCCTTCCACTTGTAGCATCCTAAATTCATCCCAACCCTTCTTTTCCTATCTGGTGTCCCTCACCTTACTCCTTACACTGTTTTCGTGCTGCCTGTTTTAATTTGTTTCCTAAATTAAGTCTCTCTTCCTTCTTTTAGCTTTTCACAGCTTTTCCTCTGACCTGCAGGTTCCTTGATAAAGGCTCCAACCTTCTCTTTCTTTGATAAATTACCTACCCTGCTTAGGGTGCTGTAAAATCATTTAGCATCATCTCTCCTGTGCACAGCCTCCTTCGATTTTCCCACACTCCAAGCACTTCGAATTCAGACAATAAGATGAAGCTAATTATCCCTGCTGTCCATGGACACACTTTTTTTCCCCCCTTCTTACCCTCCCTTTGCACAACTAACCTCAATCTTAGTGTCTTGAGAGCAGCTCTGAAGAAAGAGACTTGGATGTATTGAGCTGGAAGTGAGCTCATCCAGCCCAGAAGGCAAATCGTATCTGGCTGCAGCCAGAGCAGTGTGGGCAGCAGGGTAAGAGAGGGGATTCTGCTCCTTGGCTCTGCTCTGCTGAGACCTCATCTCCAATCCTGCCTCCTGTTCTGGTGTCTCCATCATAGCAAGGACACAGCTGTTGGAGTGAGTCCAGAGGAGGCCACAAAGATGATGCAAGGGCTGGAGCAGCTCTGCTGTGTGTGCAGGCTGAGGGAGCTGGGGGTGCAGGAGAAGAAGTGCAGGTATCTGGAGAAGAGAAGGCTCTGGGGGCACCTCAGAGCTGCTGCCAGTGCCTGAAGGGATCCTGCAGGAGGGCTGCAGAGAGACACTTGCCAAGAGTGTCTAAAGCCAGGCCAGGGGGTTTGGAGCTGAGGCAGAGCAGGGTGAGACTGGAGCTAAGGAAGAATTCCTTCAGTGTGAGGGTGGTGAGACTCTGGCACAGGCTGCCCAGGCAGGTTGTGGCTGCCTCCTCCTCCCTGGAGGTGTTCAAGGCCTGCTTCAATGAGGCCTTGAGCCAGCTGAGTGTAGCTGAGATGTCCCTGCCCAGAGCAGTGAGGCTGCAGCAGATGATCTCTGAGGTCCCTTCCACCCTGAACCGTCCTAGGATTTTGCTACTCTCTGTCTTGCTTCTGACATTAAATAGAATCATAGAGTGCCAGATTGGAAAGGACCCCAGGGACCATCTGGTCCAAGCTTTCTAGGTGTGAGAAACTTGTTCCTTTTGGCCAAGAGGGAAAATAAGTTTGGGGTTTGTTTTTATTAGTGTTCTCATCCTAAAACTTGCTGCAAGGCAGCATCTCACTGCTGAGATGTGGAATTCCTGCATCACTGAGTAGATCCTGAGGTGGTTTCTGATAACTTTCTTCAGACCTCTGCCAAGATGTGGATTTAACTTGAAGCCTGCAACTCTGATCCTGGCATCTGAAATGTGTGGGGCTCGGTTTTGTGTGGTGACAGTGAGGAGAGAGAACTCCTGTCCTAAGGATATTTCTGTGATCAGCATTTTTAAATGGGTGCTTGAGCTACACAAAGGCTGAAGCCAGTTGAAAAAAAAGCTACCTGTTTGCTCCTGGTTCTTGAAAATACCTTCTCAAACCTCAGGTTGTAAGTGTCAGCCTCTGATTTTCTCCCCCCGTGTATTTCCAGTGTGTTCCTTTCCTTGCCTTGCCGTTTCATGGAACAAACTGATTATTTCTGGCAGCAAATGGAGGGGAATGCACTGTGAGCTGCCTCAGAGAACTGGTCCAGCTGCAGATGTATCCCAAGGAATGGTTCATTTCCAGGCAGGCTGACTTCCCATGGCACCTTTGCCTTGCAACCAGAAGAATGCCAGTGCTGGCATATAAATAGGGAAGGGAGTGGAGGGCCTCCTTTGGCAGCCACACGGCTTTAGATCAGATTAAAATGAGCAAATAACTTGAGCCTGAACTGAGAATTGTCCTCACTTTGCCCCCAAAGGAAATTTGAATACAAGGGGGAGATAAGATTTCCACAACTGCATATTGAATTAGAGGGAACAGTGGGAGTGAAATCCACTGTATGGGTGGGAAGAGTTTTTAGAGCTGAGAACTGCAGCTGGAAAAGATGAGAAGGTAGAACTGAACTGCTGCTGTGGTTCAGTGTCTGTTCTGCTCAGCCACTGACTTGCTTGGAGAGCTTCATGTCTCCATATCCAGCTCTGAGTTCAAGGAGAGCCCTGAAGGTAGCTTCTCTTTGCAGAGGTACAATCATGGAATCAGAGAATGGTTTGGCTTGGAAGGGACCTCGAAGCTCAGTCAATTCCATGGCAGGGACACCTCCCACTAGAACAGGTCACTCAAGGCCTCATCCAGCCTGGTCCTGAACACCTTCAGGGAGGTTGTGGAGCACAGAAGCACCCAATGTGATCAAAGATCAAAGATCACATTGGGTGCTTCTGTGCTCCACAACCTCCCTGGGAAACCTGTGCCAGTGTCTCATCACCCTCACTGCAAAGAACTTCTTCCTAACATCCAGTTTCAGTCTCCCCTCTGTCAGTTCAAACCCATTCCTCCTCCTCCTGGCGTTACAAGACCTTGTCCCTAGTCCCTCCCCAGCCCTCTACCCTTGTGCAGCACAGGCTGCTCCACAAACAGCTGGAAGCAAAGAGGTCTGGGGACAGCTCTTGGCCGAGGAAATCATTGCCTTTGGCCATGCTGTCAGCATTTTTGTGGCTCTCTTTCACCATGAAAGCTGCCAGGGAGGCTTTCTAGTAGCTTTCTAGTACCTGAGAGGGGTCTGCAAGAAAGCTGGGGAAGGACATGGTCCAGGGGCTTGGCATGACAGGACATGGGGCAGTGGCTTTGAGCTGGAAAAGGGGAGATTGAGGCTGGATATTAGAAAGAAACCCTTGCCAGTGGGAGGGTGATGAGACACTGGCACAGATTGCCCAGGGAAGGCTGTGGATGCCTCCTCCCTGGAGGTGTTCCAAGGCCAGGCTGGATGAAGCCTTGAGCAACCTGGACTAGAGGGAGATGTCCCTGCCCACTGAGGGGGAATTGGAACCAGATGATCTTCAGGGTCCCTTCCAACCCAAACCGTTCTGTGAATCCTATGAAATAGGTCAACCTGTCTTGAGTTTTCTTCCACTGGATCCTAAAATCCAAAGCTTTGAGTGTTAACCCATTCTGCACAGTGCCTTGCCAGGAGAGGAAATAGCTTTGCCAAGCTACTCCTGCCAGCCTCAGCCACCCCAAACCACCTTTGCTGCAGAACGGGTGCCCTGCTGGGAGTCCTACCAGCCAGCTTTACTCTGTGGGCAGACAAGGATCAGTTGAGGCTCCTTCAGCCGATCTCCATCTGCATATTCAAAGAGGCAGATACACATCTAGAGCCTCTTTCTCCTCTCTGGGTGGAAAAATGCTAACTTTGGGAAACAGGCATCTTGATGGTAAATTTCCTTTGTGTTTTCACAGGGCTTTGTGTGCAGCCTGTGCTGTCAGGGCAGACATTTGCAGTCTTAAAGTGATGTTTGATAATGTCTGCGAGGATAAAGGGCTGGTTTGAAAAGAAAACCGAGCACCTCAGTGCACTTTTTTGCCTTGCCTTCAAATCTATGGGAGCAGATAATGATGAAGCAAGAGTGTTTAAAGCGAAAAAAGGAGGCAGTCTTGCTGAACAAGAGGCAAAGCAGGCAGTGAAAAGTGGTTTGAAAGGAGGAGGCTAATGAGTGAAACAGTTGCCCTTCAGTGCTGGAGCTGTGGGTAGTTTGGGCACACATTTTTGCCCCACTTCTACAAGGACAGGCTGAAGGGGCTGAGGGTTGTTCAGCCTGGAGAAGAGAAGGCTCCAGGGAGTCCTAACAGCAGCCTGCTAGTACCTGAAGGGGCTGCAAGAAGGCTGCAGAGGGGCTGTTGGCAAAGGCCTGCAGAGACAGGACATGAGGCAACGGTTTGAAATGAAAGAACAGGTTTAGATTGGATGTTAGGAACCAGTTCTGCACCAGAACTCTGCAACACTGCTGGGGTTGGGCTCTGCTGCCAGGCAGCCAGCAGCAGAACAAGGGGGCACAGTCTCAAGCTGTGCCAGGACAGGTTCAGGCTGGATGTTAGGAGGAAGTTGTTGGCAGAGAGAGTGATTGGCATTGGAATGGGCTGCCCAGGGAGGTGGTGGAGTCACAGTCCCTGGAGGTGTTCAAAATAAACCTGGCTGGGGCACTTAGTGCCATGGTCTGGGTGGTTGGATGGGGCTGGGTGCTAGGTTGGACTGGCTGAGCTTGGAGCTCTCTTCCAACCTGCCTGATTCTATGGTTCTGTTCTATGAGCAACCTGATTTAGTGGAGGATGTCCCTGCTGACTGCAGGGTGGTTGGACTAGATGAGCTTTGGAGGTCCCTTCCAACCCAAACCACTCTATGATTTTGATGAGTGCAGACACTGGAAGGGACAGGTAAGCTCTTAATGTGAGCAGACAAAGCTTGCTTTTTCTTCTCTGTGTACCTTTAAGTTACCAAATAATTGGAGAAAAGGAATAAATGTGAAAGGTGTAGAGACCTGAGTGCTCCTCAAGTGCTACCTACCTGCTTTGAGCTTGTTTCATCTTTGCTTTCAGGGTTTATAGATTCCCAGAATGGACTGGGTTGGAAGGGACCTGAAAGATCAGCCAGTTCCAACCCCTTGCCATAGGCAGGGACACTTCCCACTGGGACAGGTTGCTTAAGGCCTCATCCAGCCTGGTCTTGAACACCTCCAGGGAGGTTGTGGAGCACAGAAGCACCCAATGTGATCAAAGATCACATTGGGTGCTTCTGTGCTCCACAACCTCCCTGGGAAACCTGTGCCAGGCTCTCACCACCCTCCATCTGTGCCAGTCTCTCACCACCCTCACTCTAAAGAATTACTTCCTAATCTTCAGTCCAAACCTGCCCTCCTCACACTTCAATCCATTCCCTCTCATCCTATCACTCCAACCCCTTGTGCTGAGTCCCTCCTCAGTTTTCTATAGGCTCATTTCAGCTCCTGAACCATGCAGATGAACCATGGCAGTAGATCTGAATGCAAGGAAGCTGTTAATGTGGTCACAAGGGTTTGGTTTTTATGGATGGAAGGTAGCAGGAAAGGTTGAGACCTGGAATCCATGTGTGTGTGTTGTGGTGTAGCAGAACTTGGCTGCAAGGTGGTTTGACCTAGGAAGGGGGGTGGGAAATGTGGAGGTTTCTGGCTGTGCTATCTCAAACTAGTTCCTAAGGCAGTAGAAAGCCTTCAGCTCATTAAGCAGAAGCTTGAGGGATTAGAATTGTGAAATGGGAAACTTCAGAAACTATTTTCTTTGGAGATAATGCTTGAAAACATTCCCAGATTCACAGTTCTGGAAGTCACTGCTTTGGGAGCCTTTGTCTTTCCAAAGAGATTTCTGGATCCAGCCAAAGAATTCATTTCTAAGAAGTGGAGGGGAAAATAATTCGAAGGGTTGGGTTTGAGATCGTTGGGTTTGGGGGTGTTTCTCCTATTGTAGTTGTGGTTTAGCTGCAGGCCATGATGGAATGGGAAATGTGGGCTGCTTCATTTGCCATCCCAGTGTTAAATGCTTAGAGGCAAGCAGCCAGCTCCATACAGTGCAAATATGTTGCCTGCTGTGTTAGCAAGATACCTAGCAGGGATTGTTTGAGGAATGGTCAGAGACAGTGGAAGATGAACAGTTCAGATCATAGAATCAGTCAAGGCTGGAAGGGAGCACAAGGAGCAGGCAGTGCCAACCCCCTGCCATGCCCAGGGACACCCTACCCTAGAGCAGGCTGCACACAGCCTCAGCCAGCCTGGCCTCAAACACCTCCAGCCATGGGGCCTCAACCACCTCCCTGGGCAACCCATTCCAGCCTCTCACCACTCTCCTGCTCAACAGCTTCCTCCTCACCTCCAGCCTCACTCTCCCCACCTCCACCTTTGCTCCATCCCCCCCACTCCTGGCACTCCCTGACAGCCTCAAAAGTCCCTCCCCAGCTTTTTTGGAGCCCCCTTCAGATGCTGGCAGGCCACAAGAAGGTCCCCTGGGAGCCTCTTCTGCTCCAGCCTGCACAGCCCCAACTCTTTCAGGCTGTGCTCACAGCAGAGCTGCTGCAGCCTCTCAGCATCCTCCTGGCCCTACTGAAGATGCCATCCTGCATCTTCAGACCTTCATGTAGCAACCCCAGCAAACCTCCTCCTGTAGCCCAGGCCTCTACATGGAGAATTGGACACTGTTTATTCACTCCTCAGCCTGTTTTGTTTCCCTGCCAAGGCTCCCTGCAATACTTTCAGTCCCTGCCAGCCTCGTTGTTTTCTGTGATGTGCATGGTGCTTTGCTTACTTCTACCAAGACTAATCCCTTTGAGACAGAGGTGCCCAAATATGTAGCACAGCTTTAATTTTGTCCCTCCCCCCCCAAAAAAAACCCAGACCCACAAGCCAAAGCTTATCTTCCCTGTCTGTGCTGATGAGGAAATCTGTTTCAAGTGACTTTTGAGCTCACAGTGAAAAATCAAAGAGTTAAAGATTGTTCTGGGGTTCCACACAGGAGCTGGGAGTGCTCTCACCATGATTCAGAATCACTGAGGTTGGAAAAGAGAACCTGGAGTAGAGAGCTGAGTGGTTGTCAGGTGGAAACTACCTGCTCTGGGTTTCATCTTGCTCTCAGTTTTATCACAGAGTGGTTTGAGTTGAAAGGGGCCTTAAAGATCATCCAGTTCCAGCCCCTCTGCCATGGGCAGGGACACCTCCCACTAGCCCAGGTTGCTCAGGATCTCATCCAACCTGGCCTTGAACACAGCCAGAGAAGGGACATTCATGACCTCCCTGGGGAGCCTGTGCCAGTGTCTCCCCACCCTCACTCTAGAGAATTTCGTCCTAATCTGCAGTTTCAATCTGCCCTCTTCCAGCTTCAATCCATTCCCCCTCATCCCTGGCTCCTGGAGAGGTCGGTGAAGGCTGGAAGCTGGCCAGAGTGATGCCCATCCACAGGATGCTGTCCACAAGGGTTATTTAGCCTGCAGAAGAGGAGGCTGAGGGCAGACCTTGTTGCTGTCTACAGCTACCTGAAGGGAGGCTGTAGCCAGCTGGGGTTGGGCTCTTCTCCAAGGCAAGCAGCAACAGAAGAAGGGGACCCAGGCTGAAGCTGTGGCAGGGCAGGGTCAGGCTGAATGTCAGGAGGAAGTTGTTGGCAGAGTGATTGGCACTGGAATGGGCTGCCCAGGGAGGTGGTGCAGTGCCCATGGCTGGAGGTGTTGCAGCCAAGCCTGGCTGGGGCACTGAGTGCCATGGGCTGGTTGGTTGGGCAGGGCTGGGTGCTAGGTTGGGTGAGCTCGGAGCTCTCTTCCAACCTGCTTGGTTCTGTGATCCCATAACTATACAGAGCCCTTGTGGCAGCTGCAGGACGTCATCCTGCTGACCTATCAGCCAGGATTGCTCTTCCCTTCCCTCCTTTGCAGCTGTGCTAAGCTGAGCACATTGCAGATAGCATCTCTGAGGTGGCAGACGACAGAGTGGCTCGTTAGTGGCAGTCAGTCCTTGGCTTTTGCATTTCCATGGGCAGGGGCTGGCTGGAGCACTGAGCCATAGAAATGCAGAGCGCTGGCAGGATGCGCTGAGTGCCCCTCGCTCTGCAGAGCGAGCTTGGCGCTTCGGAACACATCTTCACTGCCTTTGGGGTTTGCATATAAAGCAGCTGAGATGCACAAGAAAGGAGTGATTGTACCCCGGGATAAATAACTGCCTCTTGTGCGATGGTTCTGATTGCTCTCCTCTGATGTAACTCCCACCAGATGTGTTTGCCTTCTGAGCGGGGCTTGCTGTGGCTGGGCGCTGCTCTGTTGCACGCAGCTGTTCTTCACGCTGGGCAGCTACAGCGAAGCTTTTCTCCCTTAACCTGCTCTGAAGTACTGCAGATGTCTGGAGCAGGAGGTGATGAGGCTACTTTAGTCCAGCACTTGGTGTTTTTGCGCTGTGCTCTCATGGTGTTCCTTGCTAAAGTGCTTGCAGAAGTCATTTCAGCTGAGTTGGAGTGGGGAAGCGTGGCCGAGGGGCTGGAGCAGGTCTGCTCTCAGGCCAGGCTGAGGGTGCTGGGCTTGTTCAGCCTGGAGAAGAGACCTTTCTGGGGGGACCTTAGAGCTGCCTTTCAGTAGCTGAAGGGATCCTACAGGAAGGCTGCAGAGTGACTCTTTATGAGGCTGTCTAGATGCCGAGGGGGAATGGTTTGAAGCTGAGGCAGAGCAGGGTTAGATTGGAGCTGAGGAAGAAGTTCTTCATTGTGAGAGTGGTGAGACTCTGGCACAGGCTGCCCAGGGAGGTTGTGGCTGCCTCCTCCCTGGGGGTGTTCCAAGGCCAGGTTGGATGTGACCTTGAGCAACCGAGTCCAGTTGAGTGATCCCATGGCAGGGGTTTGGGGTAGCTGATCTCCGAGTCCCCTCCCACCCCAAAGCCATTCTGTGATTCCATGAATTCAGAGTCGTTCACCTCTGAGTTTGCACTTGAGCCGTGGTGATTCCAGGGCAGCCTTTGAGCTGGCCTCGGGGCAGGTGACTGTGCAGGCTCTCTCTGCTCTAAATGCTTCTATTTTTAGTGCAGCTAATCTGCAGAACTGTGGTTTTTTCCTTCAGAAGCAGCGAAAGCAGCTCCCGCAGACACCCTTCTGCCACCTACGCCTTCGGCTGCAGGCTGCTTGTACTTCGATCTGGGCTTGAGCCTGCAGTCCCCATAGCCTTGCAGACCTTGCTTGTGTGATCCTTGCTGGCTCAGTCTTGCACACACAGAGTCACAGAACGACAGGGGTTGGAAGGGACCTCTGGAGATCATCCAGTTCAGCACCCCCCAGCTCAGAGAGGGTTGCACAGGTGGGTTTGGAATGGGTCCAGAGATGGAGATGTCCACCACCTCTCTGGACGGCTTGGTCCAGTTCTCCACCACTGAAGTAAAGAAGTTCTTCCTCATCTTTAGAGGCAGATTCCTGTGCTCAAGCTTGTGCCTGTTACCCTTTGTCCTGTCACTGGGCACCACTGAAAACAGCCTGGTCCTGTCTCCTGCCTCCCATCCTTGGAGTATACATCAGCGTTGATGAGATCCCCTCTCAGTCTTCTCCAGGCTAAAAAGCCCCAAGTGCTGCAGCCTTTCTTCCTAAGAGAGATGCTCCAGACCCTCAGCATCTTTGTAACCCTTTGCTCTACCCTCTCCAGCAGTTCCTTTTCCTTCTTAAACTGGGAAACCCAGGAGAGGTGAGCACAAGCCAAGCTCAGGAGGTGCAGCAAGACCAAGGGCAAGGTCCTGCACCTGGGTCAGGGCAATGCCAAGCACCAATCCAGGCTGGGCAGGGCCAGGCTGGAGAGCAGCCCTGAGGAGAGGGACTTGGGGGTGCTGCTGGAGGAGAAGCTCAGCAGGAGCCAGCAGTGTGCACTTGCAGCCCAGAGAGCCAAGCAGAGCCTGGGCTGCAGCAGTGTGGCCAGCAGGGCCAGGGAGGGGATTCTGCCCCTCTGCTGTGCTCTGCTGAGACCCCACCTGGAGTCCTGCATCCAGCTCTGGAGCCCCTGGGACAAGAGGGATGTGAAGATGCTGGAGAGTGTCCAGAGCAGGGCCAGGAGGATGCTGAGAGGCTGCAGCAGCTCTGCTGTGAGCACAGCCTGAAAGAGTTGGGGCTGTGCAGGCTGGAGCAGAGGAGGCTCCCAGATGACCTTCTTGTAGCCTGCCAGGATCTGAGGGGTCTACAAAAAAGCTGGGGAGGGACTTCTGAGGCTGTCAGGGAGTGACAGGACTGGGAGGTGGTTGAGGCCACATCCTTGGAGGTGTTTAAGGCCAGTCTGGATGAGGCTGTGGGCAGCCTGCTCTCCAAACAGTGCTGTGGTGATGGTTTGAAGTCTGTAAGCAGAACTTTGCTTCAGCAGCTCTTAGTTAGGCTGTTCAGCAATGTTGTTAGAAAGCTGTGGGTCCCCTGAGGGTAGCAGGAGGTGTAGTCAGAGTGAAAGTTAAGTTCCTGACTCTGCAGAGTGAGGTGATTTTGAAGACCAAATAGCTGTGAGAGCTCCCAAATAAGCCCCTTTGTTGTTTGGTTTTATTTGAAGTGGTTTGGCAGAGCAGAGGCAAAGTGCTGGTGTGGGGTATGTGAAGAGAGTGCTGTGGCAGAGTTTCCTTCTCAAGGCAGCTTTGGGCTTTTGCCTTTTCTGGCCATCCAGCAGCTCTCTCAAAGCCTTCCTGATGAGTATGAGCCTGTGTGTGCTCAGGTGGGAAGGCCACCAGCATCCTGGCCTGGATCAGCAGTGCTGTGGCCAGCAGGAGTCAGGCAGAGATTGTCCCTCTGTACTCAGCGCTGGTGAGGCCACACCTGAGTACTGAGGTCAGTTTTGGGCCTCTTGCTCCAAGAAGGACATTGAGGTGTTGGAGGAAGTCCAGAGAAGGGCACAGAAGTTGAGGACATGTCTCCATTAATGGAATATCATTTGGAGTGGGTCCTCTTCCTGGGTGAGAATGGGATCCTCTTGTGAGGCACAGAAGGAGAATCACAGAATGGCTTAGGTTGGATGGGACCTCGGAGATGATCTACTCCAACCTCTCTGACATGGACAGGGACACTTCTCAGCTGGCCCAGGTTGCTCAAAGCCTCATCCAGTCTGGCCTTGAACACCCCCAGGCAGGAGGCAGCCAAAACCTCCCTGGGCAGCCTGTGCCAGACTCTCACCACCCTCGCATTGAAGAACAACTTCCTTAGCTCCAGTCTAACCTTGCTCTGCCTCAGCTCCCAACCATTCCCCCTTGTTCTCTCTCTAGACACCCTTGTGAAAAGTCCCTCTGCAACCTGCCTGCAGATTCCTTTCAAGAACCAGGAGAGCTGGGGGGGGACATTTCACAAGGGCTTGTAGTGATAGGACAAGAGAGGATGGCTTGAAGCTGGAAGAGGGGAGATTGAGCCTGGAGATTAGGAAGAAATTCTTTCCAGTGAGGGTGGTGAGAGCCTGGCACAGGTTGAGGGTGGTGAGAGCCTGGCACAGGTTGAGGGTGGTGAGAGCCTGGCACAGGTTTCCCAGGGAGGTTGTGGAGCACAGAAGCACCCAACGTGATCAAAGATCACGTTGGGTGCTTCTGTGCTCCACAACCTCCCTGGAGGTGTTCAGGACGAGGCTGGATGAGTCCTTGAGCAACCTGTGCTGGTGGGGGAGGTGTCCTTGCCCATGGCTGATCTTTGTGGTCCCTTCCAACCCAAAGCATTTTAGGAGCCTTTGAAGCTCAGAAGAATTCGTTGCTGCCGTTTCTGACTCTCCTGCCGCTTCTCCCATTGACTTTGTTTCCTCTTTTCTCTCTTGCAGCTAAAATGTTCACCAGTCCCTTGGCAACTTTCTCCAGAAGAAGAATTCCTACTGCTCTGCTCTTGCCATAATCCTGTGACCTACACCTCAGTGCTAACCACCAGCAGAGAGTCCTCTTTTTGTTCACTCTGTGTAGATGGAACCGGGCATCGTTCTGGAGAGTCCCTCCTGAGCTCAAGCTGCTTTGTTTGCTCTTTTGTTTTGCTTTTGGGGTTTTGTTTTCTGGGATTAAAGGTGCTCCATGAATCAGGGCCTCCCAAATGACTCAACCAGCCAATTCTTGCCAACAGTTGGTTGAAAACTGTGCCACGCATGTAGCAGGGATGGCACAAGAGGACAGTTGCCGTGGGCAAGTGCCAGCCACGTTTTATCACGGTGCCAGCCAGGAACTTGATCTGTCCACCAAAGTGTACAAGAGAGAGTCAGGAAGCCCTTACTCCGTGCTGGTGGACAGCAAAGTGAGCAAACCACATCTCCATGAGAGAGAGGAGCAGCCATATTTCAGGGAGAACAGATCAGTGGGAGAGGTCCGGGCTGTGAAAGAAGATAGAGAAAACTCTGACGACTCTGAGGAGGAAGAAGAGGAGGAAGATGAAGTGACTTACAAAAGGGAGCAGATTATAGTAGAGGTAAACCTTAACAACCAAACATTAAATGTATCAAAAGGGGAGAAGGGTGTCTCCTCCCAGTCCAAAGAGACTGCTGTTCTTAAGACCAGCAGTGAGGAAGAGGAGGGTGACAGTGGGGACGATGACACTGAAGACAGTGATGATTATGAGCAAATTGAGAGGCAGAAGAAAAAGGAGAAAAGAGTGGAAAAAGTTAGTGTTGCACAGAGGAGAACGAGGAGAGCTGCATCTGCTGCAGCAGCCACCACCTCCCCGCCACCCAGAGCTACAAGGGGTCGTAGAAAGAGTGTGGAGCCCCCCAAGCGTAAGAAGAAAGCTGCAAAGGAGCCCAAGGCACCTGTGCAGAAATCAAAGTGTGAAGAGAAGGAGACTTTAACGTGTGAGAAGTGCCCCAGGGTGTTTAACACCCGCTGGTACCTGGAGAAGCACATGAACGTCACCCACAGGCGCATGCAGATCTGCGACAAATGTGGGAAGAAATTTGTTCTAGAAAGTGAGCTCTCCCTTCACCAGCAAACTGACTGTGAAAAAAACATCCAGGTAGGTTGGCTCACCTGCTTGCCCAGATTTCCAGACCTTCTGCTGTGCCCCTGCATCCTGCCTGCCGGACACTTCAGAGGGGGAAATCCTACCCCGCAGACCAGGTTCTGGCCCGAGGTCCTGTCTCTGCCTCTCGGCGCTTTTGGTGGCTTCCAAAAGGAGTAGGGGACTGAGTCTACAGCTGCTTTAGTGGAGTTACTCCAGTAGCTTAACTGCTAGCTGGGGAACTGCAGAAGGGGTTGGGTCGGAAGGGACTTTCAGGATCATCTAGTTCCAATCCCCCCCTGCTGTGGACAGGGACCCCTCCTGCTAGATCAGCTTGCTTGAGGCCCTCTCCGACCTGGCTTTCGACACTTGGAGCCTCCACAGCTTCTCTGGGCAACCTGTTCCAGTGCCTCAGCAGCCTCCTGGGGAAGAATTTCTTCCTAATGTTCAGTTTGAGTTGAGCTTCTTCCAGTTTGAAGCCATCAGCCCCCACCTGTCCCTCCATGCCTTTGTAACAAGCAAAAAGCTGCTTTCATCTCAGGCTCCAGAGCGAGTGGCCCAAACCCAAGTGCATTTGCAGTGAAGTTCTTGGTCAGGATAAGCCTTGCTTCTTCAGGTGCTGAGCACCTGCAGCTCTCACTAACTTGAAAGTTCAGAGTGTTTCAGTGTCCTGAAAGTGTCACAGAGTATGTCCAGGGAAGCTTTCCTGGCAGAGCAGAGCGACAGCACTGTGCTGCAGTCAGAATGGTGTAAGCCAGCAGCGAGGCAAGCAGGTGAGGAAGCAGCTGGTGAGGGCAGAGGTTGAACTTGGGTTAAAATGTTAACTTCTAAAATGCTCCTGAAAGAATTCTGTCCGTGGAATTCAGAGCAGTGTCCGTGGGGAAGTGACCAGCAGGTTGAGGGAGGAGAGGATTCTGCTCCTCTGCTTGCCTCTTACAACACCCTGCCTGCAGTGTTGAGTCCAGGTCGGGAGCCCCCAACACAAGGAGGGCATCCAAGTGTAAGAGCAGGTCCAGAGGAGGCCACAAAGATGATCCAAGGGCTGAAGCACTTCTCCTGTGGGGACAGGCTGAGAGAGTTGGGGGGTTTCAGCCTGGAGAAGAGAAAGCTCCAAGGAGACCTTAGAGCAGGCTTCCAGTGTTCGAAGGGGGCTGCAGGAGAGTTGGAGGGGGGCTTGCTGCAAAGTCAGGGAGTGACAGGGTCGGGGCTGATGGCTTCAGACTGGAAGAAGCCCAATTCAGATCAGACATTAGGAAGAAATTCTTCCCCAGGAGGATGGTGAGGCACTGGAACAGGTTGCCCAGAGAAGCTGTGCAGGCTCCAAGTGTCAAAAGCCAGGCTGGATGGGGCCTTGAGCAAGCTGATCTAGCAGGAGGTGTCTGTCCATGGCAGGGTGGTTGGAACCAGATGTTCCTGAAGGTCCCTTTCAACCCATTCTATGAAGTGCATGAATTCAGTGACCAACTCTGTTCTGAGCCTGCCCTGTGCCCAGTGTAACCAGCTCAGTAGAACCTCACAGCTGCCAGAGCCATCCGTGGGCTTCCTCACCAGAAGATTTGCAGCTTTTCATTTTCTGTTGCAATTAGAACCATTGGAGAGTGGAAGTCGTGGAAAAGAGTTTCAGAAGTGTCTGATCCAGCTGTGGTTTGCCCTTTGCTCATAGGCATCTGTGCTCTCCTGCAAGTGGGAGCACTCTTGGTTTAGCTGCCCTCTGGAGCATGCTCTTCTTTTGGACCTTATTAAACCAGCCACAGTGTTGCCACCTCCTTCTGAAACCATCCAGCACCAAAGCAGCTTGAGTTCCATGTATTTATTTCTTTGTTTTCCTGCAGCTTGGAATGCTGAGAGGGTTTGTTTGTAGGACAAGCAGTTGGGCTCTGGTTTTCAATCTGTCCAGTGGGGCTTTTTTCAGCAGCAAGATTTAAGTTTGTGTTTGTTTGTTTGCTAGCTAAACTGAACTGGGGTTGAATTCCCACTGTGTGGGAGACAGAGGCAATACTTCTTGTGATTTCTTTGTGCTCCCAGGCTCCAGTGTAGCTCTCTGTAATGCTCTGCTCTTTTTGCTTGTGTTTCAGCTCACAGGAGGAAGACTGAAGGAAAGGAGTGAATAGAATGAGGCTTGAGTGTAGTTAGGGAGATACAGAAACGTTTCACTACTGCCTTACAGGTGTGGGGCTCAGGGCTTGAGGTGGAGTGTGGGGCTCAGGGCTTGAGGTGTAGGGATAAGGGCTTGAGGTGGGGTGTGGGGCTCAGGGGTTGAGGTGTAGGGCTCAGGGGTTCAGGTGTGTGGCTCAGGGCTTCCCAAGTTTGCTGTCAGACAGGTCAGTTAAGGAAGGTTTTGCCATCCAGGTGGTTCATCCACAGCATGGAATGTTAAAGGGGCTTAGGTTGGAGGGCACCTCAGAGATCATCTATTTCAACCTCCCTGCCATGGGCAGGGACAACTCTCAGCTAGGTGTAGCTGCTCAAGGCTTTATCCAACCTGGCCTTGATCATCCCCAGGCAGAAGACATTCACAGCCTCCCTGGGCAGCCTGTGCCAGACTCTCACCACCACTACTGAAGAACTTCTTCCTCAGCTCCACTCTCAGCCTGCTCTCCCTCAGCTTCATTCCCCCTTGGCCTGGCTCTAGACCCCCTCAGCACAAGTCCCTCTGCAGCCTTCCTGCAGGATCCCTGCAGGCACTGGCAGCAGCTCTGAGCTCCCCCTGGAGCCTTCTCCTCTGCAGGCTGCACCCCCCCACCTCCCCCAGCCTGTGCTCACAGCAGAACTGCTCCAGCCCTTGGATCATCTTTGTGGCCTCCTCTGGCCTCACTCCAGCAGCTCTGTGTCCTCCTTCTGCTGGGGACAGCAGCACTGGAGGCAGGACTGGAGGTGAGGTCTCAGGAGAGCAAAGTTGAAGGGGCAGAATGCCCTCTCTTGACCATGCTCCTCCTGAGGGTTGCCCTTCCTCTGACCAAAAGAGATGGGGAAAGAAGAAGTCACAGAAATTGTGGTTTGTATCCTGGCCCACAAAAATCAGATCCAGCAACTCTCCCAAGGATTTCTAGCTCCAGAAGCACTGTTTCAGTCCTCTCCAGCTTCTGAGCAGGCCCTCACCATTACTTTTGCCTCTCCTGACCTTTGGGATATGTTTCACAGCTGCCTGCCCCCTTGGTTTTGTGACACTTGGCCAAGGGAGTTAAGAGGCTGTGAAAGCTTTGCACAGAAGCAGGCTTTAAGAGGAGAAAACTGAATTGTCATGATCTACCTGGTACTGATAACCACAGCTGGCTCCTCTCTGCCTTTTTCACCTCAGTGCTGGAACATATTTGGTTTTCATCCATTTCTTGCTTCCACCCTTTCCAAATGAGCACCTTGACAGAGCTGCTGCTGTCACCTTGGGCTCTGCATAGCAGTTCTCAATTCTCAGCATTAGTCCTCAATTACCTGCTGCTGACCTGCAACTAAACTGTACACTGATCACCTCAGGAGCTCTCCTGACCTTAAGCCAAAGGATTTTTGGTCATCTCTTAGCACTCCTTTTACTCTCCAGGTTGCTTGGTTTTTCCCTCCCTTCAGGGTTACAGTTTGTTCCTCAGATGCCTCCAAGGAGGCAGAGCCTGTCCTCGGAGCCTGCACACTGAGAGGCTCACCAGAATTCCCAAGCCTGCAGAGGGTCAGGCAGCCTGGAAGCAGCTGGACTTGGTTCTTCTCTGCACAAACAACTCCTGCTGGCAGAAGGCGTGGAGCTGGGAGGCTCTGCAGTGAACAGCTCACAGCCCTCCTTGCGCCGAGGGAAGGAAAGTAATTGATGGGCTGAAAAGTAGGAAGATGCCTCCAGACATCCCAACAGCTCACCAAAGACCAAGCCACAGTTCCTTCCTCTTCACTTCAGAGGTGACCATGACTTGGTGCCTTTGTGATGTGTCTGCTCTCAAGCTTTCCAGCTCAGATTCTTCTGGAACCTTGGGAATTGTACAAGGACTTTAAAATCAAAACTTCAGCAGGAACTACAAGACTTGGGGTGGGGGGAAGGGAAGAAAAGATGCTGCCAAGCTGTGGGTCCTGCTCAGCACTGACTTGCTGCATGCTGTTGTGGGAGGAGATGAAAAGGTTGGGTCCATGCTGTCATTTTAGACCTGCTGTGCTGCTGAGGCATATAAATGAAGAGGCAGAACCTGAAAGATGAAGGTGACAGATCACTGGCTGAGCTGTGAACCAGACCCTCCTCAGGAGCAAGAGCTGCAAGGTGGAAGCTGCCTGCTGTACACAGCTGGAAGGACAAGAGAGCTTTGCTCAGAGCTG
The DNA here is from genome assembly GCF_015220805.1 of Pogoniulus pusillus. Lineage (NCBI taxonomy): Eukaryota > Metazoa > Chordata > Aves > Piciformes > Lybiidae > Pogoniulus > Pogoniulus pusillus. The sequence goes on from NC_087303.1 coordinate 1,092,596, forward strand.
GAGTTGGAGAGTCACAGCACTTGTGGCAGAGCAGCTTGGTGGTGTTGGCCTCCTCTGCCTCTGCTGGCTTCTTCCCACCAGCAGCAGCATCAGTGCCTGTGATGGAGCTGTGGAAGGATTTGGGTTGGAAGAGACCTCTAAAGGTCATCCAGTCCAACCACCCTGCAGTCAGCAGGGACACCTAGGGAGGGGGCATCTCCCACCTCTCTGGGCACCCTGGGCCAGGTTCTCCCATGTTGGCTCCCTGAGGGCTGCATCCAGCTGTGGGTGCTGCTGTGTGTTGGCAGTGAGGCAGTGCAGTGGCTGTGGTGCTCTTCAGGTGGCACCAAGCTCCTCCACACCCTCTCTAACCCTGCTTGGTTTGCCTTTCCTGAGTGCCACTGTTTGCCAGGAGCTATGAGCTGGGTCCAGTCAGAAGTAGCCTACAGGTGTTTGACTCGTGTGGGGGCTTCTTCCTCTCCCCTGAGAGGAAGCCACATGCTTGAGCTCCCCAGATGCCCCTCCCTGAAGCTTTGCTCATGTGCACTTCCTTCTGTCTCTGCCTTTCCCCTCAGTGTGTTTCCTGTAACAAATCCTTCAAGAAGCTCTGGTCCCTCCATGAACATATCAAAATCATCCACGGATATGCAGAGAAGAAGTTCTCCTGTGAGATCTGTGAGAAGAAGTTCTACACCATGGCCCACGTGCGGAAACACATGGTTGGTGAGTAGGTGGTGCCCACTGGTGCCCTCCCCAGCCCTCCACGCAGTGTGGCTGGGCTCAGGAAGGAGAAACTCAGGCAAAATTGGCTTGGGTTCAGCTTTAGCCTCAGTGAAGTGTCCCCAGCACTGGGGACAGAGGAAGATGTCTCAGGCAGGGGGGCTAATATCTAGGGAGGAGGCTAATATCTGTGTGGGGGGGAGGCTAGTATCTAGGGGGTAGTGTCTGTGTGGAGGGGGCTAATATCTATGTGGGGGGGGGGATAATATCTGGGGGGGGAGTGGTGTCTATGTGGAGGGGGCTGATATCTGGGGGGGGATAATATCCAGGGGGGTAGTGTCTGTGTGGAGGGGGCTAATATCTCTGTGTGTGTGGAGGCTAATACCTGTGTGGGGGGGATATCTGAGTGGGGGTTAGTGTCTATTTGGAGGGGGCTGATATCTGGGGGCGGCTAATATCCAGGGGGGTAGTGTCTATGTGGAGGGGGCTAATATCTGTATGTGGGGATAATATCTGGGGGGTAGTGTCTGTGTGGAGGAGGCTAATATCTGTGTTGGGGGGGGATAATATCTGGAGGGGTGATGTGTGGGGGAAGGTAGTATCTGGAGGGGGGCTGATGTCAATGTGTGGGTGGGCTAATATCTGTTGGGGAGCTAATATCTGGAGGGGACAGCTAAGATCTGGGGGGGCTAACAGCTGTGTGCACAGTTGTTAGGCACAGTAACCATTCTCCTGCTCAGCTGGAGGGGAAGAGTGGGTGGGGGCCTGGTGTTGTGGGACGCTGAGGCTCCCTCCCTGCTGTCTTGCAGCACACACAAAGGATATGCCATTTACATGTGAAACCTGTGGAAAGTCCTTCAAACGAAGCATGTCCCTCAAAGTCCATTCCCTGCAGCACTCTGGAGAGAAGCCCTTCAGGTGCGAGGTGAGGCAGCAAAACCCTTCACGTCCTTAGACACTGTTCCAGCTTCTGCTGCTGTGCCTGGCTCAGGAGAGAGCTCAGGTGGAAGCTGACTGGCTGAGGAGGTTCTGCACGGTGAGAGTGGTGGAATGCCACAAGCCCGAGGATGTGGTTGAGGCCCTGAGGTCAGACTTGATGTGGCCCTGGGCAGCCTGATGGACTTGGAGGTAGTCTGGAGGGTTTGGCTAAGATAATCTTTGGGGGTTCCTTCCAGCCCTATGCAGTCTGTGAAGCTGTGACATAAACCTTTGGGGAGAGGCTTCTCCGTGTGGAGAGCACAGCAGGAGTGCCTCTAACAGCTGCTCAGCCTGAGCTGGGTTTGGTTTGCTTTTGCTGCTGGCTGTTGTGTTCTCCAGCACTGCACTTGGGGAGAGTGCCTCCTGCCCCTGGGGAGGAGCAACAGAATCACAGAACATAGCTGGTGGGAAGAGACCTCAAAGATCCTCCAGTCCAGCCCTTGGCCAGCACTGAAGGGACAACAGTAAACCACCTCCCTACGTGTTCAGGGCCACACACAGCAGTAACAGGCACGGGGGGGGTGACCTGCTGGGAAGCAGCTCTGCAGAGAAGGACCTGGGAGTGCTGGTGGACAGCAGATTAAGCAGCACCAGCAAGGTGCTCCTGTGGCCAAGAAAGGCAGTGGTCCCCTGGGGGGTGTGGAGAAGAATGAGACTGACAGGTCCAGGGAGGTTCTCCTCCAACTGCACACTGCCCTAATGAGGGCACAGCTGGAGTCTGGGTCCAGTGCTGGGCTCCCCAGTTCAAGAGAGACAGGGAACTACTGGAGAGAGTCCAGTAGAGGCTCCAAATGTGCTGAGGTGCCTGAAGTGTAGCCCATAGGTCAAGGGGGGTTCTCCTCCACCTCTGCCCTGGCCTAGTGAGGCCATATCTGGAGTTCTGGGTCCCCAGATCAAGACAGAAAGGGAAGAGTCCAGTAGAGGCTACAGAGACGCTGAGGGGCCTGGAGCAGCTCTGTGAGAAGCAAAGGCTGAGCCCTGGGGCTGAGAGCCTGCAGAAGAGCAGCCCCAGAGGGCAGCTGAGCAATGCTCAGCAAGAGCTAAAGGCTGGGGGCAAGAGGCTGGGGCCAGACTCTGCTCGGTGGTGCCCAGAGACAGGGCAAGGGCAATGGGCACAAGCTGGAACCCAGGAGGTTCTACCTGAACAGGAGGAGAAACCTGTTTGGTGTGAGAGTGCAGAGCCCTGGGGCAGGCTGCCCAGAGAGGCTGTGGAGTCTCCTCCTCCGGAGAGCTTCCAACCTCCCCTGGGCATTGTGCTGCTGGGCAAGCTGCTGTGGGTACCCTGCTGGAGCAGGGGCTTGGACTGGCAGCTCTCCAGAGGTGCTCACCACGCTGGGATGCTGTAGTGAGCACTCCCTGCAGCAGGATTTGAGTCCTTGTTTTCCCTCAGCCTTCACAGCACAGCCCAGTGCTGTTAACTCTCCCTCCCTGCCTGGTCCCTCGGGACAGACCAGAAGTGCTGACTCTGGAAACACAACCCTTGTGCCCTTGTGCCAGTCAGAGCCTTCTGCAGGTCTGAATGCCCTGAGTTTGCATTTCTTGAACCAAGTGAGTGTGTGCTGGGATGGGGGCAAGCCCCCACCGGTGCCTTCACGTGGGTTTGGGATTCCAGTTCCCTGCCTGCCCTGGGGAAGGGGCTGTGGTGGACAGACCTGCCCAGGCAGGTGTCTGGGGCAGCGGCTGGGAATGCTCCTGTCTGACACATGGTGGAGGCAGAGGGAGTGCAGAGCCATTCCTGCTGCCAGGGCAGGTCCGGGGGATCCCTCTGTCCAAAAAGGGGGGCACAACTCCAGGCAGATTCTTGGTAGGCACAGCAGTAGTGGAGCCCTGCAGGAAGACTCCCAGGGAAAGAAAGGACCTGGCAGTTAGGAGGAGCTGGAAGGAGGCTGTGGGGCGCTGGGAGCGGAGCCTGCGCTGCTGCTTTGCTGGGTGAGCAGAGTCCTCTAGCGGAGAGGTGCTGCAGAGGCCTCTGGCAGAGCTCCAAACCCTACTGGCCAAGAAGGCCACCAGCATCCTGGCCTGGATCAGCAGCGCTGTGGCCAGCAGGAGTCGGGCAGTGATCATCCCTCTGTACTCAGCGCTGGTGAGGCCACACCTCGAGTACTGAGGTCAGTTTGGGGCCTCTTGCTCCAAGAAGGACATTGAGGTGTTGGAGGAAGTCCAGGGAAGGGTCTGGAGAACAGGGCTGGGGAGGAGCAGCTGAGGGAGCTGGGGGTGTGCAGCCTGGAGAAATGGAAAGTGAGGGGAGGCCTCCTGGGGCTCCCTGAAGGAGGCTGGGGCCAGGTGGGGTTGGGCTCTTCAGAGAACAGGTGACAGGAGGAGAGGAAATGGCCTCAGGCTGCACCAGGGCAGGTTTGGGTTGAACATTAGATAAAATCAGCTCTTTTGGGGAAGAAATTGTTCCTCCTGTCCAGCCTAATGCACCTTTAATTGCAAGTCCAGCCATCAAGCCAACACCAGCAGGGCCATCCAGCCATGTCCCCAGGTGTCACCTCCCCTCCAGGCGTGGGGACTCCACCACCTCCCTGGGCAGCCTGTGCCAGTGCCTGCCCACTCTGGCAGGACAGAAATTGTGGCCAACCTAAACGGCCTCAAGTTGCACCAGGGGAGGTTTGGGTTAAACTTGAGCAGCAGTTTCTTCCCCTCCAGTGTTTCTGTAGCCTGCCCCCAGGCTGCCCAGCTCAGTGGTGGAGTCTCCTCCTGGGGCTGTTCTCCTGTGCTGCTGAGGGCCATGGTTTGGTGGCCTCCTGGCAGGGGATGGGTTAACAGCTGGACTGGGTTGTCTGAAAGGTCTTTCCCAAGCCAAACAAGAGCTCTGTGGCTCTGCAGCCCCTGTGAGTGCTGTGCCATGCCTGCCCTGCTGCCTCTGTGTGGCCCTGGGCCTCAGGAGCTGCTCCTCTCTTGCAGAACTGCGACGAGAGGTTCCAGTACAAGTACCAGCTGCGCTCCCACATGAGCATCCACATCGGGCACAAGCAGTTCATGTGCCAGTGGTGTGGCAAGGACTTCAACATGAAGCAGTACTTTGATGAGCACATGAAGACACACACTGGTAAGGACTTCCCCAAAGGCCCAGGTGCCTCCAGGACCCTTCTCCTGTGCTTCCAGCTGCATTCCCAACTGAGCCAGCCTAGAAAATCAGCCAGGAAAGGTTGATGTGTTCCCTTCCCACTCAGTCTGCCTGGCTGTGGTCCTGTGATTGCCTGGGTGGGTGCAGATGAGAGGTTGGCTTCCTTCCTCCTTGTTCTGGGGGGAAGGAACTTCTTGCTCCACAGCCTTCTGAAGCAGTGTCTCATGCATCAGATAGGTGAGAGAGGATTTCATAATGGCTCGAGAAGGGAAGGTTTGGGCTGGAGATTGGGAAGAAACTCTTTACAGTGAGGGTGGTGAGACACTGAACAGGACACTGGTGAGGGCACACCTTGAGTACTGTGCTCACTTTGGGGCCTCTCACTCCAAGAAGGACATGCCAAGGCTGCAGTGGGTGCAGAGCAAAGCAGCCAAGCTGGGGAAGGGGCTGGTGAGGAGCAGCTGAGGGAGCTGGGAGCATTCAGCCTGGAGAAGAGAAGGCTGAGGGGAGACCTCATTGCTCACTACAGCTGGCCTGAAACTGTGCCAGGGCAGATTTTAGGCTGGATATTGGTCAGGCATTGGAACAGTCTGCTCAGGAAGGTCCTGGATGCCACCAGGGCTTGGAGTGACCAGACATGGCTCAGTGGCTTTGAGCTGGAAAAGGGGAGACTGAGGCTGGAGATTAGGAAGAAATTCTTGACAGTAGGAGGGTGGTGAGACACTGGCACAGGTTGCCCTGGGAGGGCTGTGGATGCCCCTTCCCTCTGGAGGTGTTCAGGGCCAGCTTGGATGAGGCCTTGAGCGACCTGGGCTGGTGGGAGGTGTCCCTGCCTATGGCACAGGCTGCACCTAGACGCTGGCTCAGAGCCTTTCCAACCCGAACCATCCTGTGGCTGGGGGGGGGGGGGGGGGGAAGCTGTTTCTTTATCTGCTGAGGGCAGCAGACCTGGGATGCTTTTGTAGGCTGGAGCTTGCTTGCAGCCTGCTGCTGGAGAGGGGGAGCCTGGAGAGGGGGAGCTTGCAGGGGGCTGCTGCTGGAGGGAGGGAGCTTGCAGGGGGCTGCTGCTGGAGGGAGGGAGCTTGCAGGGGGCTGCTGCTGGAGGGAGGGAGCTTGCAGGGGGCTGCTGGAGGGAGGGAGCTTGCAGGGGGCTGCTGCTGGAGGGAGGGAGCTTGCAGGGGGCTGCTGCTGGAGGGAGGGAGCTTGCAGGGGGCTGCTGCTGGAGGGAGGGAGCTTGCAGGGGGCTGCTGCTGGAGGGAGGGAGCTTGCAGGGGGCTGCTGCTGGAGGGAGGGAGCTTGCAGGGCTGCCGCTGGAGGGAGGGAGCTTGCAGGGGGCTGCTGCTGGAGGGAAGGGAGCTTGCAGGGGGCTGCTGCTGGAGGAAGGGAGCTTGCAGGGGGCTGCTAGAGGGAGGGAGGGAGCTTGCAGGGCTGCCGCTGGAGGGAGGGAGCTTGCAGGGCTGCTGGAGCGAGCAGCAGCAGCTGGTGTGTGTCCCTGATGGCTGTGCCTGTGCCCGGCAGGAGAGAAGCCTTTTATCTGTGAAATCTGCGGGAAGAGCTTCACCAGCAGGCCCAACATGAAGAGGCACCGCAGGACTCACACGGGGGAGAAGCCCTACCCCTGCGACGTCTGCGGGCAGCGCTTCCGCTTCTCCAACATGCTGAAGGCTCACAAGGAGAAGTGTTTCCGAGTCACCAGCCCTGTGGCCGCCGCCGCCGCCCAGATCTCCCTGCCCGCCCCTTCCCCTGCCACCGCCATGCCCACCGTGGGCAGCGCCCCCGCCCCGGCTCCGCCGCTCAACCTCAACCCCGTGGGCACGCTGCCTCCTCGGCCCATCCCCCACCCTTACTCACACCTTCACCTCCATCCTCCTCCTCCCCCTCCTCCTCCTCACCATCCGCATCACCTCCCGGTCCCTCCGGTCCCTCACTTACCTCCTCCTCCAGCTCTTTTTAAGAGTGAGCCTTTAAATCACAGAGGTCAGAGCGAGGACAGCTTCCTGCGGCACCTGGCAGACAAGAACAGTTCGGCACAGCACCACTAACAGCTCTGCTTCCTGCCAGCTACCCCCCCGAGTTCACCCACCTGGAAAGCATCCCTCCCCTTGGAATCACAGAGGGCTTAGTCGATGGAGGAGCTCTGCTTCCTGCCAGCTACCCCCTCCCGTTTTTATCCACCTGGAAAGCATCCCCTGGAGTCACAGAGGAGTTAGCTGATGGAGGAGCTCTGCTTCCTGCCAGCTACCCTCCCGTTTTTATCCACCTGGAAAGCATCCCTCTCCTGGAATCCCAGAGGAGTCAGCTGATGGAGGAGCTCTGCTTCCTGCCAGCTACCCTCCCGTTTTTATCCACCTGGAAAGCATCCCTCTCCTGGAATCCCAGAGGACTCAGCTGATGGAGGAGCTTTGCTTCCTGCCAGCTACCCTCTCCCATTTTTATCCACATGGAAAACATCCCCTGGAGTCACAGAGGAGTTAGCTGATGGAGGAGCTCTGCTTCCTGCCAGCTACCCTCTCCCATTTTTATCCACATGGAAAACATCCCCCAGGAATCCCAGAGGAGTTAGCTGATGGAGGAGCTCTGCTTCCTGCCAGCTACCCTCTCCCATTTTTATCCACATGGAAAACATCCCCCAGGAATCCCAGAGGACTCAGCTGATGGAGGAGCTCTGCCTCCTGCCAGCTACCCTCCCGTTTTTATCCACCTGGAAACCACCCCCAGGAGTCACAGAGGAGTTAGCTGATGAGGATCCTTGTTTCCTGCCAGCTACCCTCTCCCATTTTTATCCACCTGGAAACCACCCCCTGGAGTCACAGAGGAGTCAGCTGATGAGGACCTTTCTCCCCCCTCCACCCCTAAGCTCTCTACCAGCAGATGATTCCTAATTCTGTTGTTTTGTTCTGGTTTTTTTCTGTCCCCCCCTCCCCTCAATCAATCAAATCCTCTTTGGCTCAAACCTGGGAACCAAGAGGGGGAAGAAAAAAGAAAGCCCCAGGAAAAGGCCCCCCCCAGCCCAGACTTCACTTTCTGCCTGCCCTCCCCTGCCCTTCTCTGAGCTCAGCTCCTGGGTGGAAGTTTCTCATCTCCTGTCAGCAGCTGAGGGATTTTGCTTGCTTTTATCTCCTGACCTTCTCCTCAAAGAGGAGCCAGGGTTGAGGGGGGGGGTGTGGGGAGAGAAGAGGGGGGAAAGAGGAAGGGAAAAGGGGGTCGGGGGGGGGTGGGGGGGCAGGGTTTTGGGGTTGTTTTTTTTCGGTTGTTGTTGGTTTATTTTCTTTTTATTTTCCTTTGTACTAATCAGGCTGTGAGATCTAATTAATACAGAGCATTAATTGTAGCCCTCTGCTACCAGAGTGGATTCTTTCCAGCTGCTTATTATTCTGGGGGGGGGGGGCAAGGGAGGAGATGATTTGGCTGTGGAGTTTTGAGCCCCCCCCAAAAAATCTCCTTCTGGTTTCTGGAGGGGTTTTGGGGTTTGGGGGTGGTTTTGTTTGCTTGATTCAGGCTCTGGTTTGGTTTCTTTGTTGGGGGTTTGGTTTCAGGTTCTCCTGCTCTTTTTTTTTTTTGGGGGGGGGGGTTTGTTTTGGGGCTGTTTTTGTGGTTTGGGGGGGTTGGGTTTGTGTTGCTTTGGGGCTGTTTGTGTTGCTTTGAGGTTTGTGGTACTTTGGGGGGGTGTTGCCTTGTGGGGCTGTTTGTGTTGCTTTGGGGGTGTTGTGTTTATGGTACTTTGGGGGGGGTTGTTGCTTTGGGGCTGTTTGTGTTGCTTTGGGGGGTGTCTGTGTAGGTTATGGGGGGGCTTGTGTAGGTTTGGGAGTTGTTTATGTTGCTGGGGGAGCTGTTCGTGTTGCTCTGGGGGGTGTTTGTGTTGCCCTGCCAGGTTTGTGTTTCCCTTCAGCTAAAACTAAAGCCAGCAGCGTTAAGCAACCTAGGCACAAACATGGGCTGGGCAGGGAGTGGCTGATGGAAAACTCAACGTGAGGGGGCCGTGGGTGCTGGCAGCCCAGAAGGCAGCCACCAGCTGGGCTGCATCCAAAGCAGGGAGGGGATCCTGCTCTGCTCTGCTCCTCTCTGCCCTGCTCCGAGCACACTGCAGCACTGCCCTCAGTTCTGGGCCCCCAGCACAAGGAGGGCAGGAGACTACTCAAGAGAGCTTTGGGGGTTGTTTTTTTCCCTTCTGAGACTTAGGAACTTCCTTCCCATGGGAGAAGCTGAAAGCAGCCTGCTGAGGTCTGGATGTGCCATGGCACAGGGGCAGCAGGGTCCATGCTGGCTCCCGGTGCTGCTGAACTCTGTGGCTGCGGTACTGAGGCACCCTCAGCAAGTGCTGATGGCACCAGGCTGCGGTGCTGGCCTCCCCCGAGGGCAGGGATCCATCCAGAAGGAGCCTGACAGGCTTAGGAGTTGGCCAGTGGCAGCTGTGTGAGGTTCAGCAAGGCACAGTGCAAGGTCTGCAGCTGAGTCTGGCCAGCCCCAGGCACTGATCCAGGCTGGGTGCAGAGTGGGTTGAGAGCAGCCCTGAAGAAAGAGACTTTTGGGGGTGTTGGGGGACGAGAAGCTCCCCAGGAGCCGGCAGTGGCCTCAGGCAGCTGCGTTTCAGGTCCTGGAAGGCTGCTCTGAGGTCTCCCAGTACCTGAAAGAGGACAGATTGATGGAATGGTTTGGTTTGGGAGGGACCTGAAAGCTCCTCCAGTTCCAGCCCCCTTGCCACGGCAGGGACCCCTCCCACCAGCCCAGGCTGCTCAAGCTCTCAGCCTGGCCCTGAGCACCTCTCACACCCAGTTTAGCAGGGAAAGGGGAACGTGTGGTGGCTGCTTTGCATTCCTGACCCTCTTTGCCACCCTCTGGGGCTCTTCACTGCAGCCTAAGACCCTTCTGAGGCAGCTTAAACAACATTTCCAAGCCAGGAGTTGTGTGAAATTTTCCCCCACCAGAACTGCAGCTTTTGTTTGGGTTCCCTCTCCTGGAACAGCCTCCTGGGCAGAGTGGAAGTCCCCTGCTGAAGTGATCTATTAATTATTATCCTTCACTTGGGGAACTCTGCACAGGGTCATGGCTCTTTGTTCTAATCAACCTGTGCAGCAGCAGCAGCTCAGATCTTCAGACACTCTCAGCCTTGTTTCTGCAGAGAGGAGATGCTGGCAGCAGCCCTGGCACAGCAGCTCAGGAGCTCTGTCCAAGCAGCTCCACATCTGAGCTGCTCCTGAGCTGGGGCTCTGCTTCCCCAGAGTGTCCCAGGTCCTAGGGTGTTGCTGAGTTCACTGCAGTGATGATTTCCAGAGTGATCTATCCCCCAAATCCCAGCGTGGTGAGGGTTGGAGGGGACCTCTGGAGCTCAGCCAGGCCAACCCTCCCTGCTGCAGCAGGGCACCCACAGCAGCTTGCCCAAGAGCTCAATGGCCAGGGGGGGTTGGAAGCTCTGCAGACTCCACAGCCTCTCTGGGCAGCCTGCTCCAGGCCTCAGCATTCTCTTCTTGCTAGCTTCAGCCCTCGTTAGAAATCCAAACACACGACCCCCAGCTGGGGGGGTCAGGTGGAAGCAGAGAGTTGGGAAGCTTCTGCTCCCTCCAAGTGCATCCTTCCTCTTCCTTTTAAGGTTATGCAATGGCTGTGGCCTCCTCTGGCCCTGCTCCAGCAGGTCCCTGTCTGTGCTGTGCTCCAGCAGGGAGGGCTCAGCAGAGCACAGCAGAGGGGCAGAATCTCCTCCCTGCCCCTGCTGCCCACACTGCTGGGGATCAGCCCCGGGCAGGGCTGGCTTTGGCTCCTGAGGTCCCCCCGGAGCCTTCTCTGCAGGCTGCAGCCCCCCAGCTCCCTCAGCCTGTGCTCCCAGCAGAGCTGCTCCAGCCCTGGGCTCATCTCTGTGGCCGCCGCAGAGGATGAGCCAGGAGGTGGCAGCGGAGCTGCCTGCTCGGTGCGGCTGGAGCAGCCCTGCTGGAATCTCTGCAGGAAGGAACTTGCTGGAGCAGGCTGCCCGCAGGGCTGGCAGAGACCTTCGAGATCAGCCACTTCTGACCCCTGCCAGGGGCAAGGACACCCCCACCAGCACAGGCTGCTCAAAGCCTCATCCAACCTGGCCTTGAACACCTCCAGGCAGGAGCCATCCACAGCCTCCCTGGGCAGCCCCTGCCAGTGTCTCACCATTTCCTTCTCCCCTCCACTCTCAGTCTCCTCTCTGCCAGCTCCAAGCCATTGTCCCTCGGCCTGGCGCTCCCAGCCCTTGTCAAAAGTCCCTCCCCAGCTCCCCTGGAGCCCCTCCAGCTTCTGGAAGGCTGCTCTGAGGTCTCCTTGGAGTTCTCTCCGGGCTGCAGAGCCCAGGCTCTCCCAGCCTGTCCCCACAGAGAGATGCTTCAGCCCTTTGTGGCTCTCCCCTTGGAAGGCTGCCGAGGAGCAGGAGGCTTTTTAGGCTTGGTTTGTGGCAATGCAGAGGTTGAGCTTCCTCCCACCTGAACGATTCCCCAGCTGAATGGGTGTGGCTCCTGCCAGCATCACCTGGCTCTGCTCACCAGCCTGAGGCTGCTGCCTCTCGCCTGGGGCAGGGCAGTGCCCCAGCACTGAGCTGTGCCTGCTGTGCCACCTCAGCAGGAGCTTATCCCACCTGATAAAGAGCTCTGCCTTGCTCCTGTGCTCCTGAGCTCTGCCTGTTCTGTGGAACACAGCACAGTAGATCCTTGGCTCCTGCTGGGTGCTGACCTCAGCACTCCTCCAGCCAGTCCTTGGCTCTTCTGCCATGACTTTTAGCATCCGATACCAAACCCAAGCCCAATGCCAGCAGGAGAAGCTCAGGGAGACCTCAGCTCAGGCTGCTGTGCCCCAGCTCAGCTCATGCCAGCAGGAGAAGCTTAGGGAGACCTCAGCTCAGGCTGCTGTGCCCCAGCTGAGCACAGCTGGCAGTTTTCCATGCCAAGTGTCCTGGTCCTGACAGCTGCACTGGGATGGCCTCGTTGGTGCACGAGAAGGTTGCTCCATGTGCTGAAGGGAAATGAATGAAGTTTGCTGTTTTCTTGCTTGATGGTTCTTGAGGTTCCTCCTGCTGTTGACCACACAAATAATCATTTGGCCACCAAAACTTTGCTGCTGTGAATGAGACCCTGTGTGGCAGAGGGCACTGCAGAGGACCTGTGCCTTGAAGACTGACTTCAGGCCTCATCTCCCTTAAAAGAAACAACCCAAAGCTTTGGTTGCACTCAGAGCTTTCCCCCCCAAAATAAATCCATCCTGCAGCCCGGGGAGACCCAGATGGATTTCGTGGGAGCCTCTGAACTGGCCTGAACCAAACTCCTTGTGTGTGCTGCAGGATGGAAATAGCCCAAGGTGGGGCTGGGCCAGGCAAGCAGGCAGTGCCCTGCACATTGTGTGGCCTGGGGCTTGGGTTGGTGTTGATGCAATCCCAACGCGGTGGTGGAAACCCAGGAGCACAAACAGCCTGGAGCAGAGCCGGTCCTGCGGCACGGAGCTGTCCCACCCATTGTGAGGGATCTGTGTGTTCAGAAGAGGGTGGCCCCAGCTTAGTCTGAGGGGCTGCCAGCAGCCAGGGCAGCCCGGGGCACAGTGGTGTCCTCGCCTGCTCCCCAGGGCTTCTTCCACAGTGGAAAATCACTGGGAGACAGCAGCAGCCCTGCCCAGCTCCTCCGGCCCCGCTGCTTCGGGAGTGAGCTTTGCCCTCCCCTGCTTTGCAGCGGGAAGGAGACAGAAGGCAGTGGAGAATTTGCCCTCTGGAGTTGCCCACTTGACTTCCACCCACGGACAAACCGCCTGGAAGTGGTGCCCGGGGTTAGAGGAGGGAGAATAGCAAAGGAGCCCCAGGGCAGGGGGAAAGCAGAGAGGAGCTCTGGGGGCAAACAGCAAAGCAGCAACAGGGCAGGGGGAAAGCAGAGAGGAGCTCTGGGGGCAAACAGCAAAGCAGCAACAGGGCAAGGGGAAAGCAGAGAGGAGCTCTGGGGGCAAACAGCAAAGCAGCAACAGGGCAAGGGGAAAGCAGAGAGGAGCTCTGGGGGCAAACAGCAAAGCAGCAACAGGGCAGGGGGGAAAGCAGAGAGGAGCTCTGGGGGCAAACAGCAAAGCAGCAACAGGGCAAGGGGAAAGCAGAGAGGAGCTCTGGGGGCAAACAGCAAAGCAGCAACAGGGCAAGGGGAAAGCAGAGAGGAGCTCTGGGGGCAAACAGCAAAGCAGCAACAGGGCAGGGGGAAAGCAGAGAGGAGCTCTGGGGGCGAACAGCACAGCAGCAACAGGGCAGGGGGAAAGCAGAGAGGAGCTCTGTGCACCCCAAAATAGCCCCAAACGGCTCAGGCTCGAAGAATGATCAAACATTGCCCTGCTCCCCCTCAGGGCTGTCTGTGGGCAGCTGTTGGTCTGTAAAGGTCAGCTGAGGGAGCAAGGAAAGGTCAGAGAATGGTGGGGGTGGGAAGGGAGCTCTGGAGCTCAGCCAGTCCAACCCCCCCTGCTCCAGCAGGGCACCCACAGCAGCTTGCCCAGCAGCACAGTGCCCGGGGGGGTTGGAAGCTCTCCAGAGAAGGAGACTCCACAACCTCTCTGGGCAGCTTGCCCCAGGGCTCTGCACCCTCACACCAAACAAGTTTCTCCTCCTGCTCAGATGGAGCCTCCTGGGGTCCAGTCTGTGCCCCTTGGCCCTTGTCCTGCCACTGGGCACCACTGACAAGAGCCCTTGAGCTTGGGACAGCAACAGTTTGGCTGCAGGAGCCACCCTGAGCTCGGCTGGGGCTGGAACTGAAGTTTGCCCAAGTAGGGATCAACTTTTGCCCAAATGAAGACCAAACCTTGCCAAAAGTGGAACCAAATTTTGCTGAATTGAGAGATGAATTTTGCCCAAATGATGACCAAATTTTGCTGAAATAAGGACCAAATTCTGCCAGAATGGGACTAGAAGTTGCCAGCACTTGGGCTGCATCTTGCCATAACCATAGAATCAGGGTGGGAAGAGACCACAAGGAGCAGGCAGTTCCAACCCCCTGCCCAGGGACACCCTACCCTAGAGCAGGCTGCACACAGCCTCAGCCAGCCTGGCCTCAAACACCTCCAGCCATGGGGCCTCAACCCCCTCCCTGGGCAGCCCCTGCCAGCCTCTCACCACTCTCCTGCTCAACAACTTCCTCCTCACCTCCAGCCTCACTCTCCCCACCTCCACTTTTGCTCCATCCCCCCCAGTCCTGGCACTCCCTCACAGCCTCAAAAGTCCCTCCCCAGCTTTCTTGTAGCCCCTTTCAGATGCTGGCAGGCCACAAGAAGGTCACCTGGGAGCCTCCTCTGCTCCAGCCTGCACAGCCCCAACTCTTTCAGGCTGTGCTCACAGCAGAGCTGCTGCAGCCTCTCAGCATCCTCCTGGCCCTGCTCTGGACACTCTCCAGCATCTCCACAGCCCTCTTGTCCCAGGGGCTCCAGAGCTGGATGCAGGACTCCAGGTGGGGTCTCAGCAGAGCACAGCAGAGGGGCAGAATCCCCTCCCTGGCCCTGCTGGCCACACTGCTGCTGCTGCAGCCCAGGCTCTGCTTGGCTTTCTGGGCTGCAAGTGCACACTGCTGGCTCCTGCTGAGCTTCTCCTCCAGCAGCACCCCCAAGTCCCTCTCCTCAGGGCTGCTCTCCAGCCTGGCCCTGCCCAGCCTGGATTGGTGCTTGGCATTGCCCTGACCCAGGTGCAGGACCTTGCCCTTGGTCTTGCTGCACCTCCTGAGCTTGGCTTGTGCCCAGCTCTGCAGCCTGCCCAGGTGCCCCCGGATGGGTCCCTGCCCTCCAGCCTGGCTGCTGCAGCACACAGCTAAGACACAGACAATAACTGGGACCCTTTTTTGCTGAAACAAAGACCAGACTTTGCCCACAGCAGGACTACATTTTGCCAGAACAGAGACCCATTTTTGCTGACACAAAGATCAAATTTTGCCAGTAACAAGAGAACATTTGGCCAGAATTTGGGCTCCATTTAGCCATAACAGGGACCTTTTTTTTTCTGACAGCAAGGACCAAATTTTGCCAACCCCAAGACTACCTTTTGCCAGCATTTGGGCTACATCTTTCCAAAACAGGACCCAGGCTTTTTTTGCTGTCATAAGGACCAACTTTTTTGCCACCTCAGGGACCAAACACAGCTTTGGCTGCCACAGCTGCTGCGCCAGGACAACGTGGCACATCCCAGCCCTGCCTGCACAGGGGCACCCCCAGCCCCTCATCCAGCCAACCCACCGAGGGAGCAGAAAGACCTGGCGTGCTTGGGAGGTGGTTTTGCTTTATTTCGCCCCACCCCAGGTTTTGAAGCTTTATTCGCACCCCTCCATTCTCAGCCGCCCTTAATTAAGTCTCTCAGCCGCCGATGGCCTCTTTAACTGCAGGGTCCCCTCCCTGCCCCACCCCCTCGGAACGCCGCTGCTCCTCAGGGCTTTAGTTTATCACAGGGCACTTGGGGAGGGCTGAGCCACCCTGCGGAACCCCAGACGCCGTCGGCCACCGCCCCGCGGCTGCGGAGGGTGTTTTGTTTGGGGGGTGTGGATGCCCTGCCTGGCCAAGCACCCTGCAATTCCATGCCTGGGGGCACCTAAAATTAGCTTCTGCTTCCCCCACCCTACCCCCACCCCCACCAGGCTGCGGGGAGCAGCTCAGCGCCGGGACGGCTCCTCTGTGCCCGGTAAAAGCTGCTTTGCCCGGAGTTGGCAGCGATTGCTGCTCTCGGGATGTATTTTAGGGCTCCTGCTGATGGGGGCTGCAGGCTGCACACCCCTCGGTTTGGGGCGAAACCCCCTCAAAACGGCTGTTTCAAGAGGGAGGAGGTTGGTTTTTAATGTGGATTTGGGAGCCTTCACGGGAGCTGGCACCGATACCAGGATCCCCCCCCCCAGGATGTGTTCTGGGGACCCCCTCCACGGTGTCTACAGGCTGCACGCCCCTCGTTTTGGGGTGGAACCTTCCCAAAAGGCCGCTCTGGGCAGGGGAGTGGGCAGAGGCTGTTGTTTAAAGCCCATTTTGGGAGCGCTGCCCAAAGCTGGCACCGATTTGTCCCCCCCGCTCCAGGATGCGTTTTGGGGGACAGCTCATGCGGTCTGCAGGCTGCACCTCCCTCCTTTTGGGACAAAACCTCCTCAAAAAGGCTAAAATGACTGTTTCGGGGGGGGGGGGAGGTTGTTTTTCAAGTCGATTTGGGAGCTTTCCCCGCAGCTGGCGCCGATTCCGCCCCCCAGGATGTGTTCTGGGGGCAGCCCCGTGCGTTCTGCGCACTGCGCCCCCCGCGTTTCGGGGTACAACGCCCCAGAAAGGCTACAGCAGCTGTCCGGGGAGGGCAGGGAGCTCTCGGACACCGCTGCGGGGCCCTGGCGGAGCTGCGCTGCGGCCGCGCACAGCCGCGGAGCGCCGGGGGGGGGCGGAGCGCCGGGGGGGGCGGAGCGCTGGGGGGCGGGGCCAGGCCCCAGAGGGCACAGGGGGCGTGGCTGGCTCAGTCCCCGCCCCCTCCGTGGCGCCGGCCTGGCTGCGATTGGCTGCGCCGGCGGTGACGTAGCCGCACTGCGGTGTTCCGC
Organism: Pogoniulus pusillus; assembly: GCF_015220805.1. Classification (NCBI taxonomy): domain Eukaryota; kingdom Metazoa; phylum Chordata; class Aves; order Piciformes; family Lybiidae; genus Pogoniulus; species Pogoniulus pusillus. The sequence goes on from NC_087303.1 coordinate 1,108,847, forward strand.
CGGCTGGCGTCGCGGCTCCCCCTGCGTCTCCTTAAAGGGGCCGCGTCCGCGGCAGCCCTGCCAGCGGCTCCTGCCGCTCCGGTCCCTACCGCTGCTGCCGCTCCAGTCACCGCTACCCCAGCGGGTCTCGTCCGGGATCCCTGTGCACCCCCACAGCGGCACCGTCGTGAACCGAGAGATTTTGACCCGGTAAGGATCAGGCGTGACTCTGCACCGGGGCGGCGGTGCCCACCTGACAGGAGGCTCCGTGTGTCGGCATTCGGCAGATCCACTGCGGTTGGTGTAGGTACCGAGTTGTGCTCACTCGGTGGGGGTCTCCGCTGGCTGGGGCCGGTACTGGGAGGTGCCGATACGATACGACCTTGTAGAGAAGCGGGGTGGTAGGTGCCGGTACCGGGAAGTACCGATCCGATACGACCGTGCAAGGAACCGGGGCGGCGGGTGCTGGTACCGGGAGGTGTCGATCTGATCCGATCCGACCTTTCAGAGACCAGAGCGGCTGGCGCCGGCTGCGGGAGTTACCGATCCGGTACGACCTTGCAGGGACCGGTGCAGATGGTGCCAGTACCGGGAGGGCCGAGCGGCCAGGATCGTGCATGAGTCAGCCCCGTTGCGGCTGTCGCCGATACCGAGAGGACCCAAGGAGCGGCCGTGCGTGGGTCCACACCGGCCCCGCTCCCCAGGCGGCAGGGTTGCAGCGTGCCCGGTACCGGAGCCGGAGCGGCAGCCGCTGTCAGTCCCGGGCACCGCCGGTGCCTGGAAGGACGAGAGGCCGCTGGCTGCGTGTGCCCAGCAGCGGCTCTGGCACCGCAACTTGGCGGAGGAGGGGGTGCGGGTTTGGACTCCTCCTGCCAGTGCCACCCCCCCACCCCCGCCAGCCGCAGCGGTCTGGGGGCTAAACCTGCCTGGTTTCGGGTGGGTTTTGCCCTCGCGGAGCAGGGAGCTTTGGCTCCGCTGGCACCGCCGCAGCTTCCTGGCAGGAGGCAGGGAGATAAACACCGTAAAACCCGAGCACAATCCACCTAGCCCCAGGGAGGGTCTTACCGGTGCCCTTCTGCCGTGCTCGGGGGGGCGTGGGGTGAAGCAGGGGCCGCAGAGCACCAGAAGGGGTGAAGTGGTGCCTGGTGGGGGTTGGCAGAGACACCCCTCAGAGCTCTGCGCTGGTGATCTGTGGTCGATTTGCTCATTCGCTTCGTCTTTGGGAGCTCTTCCGGGCGATGAGGGATGGGAGCAGGTCAGGTTTTATTCCAGAAGTGGGGAAATTGGCTCATGATCCCTATGGCATGCTGCGTGGTGATGGAGAAGGATATCCCACACACACCCCTTGCTTTTTGGGGCAGCAGAACTCTGTCACATAATCATAGACCTGTGGAGGCTGGAAGAGACCTTCGAGATCATCAGTGGTGAAACTCTGGCACTGGTTGCCCAGGGAGGTTGTGGCTGCTCCCTCCCTGGAGGTGCTCAAGGCCAGGTTGGATGAGACCCTGAGCAACCTGGGCTGGTGGGAGGTGTCCCTGCCCATGGCAGTGGGGGTTGGAGCTGGATGATCCTTCAGGTCCCTTCAACCCAACCCATTCTGTGACTGAAGTCCAACCACTCACCTGGGGCTCACAATCCTACCACTGCCCCTAAGCCTTATCCCTCTGCCCTCTTGGTATCTGCCCTGGGGGTGGGGACGGTGACAAATGGCTCTGCCAAAGGTCAGTGGTTGGGTTTTAAGTTCAAAAGTAGAAGGAGAAGAAAACAAAACAACCAACCCAAAGGTGTGGTAGTAGAGCAGAGACAGCAAATGGGGTTTTAGGGTTAGGGTTCCCAGGACCCGAGGGCGCCACAGGAGAGCTGGGGAAGGCTTTCAGCCAGGGCTTGGAGTGGCTAAGGAGCAGTGGTTTGAACCCAGAGGAGGAAGGATTTAGATTGGGCATTAGGATGAAGTTCTTTAAAGGTGGGGAGGTACTTGGAAGAGGTTCCCCAGGGAGGTTGTGGATGCCTCCTCCCTGGAGGTGTTGAAGGCAAGGCTGGATGAGGCTTTGAGCCACCTGTGCTGGTGGGAGGTGTCCCTGCCCTGCTCAGCACACTGCTGATCTGCTCCCTGCAGCTTGTCCTGCTCTGAACCCTTCCCAGAACTGAACTTGAAGCCAACCCAGCTGGGGCACGGCAGGAGCCGACGGTGGAGATAAGGAGGGTGGTGAATGCTACAAGGATTCAGCCTGTCCTCCCTTGGCCCCTTTCGGGGCAGATGGATCTTGGAGGGGTCCCAGAGGGGAAGAAAACAGCAAGAGAATGTTCAGTGAACTACTGGAGAGAGTCCAAAATAGGCTGGGAAGATGCTGAGGGACCTGGAGCAGCTCTGTGAGGAGCCCTGGGGCTGAGAGCCTGCAGAAGAGCAGCCCCAGAGGGCAGCTGAGCAATGCTCAGCAAGAGATAATGGGTGGGGGGCAGGAGACTGGGGCCAGACTCTGCTCAGTGGTGCCCAGGGACAGCACAAGGGGCAGTGGGCACAAACTGGACCCCAGGAGGTTCCATCTGAACAGGAGGAGAAACTTGTTTGGTGTGAGGGTGCAGAGCCCTGGGGCAGGCTGCCCAGAGAGGTTGTGGAGTCTCCTTCTCTGCAGAGCTTCCAACCCTCCCTGGGCTGCTGCGGGTGCCCTGCTGGAGCAGGGAGGGTTGGACTGGCTGAGCTCCAGAGGTGCCTTCCAGCCCTCACCCTGCTGGGATTCAGTGGGATTTTGGAGTTGAACTACCCTGGGAATTACCCTCACAGTGAACCCAGCAGCTCAGTCCTGTTCTCCAGTCTGATCTCAGCCTCATGCTGAACTCATCTTATTGCATGGATGCAATTAAGGAGCCAGTACCTGTCTGACTTTCTGTTCCAGGCTTCACACAATGTTAGGAAGTTTGGCCACTTGGCTTTGCTTCTGGAGGGAGCTCCTTTGCTGCTGAAGGAGGACAGACACGCTCCGGGTGAGTCATCTCCAGGCACAAATAGCTCTGCTGGGAGCACTGCAGGGATTTAGGTCCTGCAGGGATTTCAGTCCCCCAGAGGTTCTGCTTCTCTCTCTTTCAAACTGAGCCAGCTGGGATGTGCCCATGGGCACAGCTGGTTGGATTCTGCTCTTGTGAGACCTCCAGCTCCAATGCTGTGTGTGGGCAGCAGGGCAAGAGAGGGGATCCTGCCCCTTGGCTCTGCTCTGCTGAGACCTCACCCATCAGAAGAAGGACACAGAGCTGCTGGAGTCACTCCAGAGAAGGTCACAAAGGTGATCCCAGGGCTAGAGCAGCTCTTCTGTGAGCACAGCCTGAGGGGGCTGGGGGGGTGCAGCCTGCAGAGGAGAAGGCTCCAGGAGCACCTCAGAGCTGCTGCCAGTGCCTGAAGTGATCCTGCAGGAAGGCTGCAGAGAGACTTTTGCTGAGGGGGTCTGGAGCCAGCGGGGAATGGTCTGGGGCTGAGGCAGAGCAGGGTTAGAGTGGAGCTGAGGAAGAAGGTCTGCAGTAGGAGGATGGTGAGACTGGCACAGGCAGCCCAGGAAGATTGTGGCTCCCTCACAGTATCAACAAGGTTGGAAGAGACCTCACAGATCATCAAGTCCAACCCTTTACCACAGAGCTCAAGGCCAGACCATGGCACCAAGTGCCACGTCCAGTCCTGCCTTGAACAGCCTCCTCCCTGAGGGTGTCCAAGGTCAGGCTGGATGAGGCCCTGAGCAGCCAGGTGTAGCTGAGAGGCAGGGAGGTTGGAGCAGATGATCTCTGAGGTCACTTCCAGGCTAAGCCAGCCTATGCCTCAGCTCCCCAACATCTCCTTACGGCTTAGACTCAAATTCTTCTCTCCCCCTGGCAGCTCTGCAGGCCATAACAACAGTCACAGTTTTGTGCTGCTGCATAATATCTTCTTCCTCTTGGGATGGTGGTGGCCAAAGCTGCCTTCAGCTTTATTTGGCTTCATGTGATGGCTCTGAATAAACATCAGCCCTGGGTGGCTGCTTCTACAAAGACAGGACCTGGTGTTGGGGCTGAAGCCTTCACAAACAATCCCTGATGGAAGCTTCCAACCCAAGGGTTCAATTCCCAGCTCCTGCTTCCTCTTGGTTTATTGTTTTAGCAGAGTCATGAGTTGTGGTTGTGCCCCAAATAGTTGGATGCTGGGCTCCAAAGCAGCCAAATCCTCCACAAATCACCTGCAGCTGAAAAAATTCCTTTTCCTCTTGTCACAACAACCCAAAAGTCATTTCAGTCCTCCCAGGCTCACTGAAGCCAAAGCTGCTGCTGCCCAGCCCAGCTCTCCTGGGGCCTCTGGTGTTACTCCTGCAGAGCAGCAGCTGGGCTCTGAGCAGGGCTTGGCTGCCAAGAAGGATGGGTGGATGAGTGGATGGATGGGTGGGTGAGTGGATGAGTGGATGGATGGGTGGGTGGGTGGGTGGGTGAATGGGTGGATGATTGCGTGAATGGGTGGGTGGATGAATGTGTGAATGGGTGGGTGGGTGAGTGGGTGAATGGGTGGGTGGATGGGTGGGTGAGTGGGTGAATGGGTGAATGGGTGATTGGGTGGATGAATGGTTGGATGGGTGTATGGTTGGATGGCTGGGTGGATGATTGGGTGAGTGAATGGGTGGGTGGATGGGTGAATGGGTGGGTGGATCAATGGTTGAATGGGTGTATGGTTGGGTGAGTGAGTAGGTGGATGGGTGGGTTGCTGGGTGGGTGAGTGGTTGGCTGGCTGGTTAGCTGGTGTGTCAGCTGTCTGGCTGAGCTTTCCCACCACTCTGCTTTCATCACTGAGAACCACAAGAGGTCAGCAGAATTCTAGTGACATGCCCTGGGCTCAGGCTTGGCCCGTGGGCAGCAGCCTGGCACATCCTGCCTGCAGCTGCCTGGGGACCTGCTTTCATTCCAGGTTAATTGCTCCATTAAATGCTGCTGGAAAAAAATGGGGGCAGTGTGTGGCACTGGCCAGGGCTTGCTGAGCTTTTACTGCCAAGCTGTTCTGCTGGCTGCTTTCAAGGGCAGCAAAGCCTGGCTGCTCCGGGGCATTAAGAGGGATCAGAAGCTTTAAGCAGGCTGTGCCCACTCCCCCCACTCCCTGGAGACTCCTTTAATTCCCCTGTTGCTGGTACAGAAGGTCCTCAGCTTGGGAATTCACTTCAGGACACAGCCTGGCTGTGCTGTGGCTTGAGGAGAAGCACTTGGGGGTGCCAGTTGATGGAAGACTCAACATGAGGGGACCATGGGTGCTGGCAGCCCAGAAGGCAGCCATCAGCTGGGCTGCATCCAAAGCAGGGAGAGCAGCAGCACAGGGAGGGGATTCTGCTCTGCTGAGAGCTCACCTGCAGCACTGCCTCCAGTGCTGGTGTCCCCAGCACCACAAGCACATGGAGCTGCCAGAGTGGGTCGAGAGGAGGCCACCAAGATGTTGAGAGGATTGGAGAACCTCCCCTGTGGGGACAGACTCACAGAGTGCCAGGGGCTGGAAGGGACCTCCAGAGCTCATCCAGTCCAACCCCCTGCCAGAGGAGGATCTCTTAGACCAGGAACACATCCAGGCAGGGTTTGAATATCTCCAGTGAGGGAGACTCCACAGCCCCCCAGGGCAGCCTGTGCCAGGCTCTGTCACCCTCACAGGGAAAACTTCCCTCCTCATGTTGAAATGAAACCTCCTATGGCTCAGCTTCCACCACTGTCCCTTGTGCTGGCACTGGCATCACCCAGCAGAGCCTGGCTGCAGCTCCTGCCACTCACCTGCACACACTGATACCCACTGCTGAGGTCACCTCTCAGGCTCTCCACATCAAAGAGCTGTTCCATTCCCTTCAGCACCTTTGTGGCTCTGTGCTGGACTCTCTCCAGCAGTTCTGTGTCCCTCTTGAACTAGGGGGGAGCAGAACTGTCTGAGAGAGCTGAGGTTGTTCAGCCTGGAGAAGAGAAGGTTCCAGGGAGACCCTAGAGCAGGCTGACAGTGCCTGAAGTGGACTACAGGAGAGCTGGGGAAGGACTTCTGACAAGGGCTACAGGTTGCCCAGGGAGGTTGTGGAGCACAGAAGCAAAGATCACATTGGGTGCTTCTGTGCTCCACAACCTCCCTGGAGGTGTTCAGGACCAGGCTGGATGAGGCCATGACCAACCTGGACTGGTGGGAGATGTCCCTGCCCACAGCAGGAGAGTTGGAACTGGCTGATCTTTGTGATCCCTTCCAACTCCTCCTCTGCATCTGTGGTTTGATGCCCAAACCATTGACCAATGTCCTCCTTTTTTTTCCTGTGCTTTGCAGCCAGGGGAGCAGCTCAGCAAGCCCCAAAGTGCTGCCTGCAGAGTGAGATGCTCTTAAAATGAAAAGGTGCTGCGAGGGCGTGGGGCTGCCATGCCTGTTTAAGGTCAGTGCCATGCCCACCAGCATGGGCCTTCTGGTTGGGGTTGTCTCTTCCCAAGGTTGGGTCCTCATCCTGCAAACCTCTGAGAGCAGCCAGGATGGAAGTAGGTGCTGCTGGGGTGATGGGGAGTGGATGCTGATGAGGAGTGGATGCTGCTGGGGTGATGGGGAATGGGTGCTGCTGGGGTGATGGGGAATGGGTGCTGCTGGGGTGATGAGGAGTGGATGCTGATGAGGAGTGGGTGCTGCTAGGTTGATGGGGAGTGAGTTGGCACTGGAAAGCTGGGCAGGGCTCACTGGATTTGCAGCCATGCAGCATGGTTGGGGAGCTCCTTTGGGTTTGGAGCAGGGCAGGAGGCAGCTCCAAGTTATCCCACACTTCTCAGGAGCTTGTGGTGCCCAACCCAGGAGGAAACCAGACCTGGGTGATGGAGCAAAACTCAGCCTGCAGAATGTTTTCTTCTGCTGGCAAGAGCCAAACTTGTCTTGGTAGCAAGAAGGCTCCACAGGGACACAAACACTATTTCAGAGGTGGGACAGGAGATGGCTGGGGAGTAAACCCCCTCCCCAGGGACCCTCCCTGCACAACCCCCCCCCCCCGAGGCCTTTGCTGTCCCCACAGCCCCTGGCGAGGACACTCGGCACAGTGACCTCCTTGACCGCAGGAGCAGGATTAGCGGTGGCAGAATGATCTCTGTGCAGGCAGGATCAGGGCTTTAGGGACAAGGCCGAGGTCTGGCAGCAGGGATTACCAATCCCCCGAGCCCAGCCGGGTTAATAAACTGCTGGGGCAGGGTGGGGATGTGGGGTGGGAGTGGGAGGATGGGGGCAAGGCAGCCAAGGAGCATCACCGCGGGGCTGCAGCCTCCCCTGCCGCGGTCGCCAGCATCGCCGGCCAGAGCCGAGCTCCTTCCACTAAGGGCCATGCCTGTGTCCCCCCCGTCGGGCAGGGTGTTGGCATGGCCAGTCCTCGGCCCCCCAGGTACCTGCTGGTGTTTGACTTCGACGAGACCATCATCGAGGAGAACAGCGACGAGTCCATCGTGCGGGCGGCGCCGGGGCAGGCGCTGCCGGAGCCGCTGCGGCAGAGCTTCCGCGAGGGCTTCTACAACGAGTACATGCAGCGGGTGCTGGCCTACATGGGCGACCAGGGCGTCACCATGGCCGACTTCAGGGCGGTCTACGAGAGCATCCCCCTCTCCCCCGGCATGCCAGAGCTCTTCCAGTTCCTCGCCAAGCACCAGGAGCTCTTCGAGCTCATCCTCATCTCCGACGCCAACATGTTCGGCATCGAGTGCCGGCTGCGGGCTGCAGGCTCCCACTCGCTCTTCCGCAAGGTCTTCAGCAACCCCTCCAGCTTCGACCGCAGAGGCTACTTCACGCTGGGGCCCTACCACAGCCACAAGTGCCTTCGCTGCCCTGCCAACATGTGCAAGCGCAAGGTCCTCACCGAGTACCTGGCCGAGAGGGCGCAGGAGGAGGTGGAGTTCGAGAGGGTCTTGTACGTGGGCGACGGCGCCAACGACCTGTGCCCTGCCGCGGCGCTGAGCGCGGCCGACGTCGCCTTCCCGCGCAAGGGCTACCCCCTGCACCGCATGGCCCAGGAGCTGCAGCGGCAGCAGCCGGCAGCCTTCCAGGCCACTCTGGTCCCCTGGGAGTCGGCCGCGGAGGTCGCTCGCTACCTGCAGGAGCTGCTCAAGAAGAAGTGCTGAGGGTGGCTCCGGAAGGGTCTTGCTCAGCGCAAGCAGCTGGGAAAGGAGAAGCTCGGGGCGAGGGTGGGGATGCTCACAGCCTGAGCCCCGCGGTGCTGGGCACTGCTTCCTCAGCCCCCTCCACTCCTGGGCTGCTTTCCTGCCTCTGCTCTCCGATGAAAGCACTTTCTCCAGGCCCCACTCATCTCCTCCCCCTGCCACAGCCGAGGGGAAGCCTTCTCTATGCAGCTTGGACATCTGCTCCCGGCGTCTGCCAGCACTAACGGGGATGAGCTGAGCTGCAGGGGTTTGTTCTCTCCCCTCTCACCTGACAAGAGCAATCCCCACAGGACCAGAAGGAGCCAGGGGCTGGGCTCTGCACATGCTTCCTCCTGTCTTCATCTTCCCCTCCCCTGGCCACGTGCTGTTGCCTTGAACCTGATGCTTGAGGGCTCCTTGCCTCTTTGGGAGGCCACTGGAAGTTGAACCTGGGACATTTCTGCTGCCCAGCCTCACCAGTTTGCCCACCGTGCCCAGCCTGGGCAGGGCAGCCCCTGGGCTCAGCTGCTGAGCCTTAGGATGGACTCGAATTTGTCTCCTGAGACTTTATTCTCTGGGGGGGAAACAAAAACCATAATCATGGCATGAGGGACAGGAAAGCTCCTGGGAAGGTGGTATCTTGGAGGGACCTTCCTCTGGCCCACCCCCACCCAGGGCATGGGCACAGTGACCACATCTCTCTGTGGGAGAAGGACCTGCCCTTGCCTTCCACCTCCATTCTCTGCCTCTGCTTCCAGGGCAAACCATCTGCCATGTCCCTGGGCAGGTTCCTCCTTGCCTGAGCCATTGCCAATCATCTCCTCCTGATTGCTGGATCCTGTCCTCTCCCCTAATCAGTGCAGGGAGGGGAAGAATTTCTCCTCCCGACCTGGTTGAGAGGTGCCAAACCTCCCCCTGCCCCAGGGAGGTGTGGTGCTGCAGCTCTTCTCCTGGCACAGGGTCCCTGGAGGCCAAAATCCCACCTCCAGCTGCCCCCCTGCCTTGCCCCACTGCAGTATTAATTACCCCTTCTAATTGCACTCTGCAGGGGGGACCTACAGTGTTGGCTGCTCTCTGGTGTTGGCTTCCCCTGGATTTATCCACAGCCTTACCAGCCCCTGAGGGTGGCTTCTACCAGCTCCAAAGCATCAAAACCCTGGCAGCAAACCCAAGCAGTAAGGAAATAACCAAAGCAGCTCTGAAGTTGTTCCTCCTCTCTTCTTCTTCTTGTTTTTACCTTTCCCATTTCCCACCTCCCCATCACCACCATGCACACACCTCTTTGTTCTTCCTCCTCCAGAGCCTCTTCAACTGTGTGGAACTTAAAGCCATGGAATTAAAAGACAACCAGAAACCATCTCTATGTATAGAGGATAAATCTCTCTCTATTGCAGACACACAAAGTTGGTTGTAGCCAGGCCACAAACCTGGCTGTGCAAATGGCTCTCAGGTTGTTGTTTCTCTTCCTTCAGCTGGTGAAACTGAGCAGAGCATTGCAGGGAGAGCAAGAGAGTGGGGGCCAAGCTACCAGAGGTGCTCTGCAGAGGGCACTGTGAGGAGTTAGGGGTCCTGGTTTGTCCCTCTTGTTTCATAGGGGGACAATAGGAAGGTCCCTGAGGTCATAGCTGGGGGCTGCTTTGTCCTTGTGAGTGTTCAGCCACATCCATTGAGCTGATGGAGTGAGGCCACAAAGGTGATCAGAGGGTTGGAGCACCTCTGCTGTGAGGTCAGGCTGAGAGAGTTGGGCTTGTCCAGCTTGGGGAAGAGAAGGCTTCAAGGAGACCTTAAAGCTGCCTTCCAGTGCCTGAAGTGGGCTACAGAAGAGCTGGGATGGGACTTTTGGTAAAGGCTTGGAGTGACAGGACAAGAGGTGATGGCTTCAGGCTGGAAGAAGCTTTAGAGTGAGGGTGGTGAGAGACTGGCACAGGTTGAGGGTGCTGAGACCTTGGCACAGGTTTCCCAGGGTGGTTGTGGAGCACAGAAGCACCCAATGTGATCAAAGATCAAAGATCACATTGGGTGCTTCTGTGCTCCACAACCTCCCTGGAGGTGTTCAGGACCAGGCTGGATGAGGCCTTGAGCAACTTGATCTAGTGGGAGATGTCCCTGCCCACAGCAGGGCCTTGGAGCTGGCTAAGCTTTGAGGTCCCTTCCAGCCCTATGGTCCTGCGTGGCTCTTACTACCAGAAGCATCCCCATGGGACCAGCATCCTGACCACCACTGTGGCACTTGGGGACACAGTTTCATGGGCACAAAGGTGTTGGGCTGAAGGTTGCACTCAGTGATCTTGAGAGGTCTTCCCCAACCCAAGCAGTCCTCCGAAACCTCAGCTGTGCAAAACCAAACTGGAGAGGCAAAAGAACAGCCCTGCCCCAGCAGGAGCAGGATGTGGCCAGTCCTGGGTGTGGGGGTGCTGGAGGGTGCCTGTCCTGGGTGCTCAGAAGGGCTCCACGTAGTTGCCAGGGAAGAAGCCTGCCTGCTGCCCCAGCACCCCCTCGCACCAGCCGTCCGAGTAGCGCCGTGTGACGAAGAGGAGGGCGCCGGGCTGGAAGGAGAGCTCATTGTCCTTCTGCTGGGTGTAGGGGTAGAGAGCCACCACTGTGGGGGGAGGGAGGGACAGAGGGGGGCCATGAGCCCAGAGAGGCCACCACAGGCCAAGAAGGGCAGGAGAGGAGGGAGGTGAGCCTCGCTGTCCTGCCCTGCAGAGCATGGCAGCACTCGACCTGCCAGGCCCTGGGTGCTGTGGCCATGGGCAGGGACCTGCCCCACGGTCCTGGAACCACAGAAACACTGAGGCTGGAAAAGCTCTCTCAGATCAAAGTCCAACCAGCAGCCCAGCACCACCGTGGCCACCAAACCATGTCCCCAGGTGCCATGTTCTCAAACACCTGCAGGGATGGGGACGTCAGCACCTCCCTGTGCAGCCTGTGCCAAGCCCTGACCGCTCTGGCAGCAAAGAAATTGTTCCTCGTGGCCAACCTAAACCTCCCCTGGGGCGACTTGAGGCCTCTCCCTCCTATCCCATCACCAACCCCCACCTCACTACAACCTCCTTTCAAATACCATGGTGAAAAGATCAGGGAGATGCAGGGATCCACTGTACCTTTCTCCAGGTAGTTCTCTGGGACCCAGGGAGGATCCTCTGCAGCAGGTGGTGGTGGTGGTGGGGCCAAATCCTCAGGCAAAGCTGCTGGGGGTGGTGGTGGCTCCAGGTCATCAGGGGCTGCAGAATCCATAGCAACAGTGGGGGATGAAGAGCTCCAAGGAAGGCAGAGGCCACCTGCAGCCCCCATGTCCCCACTAACTCCACTAACTGAGCATCCCAGGACCACTGAGCACTCACCTGGGGGTATGAGGTCCAATGAAGGCACAGGAAGGTCCTCTAGAGGTGGTGGGGGCAGGTCCCCAGGGAGAGGTGGAGGTGGTGGGATGATGGCTGCAGGTGGTGGCAGGGAGGGCAGTGGTGGTGGTACTGGGATGCCTTCACTGGGGGCTGCTGGGGCTGCACTCGAGCTGGAGTGGGAAGAGCAGTGGTGTCAGGGTGGGGAGGTCAGGCTGGGGGGGCTGGCTCTGCCCCCCACTCTTTGAGCACAGCCACTTGCCCCATGCCAGGATGAGATGCCACTGGCTGTGACCACCAGGTGGGCATCTGTGCAAACCTTGTCCCAGCTCCTTCCCACCCTGAGCCTCAGTTTCCCTCTCCCTAAGAGGCCATTTTTGCTCTCCGGACAAGCACTGCTCAGGGCAGCAAATCCCCCACTCCCCAGAGCCCTACTTTGTCATCCAAACCCCCCTGCAGCAGAACCTGCCCTGGGTGCTTCTGACCACCCCTGACCCCCGTGGGCAGTGCTGGTACCTGGTGGATGGCAGCGAGGAGGTGGAGGAGGCTGTGGAGAGCTTTCCCTCGGGAACCACAGGTGGCTGGATGGGCTCAGGGATGCGATTGCCTCTCCTGTGGGCAGAGCGGGCACTGAGCACCCAGCTGGCATGGGGGACGGGGAGAAGATCCCCACGGCAGCAGCACTGGGCAAGCCACGGTGCTGCTCGGTGGCACAGCACAACAAAGCCCCCTGCAAGCTCAGACCCAGCTCACCCCAAGGTGCCCGAAGCCTGAGCCGTTGATTTGATGCCCTTCCGAGCCAGGGTGCCCGTGCGGGACAGCTGAGTGCTGGGGTCCTGCGGGCACAGGGAGACACGGAGCGGTGATGGGGGGGGCGGCTGACTGCACCCCAAAGGCTGTGGACTCCCTTCCCACCCCCCACGGGAAGCAGCACCCTGAGGTGTGTGCTGGCCCCCCCGGCAGGGCAGCAGCCGGGCGGAAGGAGCCGGCAGAGCTGCGCCGTGGGGGCGGCCGAGAGGCGCCTGCCACCGTGGGAACGCAGCCCCAGTGTCACCACTTCCCCTCCGGCCCCACCGTGCCTCTGCTGAGGGCTCCTCGGAGCCTGCCGAACCCTCCCCCCACCCGTGGGTGTCTTCCTGCAGGGCTGGTTCGGGGGCTGGGCGCTGAGGTCGCTGTGGCTCAGCACCAGTGGCTTGCGCTAAGCAGCTCCGTGCCTCAGTTTCCCTGTGCTGGGTCGGACCACGGTGCCCTGCCCCAGCTGGGACCACCAACACCTCGAGCCCTGGGGTGGAGCACGGACAGAGCCTAACTGCCCACTGAGCAGGGGTCAGAGGCCACCTCTGCAGCCAGCAGCACAACGCTGGGGCCAGCAAGGACCAAGAGAGCCAACCCAGGCTCCCTCGGCCCTGGGGGACACCCTCCCAGACCCGGGCTGACCTTTATGCCGTGGCCAAGGTCATCCAGGACGCTGAAGTTGAGAGGTCTCCTGTAGTAGGGCTGCAGGCAGGGTGGGCTGGGGGGGGATGTGACCCTCTGGTGGGCTGGGAGCCTCCTGCTGACGGCCAGGGAGCCGATCTCCCGCCGGGCCACCTTCTCCTTGTGCATGTCCACCCTCTGCGGGGATGGTAGCGTCCTCACCAGCCTGCCCTGCCTTCTCCCCCCCCCCCAACTCCCACCACCTCTCCCGGCCCTGGCTCCCTGCCAGTAAGGGAAAGGGTTGCAAGGAAGGGTCAGGACTGAGCCTAAACCCCTCTGGCCTGGACAAAATTCACAGGGGCAGGTCCTGTTCTCTGTCACAGCAGAGTCAGAGTGATGCCACTGATGCCACCCCAGCAGATCTGGCCCTTCCTAAAGCAGGGGACAAGGGGACAGGGCAGTGGAGGGGGCGTGGGGGTGTGAGCCTTGGCTGCTCATAAGCTGTTTTCCTGCTGCTCCCAGTATGACCACAGGGTCTTGTCTCCTCCCATGGCTGGAAGGGCTCCAGGCAGCCTCCCAGTGCCAGGAAGAGGGCGGACAGGACTCTGCACTGGTGTCCCTCAACTCTGGGAGGATGAGGCCAGGCCCCAGCAAGGGGAAAGTGGTAGCCAGGCCAACACTCTGAGCCTCATCACTCTGCTTTGGTTCCTCTGAGACTTCCCAGGCAGTTCCCACAGTCCTGTCCACTGGGATTTGCAAGGGCCTAGACTGGGAGAAGCCCCCAGAGATCAGCTTCCCAGTCCTAGATGGGCTCACCTCCCTGTGATGTGTTGGGTCACTCAGCCAACCACCCAAGGAGGTGGTCCTCATAGGTTGGAAGGGACCCTTGAAGGTCATCTTGCTCCCCCCCCCAGCAAGCAAGCAGGGACATCTCCAATCAGATCAGGTTGTTCAGGGCCCCATCGAGTCTGACCTGGAATGTCTCCAGGGGTGGGGCCTCCACCACCTCCCTGGGCAACCTCTTGCAGTGTTGGACCCCCTCTGTACTTCCACTGCAAGGAGATGCTGCTGGGAGGGGGCTGACAGCCTCTTCAGGCTGTGGGGAAGGGTTTCAGCCCCTTCCAGCTGCCCAAGTCTCCTTCCCCAGGAGCCCTCCCCCTTCTTGGCACCCAACCCCCCCAACACACGCTGGTGCCAGCTGGAGGATGGTCCCACCTGTGCCAGGCAGCTGACATCAGCCTCCACCCTCTGCAGCTCGTCTGCCTGCAGGTCCAGCAGCCGGAGGAAGGCAGTGGCCAAGCTGCTGACCTGGTAGGTGACGCTGGCCAGGGACTGGGTGCTCATAGCCATCGTCTCCTCCAGCGCCTTCCGCTTGTCGCTGGCCTGGGGAGGGAAAGCCCAGCTGGGGGGGTGAGCCCACCCCATGTGCCCAGCACCATCTTCAGCTGGAGTCACAGGGTGGCAGAGAAGCTTCCTTCTGCTTTCCAAACGCATCAGACTTCCTCCAGCCCCAGCAGCAGGACACAGGGGTGCCCACCAAGCACCAGTGCTCGGCTTCTCCAGCACCAAGGTTCCTCCCTGGGGTACTCCCCAGGGTGCTCAGGCTCCTGCCACCCTCGGGGACAAGTGGCCATGCCACCAGCCATGCCCTCAGGATGCTTTCTCAGAACATTTCAGCTCAGCTCTGGCAGGTCCAACCCTTTGGGAGCAGCCTCAGGGTCTGCCACAGCTCTACAAAGCACACAGGGACCTGTCCCCAGCAAAAGAGGGCCAGAATAAGCCTTTTCCTGCCTGTTTCACCCCAAAAGCTTCTGTTCCCCCTTCCCTCAGTGAGGGCCAGGCAGGGATGCTGCCAGTGGCAGAGCTTCATACTTGCTGTGTGTGTGCAGGCAGCCAGCTCACTGCTTCCCTGCCAGGAGGCACCTCCAGACGCCTGGGGGCAACCTGGCTACAGCCCAGGCCGAGTTGGTGTCCTCAGTCCCTTCTCAAGGCTTCTCCAGAGGCACCAAACCCCTGGAGGACTCTGCCTTTGTCCCAAACCCACCCTGAGAGCTGAGCAGAGAAGCTGCTGTGGAACAAGAGGGGAAACTGAGGCATGAGAGGAAAGTCCCAAACAGCAGCACGCAGCTAATGTGCTCAGGCTCCCACCTCTGAGCTCAGAGCCTTTATGCCACCCAGCGAGGGCTCCCAGCTGTCCCCAGCATCTCACCCAGCCCCAAAGCCACAGCTCGCTCCACGATGTCCCCCTGCTGCCCCTCTCACCTCCAGGTAGTTGCTCTCACAGTAGTCGGCGACTCTGAGGAGGTTGCAGTGGTGGTCGCGCAGCAGCTGCCTTCCTGTAGGGATGTCCTGGTGCTGCAGCTGCTCCAGCTCCGACATGCTGCTGGGCTCAGCTCCTGCCTCTCCTCCGTGCTAGGCTCAGCTCCTGCCTCCCCTCCGTGCTGGGCTCAGCTCCTGCCTCCCCTTGGTGCTAGGCTCAGCTCCTGCCTCTCCTTGGTGCTAGGCTCAGCTCCTGCCTCTCCTCCGTGCTGGGCTCAGCTCCTGCCTCCCCTTCGTGCTGGGCTCAGCTCCTGCCTCTCCTCCGTGCTGGGCTCAGCTCCTGCCTCCCCTTCGTGCTGGGCTCAGCTCCTGCCTCTCCTCCGTGCTGGGCTCAGCTCCTGCCTCTCCTCCGTGCTGGGCTCAGCTCCTGCCTCCCCTTCGTGCTGGGCTCAGCTCCTGCCTCTCCTTGGTGCTAGGCTCAGCTCCTGCCTCTCCTCGGTGCTAGGCTCAGCTCCTGCCTCTCCTCGGTGCTAGGCTCAGCTCCTGCCTTTCCTCCGTGCTGGGCTCAGCTCCTGCCTCCCCTCCGTGCTGGGCTCAGCTCCTGCCTCCCCTCCGTGCTGGGCTCAGCTCCTGCCTCCCCTCCGTGCTAGGCTCAGCTCCTGCCTCTCCTCCGTGCTAGGCTCAGCTCCTGCCTCTCCTTGGTGCTAGGCTCAGCTCTTGCCTCTCCTTGGTGCTAGGCTCAGCTCTTGCCTCTCCTCCGTGCTAGGCTCAGCTCCTGCCTCTCCTCCGTGCTGGGCTCAGCTCCTGCCTCTCCTCCGTGCTGGGCTCAGCTCCTGCCTCTCCTCCGTGCTGGGCTCAGCTCCTGCCTCTCCTCCGTGCTGGGCTCAGCTCCTGCCTCTCCTCCGTGCTGGGCTCAGCTCCTACTTCCTCCCCGGCGCCGGTTTTGAAGCTGGCGGCGGTGCTGACGCAGGGCCCGCGGGCGCCGCAGTGTCCCGGTCCCCCCCGGGGGCCATGCCGCAGGCTTGCAGCTCAGCCTGGCCGCCTGCACCGCACAGCCCTGGCGAGGCTCAGTGCGGGCAGGACAAGGTGGTCCCAGCCCTGTGCAGGAGGCGTTGGGGGACAGCGCTCAGCCACGGCCGGTGGGCACCTCATGGGGCAGGGCACGGGAGCAGCTGTGACAGCGAAGGATGCTGTGGAGGAACCACGGGTGCAGAGCGAGGGTGAGTGGCCCAAGGAGATTCTGATCCCCATCTCTGCCCTCCTGGGAGGTGTGGGGTGAGCAGGGCTCGGGGGCATCCAGGGAGGGTGATTCCTTTCATCGTTAAGCAGCCGAGGGCAGGACTGCCAGGTCCCCCTGCCCCCATGCAGCATCAGCACAGTCACTCATGCCCGGCTCAGGGCACAGAGGGATGCCACAAGAGACTCCACGGAGGCACCAGTCCGTGCCTGTCCAGCTCCATGCTCTCACATCCCCAGGGCGAGGCCGTGCCCAGAGGAGGAAATTCCCACTTCTCCAGTGCTTGGAAATCCTCCTCCACCCTCTCCTCCTCCTCCTTCCGCAGGTGCTTTCTTGGCGCCTCCCAAGCTCTGTCCCCAGCCCCAGTGACTTTTGCACTGCCCAGGCAGGAGCAAACCCCACGTTAGGGCTTGGCCCTTCCTGAGCCCACGGCCCCACCAGCACAAGGGTGAGGGAAATGATGAACTTCCTCCAGCACCGGCCCAGCTCCTCACACCCTGCAGGACCAAGAGCTGCCTGAGCTGCTCCTGGCCCCCCAACCAGGCTGTGGCAGCCCCTCAAGGTCCCCTGCCCCCCAGGTCCTCCTCTCTATCTCTTCCTAACCTCAGTGAAAGCCTCTCCAGTATCCCCAGGGCTCAATCCCTTCACCCCAGCCAGGACCAAGACACTCAGAGCAGGGGTTCAAGGGCTTCCCAGATGCCCAAGCCACCCCCCCCCAGCCCCACAAAGCACTTCTCCACCCCATCCTGCCTCACCCCACAGCCCCCCCACCGATTACCCTGGGCTTTGAGGCTAATGCCCAACACCTGACCAGCTTATTCTCCTGAATCCATTATCAGCTTAAGGACCAAAGACATCTGCTCCCCTCCCAGAGAGCTGGAGGAGTCTTCAGGCGCAGAGCAAGAGCTCAGTTGGCAGCATCTCCCCTCAGATGGATCTCTGAACATCTCCACTGCTGAGAGGGGCATCCTCTCATCCCCAGAGGTAAGTGATTCTGCTGCCTGCAGGCACAAATGGCACCGTGGGGTCCCACCTGGGTTAGCTGCACAGTTGGACCATGGCTTTTGGCTCCTCATGCTCTGCCACAAGCACCTCCTGGGGCTGGCTGCGCCCTGAGAGCATCGACAGGGAGAGGAGCATTGGACACACACCATGGGAGAGGCCACAGGAGAGCAGTGGGGTCTGGGGCACACCAGCCTGCTGCCTTCCAGAGCAGGGCCAAGGATCACATGGACTTTATTCACTTGCAAGGTTGTGGGCAGGCCTTTAAAGCCAGGTTTGAACATGGGAACAGAGCTCAGCTGTGTGAAAGAAGAGTTGGACTTCTGCAACCCACACAGCCCCCCCCCAAAAAACCCTTTCAGCTGCAGCAAGCAAAGTCTCTGCATGCAAATAAGCAAGGTCAGAGCAGTGAAGGGGCCATGGGCCACATTGTCACTTACCTGGGGGGGCAAGGCACGAGGAGGGAGATGCTTAGCTCCTTACACCACCTGCTAAGATGCTCCTGCCCAGGCACAGGACACCCACCAGGAAGCTCTGGTTTGGAGACCTGGGCATCCAGGCTCTCCTACGTGGCTGCTGCTCTAACAGTCCCAGGGGAGGAGTTCTTCTGCAAGGCAGCTGACTCCACTCAGTGTCAGCCTCGGAGGGTAGCAAAGATCTCTTTAGAAACCAGGCAGGAACCTCCTCTGCAGCCCTCAGACTGTCTCTGCCACTCGATGTGCCTGCTGGGAACGAGCAAACAAAAATCTGGTTGCAAGAAGGGCTCTGAAAGGTGCCTGAGAGGTGCCAGCTGCTTTGTTTGCCCTCGAGCATCAGCCCATCTCTCACCCTGGGGGGCAGCTGAGGCCTGAGCAGTGTCAGCAGCACTCTTAGGGCCAAAGCATTGCTCCTAAATGCGCCTCAGGAGCAGCCTGCTGCACCCTAACAAGCTGTTTCCCTGGGGGTACAGGCAAGATGGCTCAGGACATGACTGAGAAGGAGCTGCTGAAGATGGAGCTGGATCAGCTGAAGAAGGAGGTGAAGAACGAGAGGCAAATGGTGAGTCTCCACCCCGAAGGCAAACGTTCCCCGGCCAGGGCACCCAGCGGGGAAGCCACCTCGGCACAGCAGCTGACCCGACCTGACCTGACTGCTGCAAAGAACCAACCCCCTAGCACCAAAGCTCAGACACAGGCAGGAGCGTGGCCAAACCTCCTCCTTGGGCTCTGAGCCTGCAGCTCAGCGCCCTGAGGGTGCCCTCGGGGGCAGGCCGGTGCTGGGTGGGATGTTTGCTCCCCTCCCAGCTGCAGGCAGGGGTCTGCAGGCAGCAGTCCGTGGGCAGCTGAGCAGGGTAAGGATTGGATCCCGCAGCCCACGGGGAACGCTCTCCTTCCTTGACAGATCTCCAAGACCGGCAAAGAGCTGAAGGAATACATCGAGTCGATGGCAGGCGAGGACCCGCTGCTGAAAGGAGTCCCCGAGGACAAGAACCCCTTTAAGGAGAAGGGAGGCTGCACCATAAGCTGACCCCCGCCGCTGGCACCGCCGCGCACGGGGACGCTCCTGTGTGCCAGCCCGGACTGCCAGAAACCTGCTTTCCCTGTAGTCTGACCTCGGCACTGGGGAGCCCAGAACCGAAGCACACGGTATGAAAGATGGCAAAGGAAGATGCAAAACGAAAAAGACCCAAAACAGGCAAAGTTCCTCCCCCCACCCCCCCGCTGCCGCCGGAGATGAGGTCCAGCAGCCAGGGGCTGTGCTCTCGCACCTGACCTCGGCTTGGTTTCCTGCAAGCAAAACTTCTCCATTCTTAGCAGCGTGAATGGACCCACAGAGCTGTGTCTGGTCGCTATAAACCCTCCAAGCAAGCCAAGCCCAGAGCCCAGCCCCTGCTGGCTGCAAAAGAACCTCCCAGCAGGACCTCGCTCAAGCCGGTTCCTCTTGGTGCCTGAGTTGCCCCAGCTGGCACAGGTGGGCAATGCCCACCCTGCTGCTTTGGAGGCTCCCAGAGGGCTCTGAAGGTTGATTCTCTTTATTCTGCACATGTGTGTCCCCCCAGGCTGGTGACCACCTCTGCCCACCATCCCTACACTGTGCAAAGGGGTGGCCAGAGCAGGGCTGGGTGGGTTTCAGCCAGCAGAGAGGAGGGCATGGGGAGGAAGGAGGCCTCAGGGAACTTGTTCAAACCCTCCCCCCATTCCTCACTCTCACTTCCTCCCCTGCAAACCCCCTGACAGCCATGGGACAGCAAAGCCACTGCTGTCAGGTCTTGCCGGTGACCAGGGCAGCTGCAGGCACAGCCTCAGGCAGAAGGGCAGCAAAGCCTCATCCTGCCACATCCCATTTGTGATGGAGACGACCTGGAGCAGGAGATTTTGGGGCTAGCAGCTCCCTGGAGCAAGACAGGACTCGCCAAGCCCTAAGCTAGCAAAGGCCAAGCCATTGTCCTCCTTTTCCTAAGGGCAGCTTACTTCTAGGACAAACCTGGGGCACTGCCAGCTCCCCACCTGAGCAAGGTGAGACTGAAGGTTTGTGGGGTTTTGATCTTGGGGGAAAGTTTGGGGGGGGATAAAATTCCATTGGGAAAACTCTCTGAACCTTCCCCAGCTGATCTACCCCAAAGAGAAGCAGCAGCTCTTTTAATCCCAGTCCCTCGGGTCCTGGCTGTGCTGCAGGCTGTCCCTGTGCTGCTTCTGCTTCATGCTAGCCCCCCCCGACACTGCAGAAGCCTTCAGACCCAGGAGGAAATGCTCCCCTGAGGCTCAGCCAGGCTCTGCTTGGAGGTTTCACACATCCCACCGCAGACTTCAGACACAGCAAAGACAGCAGCTGCAAACTTAGGGCAGGAACCAACCTCTTCCGTCCAGCACTTGAGGCAAGCTGATGGTGCAGCAGGCACCTGCAGCCTCTTGGCATGGGTGAGGGTCTCTGGTGATGCTGCTGGGGCTCCAGGAACGCAGGGGACAGGTCTGGGACTAGTCTATAAACACTGTGAGTGCAGGAAAACCACTTCTGAGCCTGCCTGGAGCAGAGTTCTCCTGCCTCTTGGGCCACTGCTTGGTCTCCTGGCCAAGCTAGCCCTGCTCAGCATCATATCCACAGGGGCTGAGGGGGTTCTTCAGCACTGAGACACCCCAAGATGAGGCTTCCCCAGCAGAGGACAGACACAAGGAAGAGGCTTTTCCTCAGGCATGGGGGTTCCCACTGCCCCCCTGCAGCCAGCACCTCTGCTCTGCATACCCCCCCTAGCCAAAAGGACCATCACAAAGGTTCTTCTCTTCTCCTCTTCTTCGCAGATGCTAAATAAACCTGCAGCTCCACCATGGCCTCTGTCTTACTTGGGGCAGGGGGGGCAGCCAGTCACCAGTGCTGTGCCCCAGGGAGCAGTGCTGGGCACAGGCCTGCTCAATATCTTTATTGGTGATCTGGAGCAGGGGATTAAGTCCAGCAGCAGTGGGTGTGCAGCTGGCACCAAGCTAGGAGCAGTGTGGAGCTGCTGGAGGGTAGCAGAGCCCTGCAGAGGGACCTGGCCAGGCTGCATGGGTGGGCAGAGGCCAAGGGGATGAGACTGAACAAGGCCAAGGGCAGGTTCTGCACTTTGGCCACAACAACCCCAAGCAGCACTGCAGGCTGGGGCCAGAGTGGCTGAGAGCAGGCAGGCAGAGAGGGCCCTGGGGGTGGTGGCAGAGAGGAGCTGCAGAGGAGGCAGCAGTGCCCAGGTGGGCAGCAGAGCCAATGGCATCCTGGGCTGGCTCAGGAGCAGTGTGGGCAGCAGGAGCAGGGAGGTTCTTGTGCCCCTGTGCTCAGCACTGCTCAGGCCACCCCTGCAGTGCTGTGTCCAGCTCTGGGCTCCTCCATTGCAGAGAGCTGCTGAGGTGCTGGCAGGTGCCCAGAGCAGGGCAGCAAGGCTGGGGAGGGGCCTGGAGCACAGCCTGTGAGGAGAGGCTGAGGGAGCTGGGGGGGTGCAGCCTGCAGCAGAGGAGGCTCAGGGCAGAGCTGATTGCTGCCTGCAGCTGCCTGCAGGGAGGCTGTAGCCAGGTGGGGTTGGGCTCTGCTGCCAGGCAGCCAGCAACAGCAGGGGACACCTGAAGCTGTGCCAGGGCAGGTCCAGGATGGATGTTGTTAGGAAGTTGTTGGCAGAGAGAGTGATTGGCACTGGAATGGGCTGCCCAGGGAGGTGGTGCAGTGCCCATGGCTGGAGGTGTTGAGGCCAAGCCTGGCTGGGCACTGAGTGCCATGGGCTGGTTGGTTGGGCAGGGCTGGGTGCCAGGCTGGGCTGGGTGAGCCTGGAGCTCTCTGCAGCCTGCTGGGTTCTGTCTGTCATTACAGGACTGTGCCTGGCCCCTGGCCCAAAGCAAAGCACCGGCGCTGTCCCTAATCCGGGGCAATACCCGGATACGGTCGCGGTTCCTGCGCTCGGAGGGGATTGACCCGTTAATAGCCGTTAAACGGCTGGACACCTGCGTCAGCACCGCCTAAGCTGCGGCTGAAGGGATTCGGGACGGCGGCTTAGGGCCAGGCGGAGCCTTTAAGGCAGCCCCCACCCACCGGCGCTACCGACACCGCCTCACGGCGTCGCTCCGCTATAACACGTAGGAGGCGGGGCGCAGCGCGCTCTCAGCCAATAGTAGAGCGCATATAGCGAGAGTGTCACCTCTTGCACCCAATCACCGTTTAGAATACCACCCTCTGGCCTCTGCGCCCCTCCTGTCGTCCCCATGGGCACATGCGCACTGAAGAACTCGGCTCCCCCCTCCCGCAACAAAATGGAGCCCGGCGGGAACCGGCAGGGATGAAGATGTTGGGAGCGGACACGCAACCGGTATCGCCTCCCGCTGCGGCTGCCCGGTTCCGGTGGGGTTGTTTTTTTAATCCGCGCCTTTCTGCGTTACCGGAGAGTCACCGAGCGGCAAAAAGGGGTACGAGGTCCCACCGAGATTTGAACTCGGATCGCTGGATTCAAAGTCCAGAGTGCTAACCATTACACCATGGGACCGCTGCGTCCGCAGGCAGCCCTCGTGGTCTCGGTCTATGCCACTCACTCGCGTCCGGTTGTTGCTTTCCCTTCCTCTAGCTCCGGTGTTACCGGATGCGTTGTTTGTGCGCTCCGAGATTAACCTCGTTCTCATGGCGTCCCCACTCTGCGAGCAACCTACCGATCCTCCTAGGCGGCTCAAGGGCACCGAGAGCGACCGGTCCGGTCGCTCTCGGTGCCCTTGAGCCTCCTAGGAGGGTCCGCAGGATGCCGCTGCGGTTGACAGCCGGAATGCCGAAGAATTCGTCCGCCGCCTCGCTTGAGAAAACGACATTAATTATTACTACAAACTCTATTTAACCACCGTACCGACACCCTTTCGGCATTACCGGGGCCGAGGACAGGCCGTAGCATCCTGCGGGACAGTTCCGAGCTGCATCGCTGCCGCCCCCGCGCTCCCCCCACCCCCATCCTTGACCCTCGCCATTCATTTCCCTGCTTTATTGCTCTTATTCCCCACCTTTATTTCTCTGTTTTCCCTTATACCTCCTCTTTATTTTTTTCCTTCTCCTTTTTTTTCCTCTATTTCCCCCTTATTTTCCTCATTTCTCTGTTTTTCCTCCAGTCCCTGCCTTTATTTCTCTGTTTTTGTCTATTCCCCTTTTCCTTTCTGTTTTTCTAACCTTCTCCTTTCCCCCCTCTATTTCCTCCTTTATTTCTCTGTTTTCCTTCTTTCCCTCGTTATTTTGCCCCTTTTATTTCTGCCTAGCTCAACTCCTGCGGGAGATGGTGAGGTGCCAGCTGCTGGCACGGGCTGGGGGGGGGGGGGCATGTTGGTGAGGACCTCTTTGGGAAACAAATCTCCCAATCTCCAAGAGAAGATCATAGAATCATGGAGTGATAGAATCAGGCAGGGCTGGAAGGGACCACAAGCATCAGCCAGCTTCAGCCCCCTGCCATGCCCAGGGACACCTCACACCAGAGCAGGCTGCCCCCAGCCTCACCCAGCCTGGCCTTAAACACCTCCAGGAATGAGTCTTCCAACACCTCCCTGGGCAACCCCTGCCAGCCTCTCACCACTCTCATGCTCGACAACTTCTTCCTCACCTCCAGCCTGACTCTCCCCACCTCCAGCTTTGCTCCACTGATGATCCTACAGCCATGCCCCAGCAGAGCATCCCACTGCCATGCTCCAGTAGATGACTCTACTGCCATGCTCTGGCAGCTGACCCCACCGCTGTGCCCCGACGAGAGCACTCCCAGCACCGCCGCGCCCCGACGAGAGCATCCCCAGCACCGCCGTGCCCCGACGAGAGCATCCCCAGCACCGCCGTGCCCCGACGAGAGCATCCCCAGCACCGCCGTGCCCGACGAGAGCATCCCCAGCACCGCCGTGCCCCGACGAGAGCACTCCCAGCACCGCCGCGCCCCGACGAGAGCACTCCCAGCACCGCCGCGCCCCGACGAGAGCATCCCCAGCACCGCCGTGCCCCGACGAGAGCACTCCCAGCAGCGCCGTGCCCCGACGAGAGCATCCCCAGCACCGCTGAGTATAGAAGAAACCCTCAAAAAACCCAAACCCAAAAAGTATCAAATAAATAAACCCCCAAAACTAATTAAAAAAAAGGAACCCAAAACAATTAAAAAAATCACAAAAAGCAACAAATAAATAAACCTTGAAACTGAATTTTTTTAAAAAAAAGCAAACCAATTAAAAAAGCAACAAATAAATAAACCTCCAAAACTGGGTATAAAAAATTAAAAAATGAAAAAATGAAAAAAAAAACCACACCCAAAAAGTATCAAATAAAACCCCAAAACTAATTAAAAAAAAAGGAAATCAAAACAGTTTAAAAAGTCAAAAAGCAACAAATAAATAAAACTCCAAAATTGGATGTAAAAAAAAAAAAAAACAAAACAATCCAATCCCAAAAAGTATCAAATGAATAAAACCCCAGGAAAAAAAAATGATTAAAAAACAACAACAAAAAAACCCCACCCAAAACCAAACCAAAAAAAAGGAAAAAGAAAAATTAAAGAGAAAAAAAAAAGGAAGAAATTGATTTTTTTTTTTCTCCCAATCATGCAAAAATGTTTGGTGGGCTCCAATTTGCCTCAGGTCTTGAAGAGTAGATCACATCTGACAGCTCTTGGGTTGGGCTGAAATTCATTGAAGTGGCTTGAAAAGGCCTCAGTTTTGGTGGGTTTTTTAAATTAAAATTAATTAAAAGGTGTAAAAAAGAGAGAAACAAAACAAAACAAAAAATCCCAACCCAGACCAAACAGCAACAAACCAAACCCAAAGGCAGCAGCAGCAGCTGCAGGCATCTCTTCCACTCTGCCTGACTTTGCTGCTGCAGGAACCAAACCCAAAGGCAGCAGCAGCAGCTGCAGGCATCTCTTCCACTCTGACTTTGCTGCTGTAGGAACCAAGCCCAAAGGCAGCAGCAGCAGCTGCAGGCATCTCTTCCACTCTGACTTTGCTGCTGTAGGAACCAAGCCCAAAGGCAGCAGCAGCTGCAGGCATCTCTTCCACTCTGACTTTGCTGCTGCAGGAACCGAACCCAAAGGCAGCAGCAGCAGCTGCAGGCATCTCTTCCACTCTGACTTTGCTGCTGCAGGAACCAAACCCAAAGGCAGCAGCAGCAGCTGCAGGCATCTCTTCCACTCTGACTTTGCTGCTGTAGGAACCGAACCCAAAGGCAGCAGCAGCAGCTGCAGGTATCTCTTCCACTCTGCCTGCCTTTGCTCCATGGAGAGCTTCAGAACACCTCAGTGACCTGCACAGAAACTTTCCTGCCCTGGGATGAAATTCTGAAATTTGAACTTTTCTCTCTTTTGCTGCTTTTTTTTTTTGTGTGTGTGTTTGGTTTGCTTCATTAACCTGAAACAAACAAAAAAACCATCCAAGACTCTCCAGCTTTTGCTTTTTTCTTTTTTTTTTTAATATAAAATATCAGCAAGCCCCAAAACAAAACCAAAAGGAAAAAAAAAAAACCCACAACAAAAAGAGATAAAAACCAAACAAAAAAAAAAATGTTAAAAAAAAAAAAAACACCCAACCCAAACAACCAAAAAACCCAAACAAAAAACCCAAACCAAACAAATAAAGACCAAAATCCAAAGAGAAAATTGTAATTGCTGAGGTAACTTCATACCTTGAGGTAGCTTTTTTTTTATTTTATTCTATTTTATTTTCCATCTTCTTTTTTTTTTCTCTTTTCTTTCTTCTTTTCTTCTTTCCTCTTTTTTTTTTGTTTACTTTTCTCTCCTTTTGAGATTTTCCCATTTGTTTTTCCTTTCTTTTCCCATTTGTTTTTCTTCTCTTTCCCATTGATTTGTCTCCTTTTTCATTTGTTTTTCCTTTCTTTTCCATTTATTTTTCCTTTCCATTTATTTTTCTTCTCTTTTCATTTTTCCTTTCTTTTTCCATTTATTTTTCTTCACTTTTCCCATTTATTTTTCCTCTCTTTCCCATTTATTTTTCCTCTCTTTCCCATTTATTTTTCCTTTCTTTTCTATTTATTTTTGTCTTTCCCATTTATTCGTCTTCTTTTCCATTATTTTTCCTTTCTTTTCCATTAAATTTTCTTCTCTTTTCCATTATTTTTTCTTCTCTTTTCCATTAATTTTTCCTTTTTGTTTCCATTTATTTTTCTTCTTTTCCATTTATTTTTCCTTTCTTTTCCATTTAGTTTTATTCTTTCCCATTTGTCTTCTTTTCCATTTATTTGTCTTCTTTTCCTTTTATTTGTCTTCTTTTCCTTTTATTTTTCCTTTCTTTTCCATTAATTTTCCTTCTCTTTTCCATTAATTTTTCCTTTCTCATTAATTTTTCTTCTCTTTTCCCATTTATTTTTCTTCTCTTTCCCCTTTGTCTTCTTCCATTTATTTTTCTTACCTTTTAAATTTATTTTTCCTTTCTTTTCTCATTTATTTTCCTTCTCTTTTTCCCATTTGGTTTTAATTTCTTTTTTTTTTTTCAATTTATTTTTCTTCTCTTTTTGCCCTTTATTTTTCTTCTCTTCCTTCATCATTTACTTTTCCTTTCTTTCCCCATTTATTTTACTTCTTTTTCCATTTTTTCCTTTTTCCATTTATTTTTCCTCTTTTCCATTTATTTTCTTTATTTTCAATTAATATTTTCTTCTATTTTCCATTCATTTTTCTCTTTCTCATTTTCTTTTCTCAATTTTCCTTTTCTGCCTTTAATTTTTTAAAATTCTTATTTTATTTTTCATTTCTCATTTTTCTTTTACATTTTCTTTTTCTCTTTTATCTTTCTCTGTCTTTTATCTTCCTTTTTTTTGTCTCTTCCTTTTCTCTTTTTTTGTCTCTTCCTTTTCTCTTTTATTTTTTTAATTCCTTTCTCTTTTCTCTTCTTTTCCATTTTCTTTTCTCTTTTTTTTATCCTTTTTCCTCTATTTGTTTCCCCTCTCACTACTCAAACACACCACAAGGGGTTCTTTCCCCCCCCCCTCCCTGCTGTTGCAACACCTTAAAGGACAATAACTGCTGCTGCACAACCCAACCCTTCCTGCTGCTGAAGGTGTTGGAATTCCAAGCCAAGGGTTGGTTTTTGGAGCCAGGAAAACTCCTGCTTGAGCTGAGGGGTGGGGTTGGTCTCCACAACGTGAAAAGCATCAGTGCAAGGTTTTTTTCTCCCCCCTCTCCTCCCAAAAATCAGTCTTCATAGCTGCTCCTAACCCTCCTCCCACCCCAGTGGGTGTGGGGTGTGGAATCATCTCTCTCCTTTCAAATGAATCCCAATTTGGCTTCGCCACCCTTCTGAAAACAAGCAGAATAAATCAGTGCCAATCCACTTTTTTTTTTGGGGGGGGGTTTGGATTTACAGCAACAAGAACCCAAGTTCTGGGTTGTTTGCCCCAATCCCACACCGTGGAAACAAACCCTTCCCCCCACCCCACAGCCCCCTCCCCCAGGCTGGGAGAGGTGGTGGCAGCAGTTACTGTCCCTGTCCAAATCATCAAGAGCATTACAAAAGCAACCCAAACAAATCCTCACGAACAGATCCCAGAGCTAAAACCCACCCAAGAGTGGTGGGAATCAGTGACCTTCTGACACTGCTGTTTGGTTATCTTCTGGTGAGAACAGTGAAACCTTGCTGCAGAGAGGGGGGTGGTGGTGATGGGGGGAGGGTAGGGGGTGGTTTAAATAGTGACACGAAATAATGGTGGTGCTAACAATTAGCTCTAAAACCCCTTGAGAAGCTAATCCAAATGTGCCACATTTCATGGTTTGGTTTTTTTCCCCTCCCTCACCCTCACCTCAAGAGATTTGGAAGAGGAGGAAGAATAAGACACAAAGAGCCCCCCCCAGGGCCTGGCACCTCCCTGGGTCTGCTATTTAAAAAGCCCTGAAAAATATTCCCTCTGTTCCTCCCCCCACCAAAGGCTGAGCCCTGGGAGGCTCCAAGGAGGCACAAACCTCCTGCTCCAGGTGGGGAATGGGAGGGTGAAGGCAGCTGGTAGAGGATGGGGCAAAGGAGCCCAGCATAGAGCCAAGCCTGGAGCCCCCCCACCTTTGGGCAGCAATTTGCTGCACCCCAGGACCCCTCCAGCTCCTTCTTGAGTCCTCAGCCCCCCCCTCAATTCTGCACACATTGAGGGGCCATAACCTCATTACTAAAGAGGTGAAGGTTTGGAGGTGAAGCTGAGACTTTCCACCAAGCAGGGGCTGGTTTGCTCTGCTGAGGGGGGGTTGGTGGTGGTTTATTGCTGGTGCTTAAAGGCAGAAGGCAAAAATCCTTCCCTGGCCTCTTTCCTCCTCCCCAGGGATTTCTGCCCCATCCCTAGGGTGGGTTTGTCAGCTCCACAGGGGAGATCACTGAGGAAACTGAAAGCTGCATGTTCCACTCTGCCAGGAGTTCAGAGGCTTCATTTCAACACAAATCAAATTCCAGATGACCCAAAAAGAAAAGAAAAACACAAAACAAAACAGAATCCAGAGAGAGAAAACAAAAAGGCAAAGCCAGAGAGAGAGAGAAAGGAAAAGGCAAAGCCAAAGAGGAGAGAAAGAAAAAGGCAAAGCCAAAGAGGAGAGAAAGAAAAAGGCAAACCCACAGAGAGAGAGAGAAAGGAAAAGGCAAACGCAGAGAGGGAGAGAAAGAAAAAGGCAAACTCAAAGAAACAAGCAAAAAAAGGAAAATAAAATAAAATAAACCCAAAAAATTAGAACAACAAAAGAGAGACAAAAATCAAACAAAAAGTATTTACAAGTTTAAAAGCAAAAGCAACAACAACAATAAAAAGCAGCAAAAAAAGAAGCAAAAAGAAGAATAAAGGCAAAATGGAAACCAATAAAGGAAAAATGAGAAGAAACAAAGAGGAAAAAAAAATTAACAATGAAAGGAAAAAGGCAAAAGGAAAAAGGAAAACAACAGGACAGAAATGAAGAAAAAAGGGAAAATGAAAGAAAAAATAAAGGAAAAAAAAAAGAAAAAGCTAAAGGAAAATAAATAATAAAAGGGGAAAAAAGCAAAAGAAAAAATAGCAAAAACAAAAAGGCAAAAGAAAAAGAATAAAAGGAAAAAAGTGAAATAAAAATAAAGAAAAAAGAAAAAAACAGGGGAAAAATAAAGAAAAAAGGGGGAAAGGAAGAACAATAAAGAAAAAAAGGGAAAAGGCAAAAGAAAAATGGAAAATTAAAGAAAAATAAAGGAAAAAAAGGAAAAAACACAAGAGAGAAATAAAGAAAAAAGGGAAAAATAAAGAAAAAACGAATAAAAGAAGCAGCAAAAGGAAAACAAAGAATAAAAGGAAAAAAGTGGAAGAAAAATATAGATAAAAGGAAAAAAGGCAAAAGAAACAAAGAATAAAAGGAAAAAGTAAAAGAAAGATGAAGAAAAATTAAAAACAAGAGACAAAGAATAAAAGGGAAATGAAAGAAAAATTAAAAAGGAAAAAGGAAGAGCAAAATAAAGGGGGAAAAAGGGGGGAAAACCCAAGCAAAAGTAGAGGAAAAAGGAAAAAGGCAAGAGAAAAATAAAGAAAAAAAAGGGAAAATGAAAGGAAAATAAATTAAAGAACACAAATGAGAAAGAAAGAAAGAAAGAAAGAAAGAAAGAAAGAAAGAAAGAAAGAAAGAAAGAAAGAAAGAAAGAAAGAAAGAAAGAAAGAACCAAGGAAACCCAAAATAAAGCAAGAAACGAATAAGGGGAGAAAGAAAAACTGAAGAAGAAACCAGAAAACCAAAAGGGAAATCCCCAGAAATTGAAACCAAAAAAATACCCAAACAAACCAACCCCAAAGAAAGCCACAGGAAGCAACCAGACAAAAGCAACTAACCAAAGCAACTAACCCAAACCATTCCTTCTTCAACCTAAACCAAAAGGAACCATTCCAAGAACTGCAAGGAAAAGGCAAAGCCTCCTGGAATCCAGAAGTGCTCTCCTGGGCTTGAGGCTTTCCGAGGCACTGCAGTGCAGGCAGCAGGACTCAGCCCTCCTGCCTGCCTCTGCTTGGGTGGCTGGAAGGGCACAGAGCTCCCATGGGATCCAAACTCCATTTGGGGCCAAGGTGGAGGCAAAGAGGGAGAGGATTCATCTTGTCTGGATCCAAACCCAAACTCCATTTGGTGCTAAGGTGGAGGCAAGGAGGGAGAGGATTCATCTTGCCTGGGATCTGAGCCCAAACTCCATCTGGGGCTAAGGTGGAGGCAAGGAGGGAGAGGATTCATCTTGCCTGGGATCCAAGCCCAAACTCCATCTGGGGCTAAGGTGGAGGCAGGGAGGGAGAGGATTCATCTTGCCTGGGATATTTTTGTTTGCCCCTGATGGATCTCATCCCCAGCAAGGGGATGCTGAGAACCCAGCAGGATTCATCCCCCAGAGACTCCATACAAAGGGAAAAAGAAAACCAACCTAAAAAGAGATCAATCAAAGCAGCTGAGACCTGAGCCCCTCCCCATGGCTCCGGGCTCGTCCTCCAGCCTCGAGGAGAGGGCAATGGGAGGATGGAGAGAGGCTGGGACCAGCCACCAGGCGCCCCAGCTGGGGTGGGACCTCCAGAGGCCACTTGAATGAGGAGGACAAAATCCTGCATCCAGCCACACCTGAGGGGGTGTAGGGTTGGGGTGGCCACAGCTTTGCCATGCCCCTGTGCCCAAAGCTTTGCCATGCCCTTGTGCCCCAGCACCCAGTGCTGGCTTGGGCAGCAACTCTCACTTCATTAAAGTAGCTACCTGGGCACATGGAGCTAAACCTGTCAGGTGGATTTAAACCTGGCACAGGGAGTTAAACCTGGCACCCAGAGCTAAACCTGGCAGGTGGATTTAAACCTGGTACACAGAGTTAAACCTGGCACCCAGAGCTAAACCTGGCAGGTGGATTTAAACCTGGTACACAGAGTTAAACCTAGCACACAGAGCTAAACCTAGCACCCAGAGTTAAACCTGGCATGTGGAGTTAAACCTGGTATGTGGAGTTAAACCTGGTATGTGGAGCTAAACCTGGCACACAGAGCTAAACCTGGCACACAGAGCTAAACCTGGCACACAGAGCTAAACCTGGCAGGTGGTTTTAAACCTGACATGTGGATTTAAACCTAACAGCCAGAGCTAAACCTGGCACGTAGATTTTAACCTGATACACAGAGTTAAACCTGGCAGATGGAGCTAAACCTGACATGTGGATTTAGACCTGGCACACGGAGCTAAACCTGGCACACGGAGTTAAACCTGGCACACGGAGCTAAACCTGGCACACGGAGTTAATCCCAAGCCAATTTTAGGGTTTAAGGAGGAGTTTTAGGGGGTTTGTTTGGAGGGTTTTTTTTTTGGGGGGGGGGGTTTCGTGAGGGGTTTGGGGGGGTTTCACCCTAGCCATCTACCTTGGAAGCCAATCAAACTGCCTTTTAATCTGGGTCAATGAAAAGGTGAGCGTCTGTCTGGGGTAACTGATTCCTGCCACCCTGACGCCTGCCGCGGGCTCGGGCCGCGGTGCGCAGTGCTCGCGGGGGGATGCTCTCATTTCCTCCGCGCTTGCGTCTGCCCACTCTGCCCCTTCTGGTGCTGCTGCTTCACCTGCGCCAGGATGTCCTGGATCTTGCGCTGCGCCATCTGCAGAGAGAGGGGGAAAGGAGGGGAGGGGGGGAAAGGAGGGGAGGGGGGGAAAGGAGGGGAGGGGGGGAAAGGAGGGGAGGGGGGGGAAAGGAGGGGAGGGGGGGAAAGGAGGGGAGGGGGGGAAAGGAGGGGAGGGGGGGAAAGGAGGCGAGGGGGGGAAAGGAGGCGAGGGGGGGGAAAGGAGGCGAGGGGGGGAAAGGAGGCGAGGGGGGGAAAGGAGGCGAGGGGGGAAAGGAGGCGAGGGGGGAAAGGAGGCGAGGGGGGAAAAGGAGGCGAGGGGGGGAAAGGAGGCGAGGGGGGGAAAGGAGGCGAGGGGGGAAAGGAGGCGAGGGGGGAAAGGAGGCGAGGGGGGAAAAGGAGGCGAGGGGGGGAAAGGAGGGGAGGGGGGAAAAGGAGGCGAGGGGGGGAAAGGAGGCGAGGGGGGGAAAGGAGGCGAGGGGGGGAAAGGAGGGGAGGGGGGAAAAGGAGGCGAGGGGGGAAAAGGAGGCGAGGGGGGGAAAGGAGGCGAGGGGGGGAAAGGAGGCAGGGGGGGAAAAGGAGGCAGGGGGGGAAAAAGAGGCGAGGGGGGAAAGATGTGATGAAGCTGGTGAAAGGCCTGGAACACAAATCCTGTGAGGAGAGGCTGAGGGAGCTGGGGGGGTGCAGCCTGCAGCAGAGGAGGCTCAGGGCAGAGCTGATTGCTGCCTGCGGCTGCCTGCAGGGAGGCTGTAGCCAGGTGGGGTTGGGCTCTGCTGCCAGGCAGCCAGGGGCAGAAGAAGGGGACCCAGGCTGAAGCTGTGCCAGGGCAGGTTGAGGATGGATGTTGTTGTGAAGTTGTTGTCAGAGAGAGTGATTGGCACTGGGATGGGCTGCCCAGGGAGGTGGAGTCACCACCCCTGAGGATGGAGGTTCAGGACATGGTTTAATGGCCATGGTTGTGTTGGACTGGATGATCTTAGAGGTCTTCTCCAACCAAAGTGCTTCTATGCTGCTACACACAGGTGGACACAACCCATGCAAGCCAGCAGAGACCCCCCCCAGCGGTGGCACAGGAGCTGCTGGGGCCATACCTGACTGGCATAGAAGTGCCCAATGATCTTCACAACCACCTGCTGGTTCTCATCAGGGGTCTGGTCCCGTGGCACCACCACCTCTGCTGCCGTCAGGTTCTGCAGCTCATTGACCTGCGGGGAAGGGGCAGAGACCTCCCTGTCATGCGGAGGGAAATCCCTGCCAGCTCCCTGGGACACTTGTCCCTGGGATGTCCCCAGGCTCTAGCAGGAAGCTGTCACCCTCCCAGGGCTGCCCCCACCCCACAGTGCTCCCAAGCAGTGCTGGTGACACCAAGCTGGGTGGAGTGGCTGCCACAGCAGGAGGCTGTGCTGCTGTTCAGGGAGACTTGGACAGGCAGGGAGTGAAATTCAACAGGGGCAAGGGGAGAGGCTGGCAGCTGGGGAAGAGCAACCCCAGGGAGCAGGAGAGGTTGAGGACTGAGCTGTTGGGAGGCAGCGAAGGGGAGAAGGATTTGGGGGTGCTGGTGGTGGGAGGGTGAGCATGAGCCAGCAATGAGCTCTGGTGGGCAGGAGGGGCAGTGCCAGCCTGGGGTGGGTTAGAAGGGCTGTGGTTGGTAGGTCGAGAGAGGTTCTCCTGCTCCTCTGCTCTGCCCTGCTGAGGCTGCATCTGGAGTAGTGTGCCCAGTTCTGGGCCCCCCAGTTCCAGAGGGACACAGAACTGCTGGAAAGAGTCCAGCACAGAGCCACAGATGCTGAAGGGAAGGGAACAGCTCTGTTAGGAGCAGAGCCTGAGGGAGGAGAGGAGCTGAGAGGTGACCTCAGCAGTGGGTATCAATGTGTGTAGGTGAGTGGCAAGAGGCTGCAGCCAGGCTCTGCTGGGTGATGCCAGTGCCAGGCCAAGGGGCAATGGTGGAAGCTGAGGCAGAGGAAGCTTCATTTAAACAGGAGGAGGATTTTTTTCCCTGTGAGGGTGGCAGAGCCTGGCACAGGCTGCCCAGGGGGGCTGTGGAGTCTCCCTCTGGAGAAATCCAAACCCTGCCTGGATGTGCTCCTGTGTGATCTGGTCTAGGAGATTCTGCTTTGGCAGGGGGGTTGGACTGGATGAGCTTTGGAGGTCCCTTCCAGCCCCTGGCATCCTGCTTACAGTTTTGCCCCCTTTGCCAATGACCCTGCCCGCGGCTGAGGCGGGCACCCGGATGTGAGTCTCCAGCTTCACTTCTTCCTTGGGTCCAAAGAAGTTTTCCTCCTTCAGCTTCCCATAAATCCTGCCCTGTGCCTGCCAAGAGGAGGGAGAACAGCATCAGGCACCAGCCAGAACGTCCTACCCCTGCACCTCCCCAGCAGCTCAGTGCCTCCATCCCTGGGAGCCAGGATGTGCCAACCCCCCCCAGAACCCCAGCTCCTGAGGGGTTCAAACCAGTTCCAGCCCTGGGAGCACTGATGCTGAGTTAACCCAGCCACAGACTGGTCCCCACCCTGCTCCTCCCCCTGTGCTGCAACCCTGAGTGCCCCCCACGGGGGTGGCAGTGCAGGAGGAACCTTGAACTGAGCTTCTGGAGGCCCAGTGATGACCACCATGCGCACTTTGGAGTCTGGCGTCTCTGGAGGAGCAATCTGGAAGGAGAAGGGAGAGAGGATCAGAGAGATGGAGAATCATGGAAGGGTTTAGGTTGGAAAGGACCTCAGAGATCATCCACAAGGGATGGCAGTGACAGGACAGAAGGGCAAATTTAAACTGGAGATGAGGAAGAAGTTCTTCAGAGTGAGGGTGGTGAGACCCTGGCACAGGTTGCCCAGGGAGGTTGTGGAGCACAGAAGCACCCAAGGTGATCAAAGATCACCTTGGGTGCTTCTGTGCTCCACAACCTCCCTGGAGGTGCTCAGGACCAGGCTGGATGAGGCCTTGAGCAACTTGATCTAGTGGGAGATGTCCCTGCCCACAGCAGGGGCTTGGAACTGGCTGAGCTTCAAGGTCCCTTCCAACCCAAACCATTCCATGACTCTAGGTTGGCAGTGGCTGGGAGCACCACAGCTATGGTGGCAGCTGCATCCTCTCTCCCCTCTGCCACAAGCCTGAGCCCCCAGCCCAACCACCTGCTCTTCTTGAGCAGAAAGCCACAGCCCTGCTGGGGTAGATGGCAGAGCCCTGCACGGGGTTGGGGGGGAGGTGGCAGAGCCTTGAAGGGGAAAGGTGACAGAGCCCTGCTGGGGGGGGGGGGGGGGGGGAAGGTGCAGAGCCCTGCTGGTGTGGGGGAGGTGGCAGAGCCCTGCAGAGGGGGAGGTGGCAGAGCCCTGCAGAAGAGAGGGGGAGGACAGTGGGTGGCAGAGCCCTGCAGAAGTGGGGGGGAGGTGGCAGAGACTTGGTGGGAGAGAGGTGGCAGAGCCCTGCTGAGGGGGGGAGGTGGTAGAGACTTGCTGGGAGAGAGTTGGCAGAGCCCTGCCGAGGGGGGGAGGTGGCAGAGCCCTGCTGGGGGGGGTGGGAGGTGGCAGAGCCCTGCTGGGGGGGGGGGAGGTGGCAGAGGGATGGGTTCCCAGCAGGCCAACCCTGCCTACCTTGATGGAGGCACTTGCAAAGCGGGAGAGCTGCTTGATGTGCTGCCCCTTCTTGCCGATGATGGCACCGACAGCCTGCGCCGGGATGAAGACGTGCACCGTCTCCTGCTCGGGGGGCTGCGGGCACAGGGGGCACAAGGAGGGCTCAGTGCCACCACACAGAGATCCAGGCCCCCAGCTCCCCTCCCAGGCGATCACACAGAGCCACAGCAACCTCCAGCTTGGCAAAGCCCCTCAGGAGTGCCTGGAACGAGCTGCCAGGGGCAGTGGTGGTGCCCTCAAGCCTGGAAGGACTGCAGAGCCGTTGGGCTGCGGTGCCAAGGGGCAGGGCTGGGCTGGCAGCTGGGCTTGGCCCTCTGAAAGGGTCCAGATCTTTTCAGGTGATCAAGCAAAGCGAAACGATTCTGTGGTGGTCTTCACCACAGAGGAGGATCCCCAAGCAGGCAGCAGGAGGAGGCTGAGCTGCCTGATGGGCACCTACCATGAAGGAGCTGTAGGGTGCAGCCCCGGAGACGCTGCTTGGTGGAGGAGGAACTGCGTTGGAGGAGGCAGGGAAGAGGCCAACCGCAGCCAGGTTAAGGCCAGGGATGAGGTGAGACTGCAGCTGGTGGGGGGAGAAGAGAGAAAGGTTCATTGCTTTGATCAGGGCAACCTCCTGGCCAGCTCCTGGCAGCTAAAGAGGCAGGAGAGGACCCAGCCCCACTCACGCTCATGGCAGCCACATCGTTCTCGTAGGCTTCCCTCACTTTCTTCATGATCTCCTGCTCTGCCTTGCAGCAGTTCTCGATGGAGCCCTTCACTGTGATGGTCCTTTCAGGGTTGTACAGTGTCAGGTCCTGCAAGCTGAGGAGAAAGCCAATGTCAGCACCAAGCCCTGCCCTGCCCTGCCCAACCAGCTCCACCCCAGCTCCTCCTGATGGGTTCTGCTGGGATGCTGAGGACACAGAGTGGCACTGACAGAGCGTGCTGGGGCTGCAGGGTCCACACAGGCAACAGCATCAATGGTTACACTGAGAAGCAAAGCCTGGATGGGGCACTTAGTGCCATGGTCTGGGTGATTGGCTAGGGCTGGGTGCTGGGTTGGCACTGAGTGCCATGGTCTGGGTGATTGGCTAGGGCTGGGTTGGCACTGAGTACCATGATCTGGGTGCTGGGTTGGCACTGAGTGCCATGGTCTGGGTGATTGGCTAGGGCTGGGTGCTGGGTTGGCACTGAGTGCCATGGTCTGGGTGATTGGCTAGGGCTGGGTGCTAGGTTGGGCTGGATGAGCTTGGAGCTCTCTTCCAACCTGCTTGGTTCTATGATTCTAAGTCCACTCTGCTTTCACCCAAACCCATGGCTTAAGATTAAATTCCCAGTCCCAGCCATCAAATCATCTGCTCCTGGACTCCAGAGCCACCAAGGAACAGAGAGTGGACACCAAAAGGATGGGCCAAGGTATTCCAGGAGAGCTTTTGGAAGAAGCTACACCCCAAGCTCCCTTCCCAGCTGGGAGAAGCATCTCTGCCCACCCTCATCACATCCCACATCTTCTGCTCATCCACCCTGGGCTGAGGAAGGTCTGCCCTTGGTCTCCCCAAGGGAGCCTTACGAGGAGATGGTGATTTTTGTCTCTGTGTCCTGCTCCACCTTCTTCAAGTTTCTGCCTTCTTTGCCAATCAAACGTCCCACAAAGTTGTTATGGGCCAAGATCTTCAGAGGCACTTCATCAGCCCTTGGGAGAGGAAAGAGGGGAGGTAAAAGCAAACACCATCAAGGATGACTGCAGGCAGAGGAGGAGAGATTGGGACAGAGAGCTCAAATCCCAAAGTTCTTTAGAGTGAGGGTAGTGAGTGCCTGGCACAGGTGGAGGGTAGTGAGACACTGGCACAGGTTTCCCAGGGAGGTTGTGGAGCACAGAAGCACCCAATGTGATCAAAGATCCTCTTCTCCACACTGCACCCCCCCAGCTCCCTCAGCTGCTCGTCCCCAGCCCTGTTCTCCAGACCCTTCCCCAGCTTTGCTGCCCTTCTCAGGACCCACTGCAGACTCTCAATGCTCTTCTTGGGCTGAGTGGCCCCAAACTGAACCCAGGACTCAATGTGCAGCCTCACCAGTGCTGAGTCCAGGGGGACAGCTCCTTGCCTGCTCCTGCTGGCCACAGCATTGCTGCTCCAGGCCAGGAGCACCACCCAGCCCTGGGGGTTGGGATGATCCCACAGCCCAGCAGAGGTCCATGGGTGGGATAGTCACGCACAGAAAGACAGGGGAGGGGAAACCTTACGTCTTGGTGTCCTTGGCCTCCTTCTGCATGATCTCCAAAATCATCTTGCAGGCAGCAGAGCAGCCCTCGGGGGTGGAGTGGATGCTGATGGCTTTCTCTGCAGCTCCAGCGTTCTCCTTCCGGTGAACATCAATCCTGCAGGGACAGGCTGGGTGCTGGGGCTGCAGGGAGCAGCTCTGCAGCTCCTCACACCCTCCACGGCCCATGAGCTGCCTGGGGCTCAGGCTGGCAGGCTCTAGGCACCCGGGGAAGGGAGGAGGAGGTAACTGTGGGCTTGCTGCTCAGCAGGGAGCAGGCAGCCAGAGGCCCAAATAAGGCATCAGCTTCTCTTTATTTTAGGCAACCACGAGCGATGGAGTGGTGGAACAAGCACATGCCTGGGGGACAGGGAGGGCTGCCCATTCCTTCCTTGCCTTAGAGAAAGCCTTCCTTGGGGGGAACAAGAGCTGTAGCCACATGCAAGAACAGGTGGGTGAAGCCTGACAGGCTCAGGCTCAATCCCCGGGTGCCCCCCCCCAGAGATTTCACCCCAGCAAAGGGAGGCAGGTGGGAAAGTGCAGCCAAGAAAGCCTGGTGGGGACAGGCCTTGAGAAGGTGCCTTTGGGGCACACTGCTCTGCATGGTGAGAGAGCTGGAGGGGCCTCAAGCAGCAAATCCAGCCTGAAGTCACTGCAGAGCAGAAGGGACACAGCAGCTGGCGGGGAAGGGACTCACTTGGACTGCGTCTGCTTGGTGATGTTCCTGATGGTGGCACCTTCCTTGCCGATGATGGCACCCACGTACTGGGTGGGCACCAGCAGGCGCAGGGGGATGTCCACGGGCTGCTGCTTGACTGGGGCCCCAGCAGGGACAGGGGAGCCCTGGCGGGGGGCACCGCGGCCCCCGAAGCCTCCTCGCCGCCCGTTCTCGGCTCCCGGCGCCGACTGCTCGTCGGGGATGTAGGAGACCTTCAGGGCGTGGCTCTCCAGCTGGTGCCCGTTCAGCTTCAGGATGGCTCTGCAGAGGGAGAGGAGGCTGGGGTGGGGGATCCCTCTCGGTCGTATTTCCACTCTGAGTGGCTGCAAAGAGGTGAAGCTCTCCTTGGAGTAGCAGGCAGCAGGGAAGCACAGACGTGTGGTGGATAACATCCATGGGGCAGCAGTGTGCCCTGGTGGCCAAGAAGGCCACTGGGGTCCTGGGGGGCACTAAGCAGAGTGTGTCCAGCACAGCCAGGCAGGTTCTCCTCCCCCTCTGCTCTGCCCTGCTGAGACCTCATCTGGAGCACTGCCTTCATTTTTGGGGTCTCCACTTAAAGAGGGACAGAGATCTGCTGGAGAGAGTCCAAGGGAGGGCTGTGAGGATGAGGAGGGGACTGGAGCACTGCCTGAGGAGAGGCTGAGGGCCCTGGGGCTGCTTAGAATGGAGAAGAGAAGACTGAGAGGGGATTGAATCAATGTCTGTAACTATCTGAGGCTGAGGGTCAGCAGGGGGGACAGGCTCTGCTCACTGCTCCCTGGGACAGGACAAGCAGCAGTGGATGGAAGCTGCAGCACAGGAGGTTCAGCTCAGCACAAGGAGAACTTCTTGCCTGGAAGGGTCCCAGAGCCTGGCACAGGCTGCCCAGAGAGGTTGTGGAGTCTCCTTCCCTGCAGCCTTCCCAGCCCTGTCTGGATGTGTTGCTGTGTGCTCTGAGCCAGCCTGGATGGTCCTGCTCTGGCAGGGCTTGGACTGGATGATCTCCTTTGGTCCCTTCCAACCCCTGACATCTGTGAGCTGTGATGTGAGCAGACATCGCTGCTGCCATGGGGACCTGGGAGGTCTTTCCGCCCAGCCTGGATGAGCCAAAGGATTTTACTGAGGACCTCTCCAAGCACCCATGGCAAGGACTGGGGGGCACAAAGAGAGACTCCCACATCTCCTCGTGGTCTCTGGCGTCTCAATCCCTCTCCTGGCAGGACTCGAGGGGACTGCAAGAGCTGGAAGCTGTCGATAGATGGAGCTGGCGGCAAGAGCA
Source organism: Pogoniulus pusillus (assembly GCF_015220805.1). NCBI lineage: Eukaryota > Metazoa > Chordata > Aves > Piciformes > Lybiidae > Pogoniulus > Pogoniulus pusillus. The sequence continues at coordinate 1,148,029 of NC_087303.1, forward strand.
AAGCCTTGGCCGCTGCTCTCCGCAGCTTCCGAGGGAGACAGCCCCGAGGGCAGCTCTGCACAGCGCTCAGCAGCTCAAACAAACACAAACCCCTCCGCTTTTAAGTCAGGTTCTCACTCTGTGAGCTGCAGAGAGGAGCCTACAGCCTTGGATGCCTGCTTGAAAGCGAAGGAGAAGAAAGGAGAGCGCCAAGAGAGAGGATCCAAGAGCAAAGACCTGCTGCATGTCCAGCTGAAATGTGGGGGTTCTGGGCTGGTTTAACTCCCAGCACTGGGCAGTTTTGTTTTCTGGGCACGGGGAAGGGGCTGGAGCCACAGCAGGGAGGGCAGCAGGGAGGATGGAGAACTTACTGCCTGGTCTGCTCCCGGTTGGCGTAGGTGACGTTGACAACGGCAGTCTCGCTGTCTGTGTTCACTGCGAGCAGGAGAGGCAGGAGTCAGAGAGGCAGCACCAATGCCTCAGGCCAAGCCCCCCCCCCTGAAAACCTGGGAGACCTCCTCAGGTGAGTCCTTGCTTGGACAAATCCCCTCCAGGGCTCCCCAGGAATTATAAACACTTTTCTCCTGCGAGGGAGAAGAAAGTCCAAGGCTCAGCCCATGAGCAGGAGATGGCATCAAGCTCTGCAGCCAGGTGGGGTTGGCCTCTGCTGCCAGGCCCCCAGGGACAGAAGAAGGGGACACAGCCTCAAGCTGTGCCAGGGCAGGTTGAGGCTGGATATGAGGAGGAAGTTCCTGGCAGAGAGAGTGATTGGCACTGGAATGGGCTGCCCAGGGAGGTGGTGCAGTGCCCATGGCTGGAGGTGTTGCAGCCAAGCCTGGCTGGGGCACTGAGTGCCATGGGCTGGTTGGTTGGGCAGGGCTGGGTGCTAGGTTGGGCTGGGTGAGCTTGGAGCTCTCTGCCAACCTGCTTGTTTCTATTCTATTCTAAAGCCACCAGAGTCAGCTCCATCCTGCCAGCCTGAGTGCATGGAGTGTGGCCAGCAGGTCAAGGGAGGTTCTTTTTCCCTTCTGCTCTGCCCTAGCAAGGTCTCATCTGCAGAACTGAGCTGCACAGCTCAAGGGAGACAGGGAACTACTGGAGAGTGTCCAAAGGAGGCTACAGAGATGCTGAGGGGCTTGGAGCAGCTCTGTGAGGAGCAAAGGCTGAGAGTCCTGGGGCTGGGAGCCTGAAGCAGAGCAGCCTCCACCCCCCACGTGGACAGAGCAGAAGAAACTCTTCAGACACAGCAAATTGGCCTCTTCTTTTTTATCCCACTCCTACCTTGCTCACAGTTTTCTACAGTTCCATACTGGGCTAACAAACCATCCAGAACCTGGAAAAGGAAACCCCCCCCAAATAAAGAGTATTCAGAAGTCCCATTTTCACTCTGGGACCATCAGGACAAACCAGGCCAACACAATCAATCAATCAATCAATCAATCAAGGCAGCTCTCTGGGCGTTAAGGCTGCACAAGCAGTTAGATGAAGGAAGCTCCTTTCTGCCCCAGGATGCTGGGGAGCCTCGGAGCCAGCAGGGGAGGGGGGAAAGAGGCAGGGAAAGCAAAGTCCTGGCAGTTGGTGGGGAAGGAAGGATCCAAGTTTTGTCCCTTATATGACAGACAAGTCATGGAACCCTCTTCTTGGTGGCAAGTTTGGTGGTGTAGCTCACCCCCTCTGCCAGTCGGATCTCCTCCTGTGCCAGAAGAGGAATAAGCTACATGGAGGCAAGGGGCTGCTATAATTAGACTTAATTAGAAACAAAGTAAAGGAGAAGATCAACTTCAATCCCAACTACAGCACCATGGAGGGCAGGATTAGTCCTTAAACCTGATCTACCACTCTCTGCTTGCTCCTCTTACCTCCCATCGCAGCTGGGGGGGAATGTTCCGGATTTGGATTTTCCTGCTCCTGAAATAAAGGAGAAGTGGTTAAAAGAAGTCAGCTCTGGTGCCCCAAATTCCTCTGCCTCACGTTGGAGTTGTTGCCTCTTGACCTAACTAATCAAGCTTTGAGTTCTCACACCCCCAGCCAGGGTTTCTGATGGCTTTTGGTCAATGACATCCAGCTCGGTTGGTGCTGGGAGCTTCTCCAAGAGCCAAAAATCCAAACCCTTTGGCACTCCAAACCCCTCAGCCCTACCCCCAGAAGCACAACTGGAAGGGCAGAGACTTTTGTCAGGTTAAACACAAGGATTAGAAAGCAAAAATAAATGGAAAATGAGCCTTGTGATCCTGTGACCTGCACTACAGGCACCAAGGGGTGACCCCAGAGATGCCACCAGCTGCTGGAGCATCACTGCTGCACCTCAGCATCCTGGCTGAGCTTTCACTGGGGAGAGAGATCCAGGCACAGGCATCCCAGATCCTGGCTGAGCTTTGACTGGGGAGAGAGATCCAGGCACAGGCATCCCAGATCCTGGCTGAGCTTTGACTGAGGAGAGAGATCCAGGCACAAGCATCCCAGATCCTGGCTGAGGTTTGACTGGGAAGAGAGATCCAGGCACAAGCATCCCAGCTCCACCACCAGAGATGGTCACTGCCTGCTTCTCCACTCACATTTTTGGCTCTTCCTAACTTGGCTTTTCCCAAAATAGAAACTCCATTTTTATATTCCCAGGTCAAATCTGCCCTGGGGGGATGCTGTGTCCCCTCCTGCCCCAGCCCACCCCTCCCTGTGCAGCTGCTACAGACAGCTGAGAGCAGCTGTGGGCTTGTCTAGCAGCTCTGGCCAGGTCACCACCACAGCTTCCAGCACCCCAACCTGCTACCAGACACCCCAAAAGCCCTCTCCTAAAGGCAATGACACCTTTAGGTGCCCAAGGTCTTGAAGGGTGCAGCTTTAAGGGTGCAACCCAAGTATGAGCAATGCCAACACCCCTCCACCCCAGATGATTCCTGTGTGCTCCTTCCTACTCATTGGCCTCTTCTTTTCCAGGAGCAACCAAAATCAATTCATGTTAAGATTCCTAAAGCTGAGGAAGGTGAATGGCAGCAGCTCAGGGGTGGCAGCATGCCCCTGGGTCAATATCCTTGGAGCTGCTCATCACCAACCTGGGCCTTGAGCTCAAAGTGTTTATGAGCATGGGAAGCAATCCAGGAGAAGACAAAACAAAAGCAACTTCCAGATCCTTATCCTCCAATTCCACAACTTCAGAAGGCTGCTGTCAGGGAGAAGAAATCTTCTCAGCATGCAGTGGCCCAAAGCCCTGTGTTAGATGTGGCACCACAGGTGAGGATCCCTCCTCAGCTCCTTCACCCTGTGAGGTAAAAGCAGCTGCCTCCAGCATCCCCCCCTCTCTGTTCCCTGCAAGCCCACCCACATCAAACCCCCCAGCCTGGCTGGGTGGTTTCAAACAAAACCAGAACTGATGCTTCCCAGAAAGTCACCAACACCTCCCAAAGACTCAGACCAGAGGGATGAGGAGGACAGATCTGGGGTGGCTTTCCCCTCCTTAAGTCAAAACAGAGCATGGGGGGGGGGAAGGAAATAGGTTTGGAGTGCTCCTGCCAGCTCAGCTACCAAGAAAGCTCCAAATCCCCACATTTGGTCACCACTGCAGGTGCAAACCAGGCAGGCAAGCAAAAATAAAAAGAAACCATCTCAGCCCTTAACAGCGCAGCAGGTCCTAGGGGGCTGCAGGAAGCAAAGGCAGGGACCAGGCACACCGCACCCTGAAGCCAGACCTCTCCTCCCGCTCCCAATCCCACCTCCCGAAAGCAGCGGCTGAGAGATAAAGAACTGCAGAATGCAAACAATGTCCTAGCCCAGGGAGGGTCAAAAGGGATTTGGAAGCGAGAGGAACCCCCTGGAGGTCTCCCACCCCTCCGACCCCTACACCACGGAAACTTCTCCAGATGGCTCCAAGCATCCACGCAGGCAGAGCCAATGTTCTACACGGATGTGCCGTGGGGAGAGCAGAGCCGTTTGTGCCCTCACCCCCTCCTTCTGTCCCTGGCACCTCCTTTTCTAACCCCCTAAAAAGAAGTCCCCCAACACACTGAATTAACAAAAGGAAGGAAGGAGATCTCCTTCTGCTGAGCTCCAGGTCCCCCCTTGCCGAGCTTGCCCAGCCAGAGCACCTCCTGCACCCACTGTGCTGGCCGAGAAAGGTGAGAAGCTGCTCTGCACCTTGCTGGGGTCGCTGGGCTTTGATTGAGATGTTAATTAATGGCTAACCCCTCCCGCCGTGACCACACCACGGGGATTATTGGCTGCTCCTGCCAGCCTCCTCCAGCGAGAGATCCCCACGAGGCCACGCTCGGATGAGTCTTTTCTCAGCCCAACCGGGAGAGCTGCACAGAGCAGCATCCTGCTGCCAGCCAGCACCCCCCAAGCTCTTCACTCCTGGCTCGTCTCCATCAGCACCCATCCTGCCCAGAGAGGGGGGAGCCCTTTGGTGAGGTTTGGGCTTGAGATGGAGCGGGTGGAAACTTCTCCTGCCACCCGCAGCCCTTTGCAGGAGCAGCTCCGCTCGCATGGGGCTGGGTGGGAGCGAGGGGGAGCGGGAGCGATGCGAGGGGGAGCGGGAGCCGTGCGAGGGGGAGCGGGAGCCGTGCGAGGGGGAGCGGGAGCCGTGCGAGGGGGAGCGGGAGCCGTGCGAGGGGGAGCGGGAGCCGTGCGAGGGGGAGCGGGAGCCGTGCGAGGGGGAGCGGGAGCCGTGCGAGGGGGAGCGGGAGCCGTGCGAGGGGGAGCGGGAGCGGCGGGCAGCGGCCGCGGTTCAATTACAGAGGAAGTCATGAATAAATAAACCCTGCTCTTTGCTTTGCTACAAGCAGGTCCTGCCGGATTTAAATCCTCGTGGCAAAGTGCCACGGAAGGCAGCAGCCCCGGCTCTGCCCACTCCCACCTCCCTCCACGCCCAGCGGAGCTTCTCTTCCAAAGGAATCCCTCCGGGGGGCGGCGATTCCCTGCCTTTCCCTATTCACCCTGTGCCAAAGGCAGGAGCTCCTCCCCCCTCGCCCGACCTCGGCTGCCAGCCAGGACCACTGCTCGTGCCCAGCGGGCCAGAAGGAGCCGCAGAGCAGCCCCAGCAGCCTCTAGCCCACGGGAGAAGGCGACAGCTCTCATGGATGCTGCTCATGGGATGCCAAAGGCTGGAGCTTCCCAGAGCCTCGGAGTGAGCTGGAGCCGGTAAAAACCCCACAGGTCTGTGTGCAGATCTGGATGGGTTCTGCTGCCGAGCTGGGGGCTGCTTTGATTCGGAAAAGAAGAACAATCAGGGTGGAGAGGGCAGGGTGAAGAGCTGCAAGGCGAGAAGGATTCGCGGGATGGACCCTGGCATCGCTCTCCCCCTGCTCCGTGCCCATGGTGCTCTTTGGGTAATGGGATTTTAACACCCCACTCCGTCTGCCAGCGCCCCCCCAGCAGATCTCCTGCAGAGCCAGGAGGCACAGAGACCTTCACAAGCTCTTGGTGTGCTCAGGAAACCCTCCCCAGACTCAGCTGGGCTTGCTGGGGGAAAACAACCACCTGCCTTGATGCCCCCAGATCGTAGTGAGAGGCTGCAATAGCATCCACAGCATGGAGCCACCCCACAGACGAGCATTTTGGGTCAGTGCCAAGCAGGGAAAGCACCAAGATGTGCTCCATCAAAGGTTTTCCTTCCCCCAACTCTTCAAAGAGCTCAATGCACCAACAGGTTAAACCCCTCCAAGAGGGGAAAGCAAAGAGATGGAACAAAACACCCAGGAGCATCCTGCAACCAGCAGGTACCAAGAGATAACTGCACCAGAAGGAACCTTCTCTCCAGAGAGGAGAAGCAAAGATGAAGCAGGGGAAAGTGGCACCCAGGAAATGTCCAGTGGTAGTCTCAGACAGCTCCGGAGCCAGCTGCAAACCAGCCTGAGTCCCTGACACACTCAGAGCCCTCACTGGCAGCTCACATCCTCAGAGCCCTGCACCCGTGGGTACCCAGAGCACGGATGGACTGGTACCCACTTCAGCCTCCAGAGAGAGCCCTGAGCACCCAGAGAGACAGAATCAGCCTCAAGAACCCAAAATTAACTTTTGGGTCGATTTGGTTTTTGCTTGGCTTGTAATTTCCAGATCCCCCTGGGAAACATCCAGATCCAGCTGGCAGCATCCCCTTTCTCTCAGCCCTGGATGCATCCCCAGAAACCACCTTCAAGAGGGTGGCTGAAGCCTCCTGCTGCATTGAGAATCTGCTGGTAATTCCCCAGAGTGGACTGGCACGGTGGCAGTGGTGGCAGGGACCCAAGAAAGGGGCACCAGCAAGTTAGGAGCAGGCAGCCTGGCTGGGGGCCAGCAGGAGGCTGGGGCTGGCTGCTGCCAGCCAGGGCGAGTGGCAAAGCAGCACCAGCCCTGCTCAAGGGTTCCCCTCTCTGGTGCATGAGCCCCAGGGGATGTTTGAAGTAACATTTGAGGGGCACAGAGATGATCCTCACCCCAATCCCTGCCTCCAGCAGGACTTTCTGCCACCTCCTCCAGATAAAGTTCAGTCTCACCTGAGGCAAGTTGCTGTTGCCCAGCATGGAGAGAGAGGGAGGTTTGGAGTGGAGCATCCCTGCAGCCACAGCCACTGAGAGGGCCAAAAAATGGAGCTTGGGATCAAACCTGGATCACCCTGTGGGAGGGGGAGTCTCCTTCCCCTGTGTTGTGGAGCTCCCTGGCATGGGCAGGGACTCACCAATGGACTGGGGTTCAGCCCTGGGCAGCAGCAGCAGCTTGGAGGTGGCTGGAGATGCAGGGAGGAGAAGAGGCTGGAGTGGGCTAGAAGCTCAGGTCACCCCAGCTTCCTGAGCATTCAAGCCCCAACAACGTTCCCTGTGATCTGCAGGGAGCAGACACTCCCAGCCACCTGTGCCACCAGCAGGTGCTGCTCCCCAAGGACCACCTTCAGGAGCAACCAAATCCCCAGCGCCCAGGGGTGACCTCTCCCCAAGCAAAGCAGCCCAACGCTGCAGCCAGCACCAGCACAGCCACCCCCATGGATTTCCTTCCTCTTCCTCACCCCCAGCCCAGGTTTTGCTGGGACAACCTGACCTCTCCTTAGCTCCAAAGCAAGGGGATGATCTGGTGAGCATCTGCTAGAGAAAGAACCAACCCAGACACTGCAGCAGGAGCTGCTGGACCTCAGCAGCCTGCTGCTCTGCATTGGGGTCAGCAGTAGGTTCACTGATTGCAGTGGGTTGGAAGGGACCCTCAGAGGTCATCTTGCCCAACCCCTCTGCAGTCAGCAGGGACACCTCCAACTAGACAAACTGCCCAGGGCCACAGCAAGCCTGATCTTGGATGTCCCCAGGGATGGGGCCTCAACCACATCCCTGGGCAACCTGCTCCAGGATTTCACCACTCTCATTGTGAAGAGCTTCCTCTGCAGCCACCCTAGAGCCACACACACCCACAGATGCTCTGTGTGTGCCATGCTGGCTACAGCATCTCCCTTCTCTCCAACACCTCCTGGACCTCCTCCATCCTCCACCACAGACCTCTCAAAGCAGAGGGGACTGGAGGCACAGAGACACCAAAGGACCAAGCACTGTCAGCCAAGTACAGCAGCGACAAAGCACAGCCGAGCTCTGGTCTCTCGCTGACCTCAAGAACCAATCCCATCCTGGCCCATCTCCTGCCAACCCCCACGTCTCCAGCTCCTCAGGGCAGGAGGAGGACAGCCAAAGCCAGCCACATGCAGGGGGGAATCTCCCAGAACTCTGCCACCTTAAGGATGGCTTCGCAATCAAATGCAAATGGGATGCAAATTCAGGGGCTGAAAACACAGAGCTGGAGACATCCCTGACTCAATTAGCAGCATTTCATTTATCTAGTTAGGCTCTGATTCAGGGGAGCACTTCATCCTCTGCCTCATGTCTGGTTGGGGTTCTTCTTCTTTGCTTGGGTTTGTTGATTGTTTGGGTTTTTTTTTTCTTTTCTTTTTTTCCTCTTCTTTTTCTTTTTTTTTCCTTTCTCTTTTTTTTTTTTTTCTTCTTCCTTTCCTTTTTTTATTTTTTTAATGGTTTGAACATTTTTAAAGAGGAAATTGTGGTTGCTAAGACACAAACGTTGCCAGGGGGACCCAAGGAAAAGTTGGGAGCAGAAATTAACTTGCTTTTTCCCTTTGGTGAAGGGGTAGGGTTTGTGGCTTGCCAGCACCTCCACAAAGCAGGGATCTCATCCCTAAAACTCCTGCCCTGGTGTCCTGGTGGACAAGAAGTTCTCCCTGGTCTGCAGTATGGCCCCAGGGCCAAGGTCAGTGCTCCCCAGAGCATGAAGAAGAGTGTGGCCAGCAGGGCAAGGGAGGTTCTCCTCACCCTTTGCTCTGTCCTGGTGAGGCCACATTAGGGGTACTGGGTCCAGTTCTGAGCTCTCCAGGTCAAGAGGGACAGGGATATGCCAGAGAGTGTCCAATGGAGGCTATGAGGATGATCATAGAAGCAGTCAGGGTGGGAAGGAATCACAAGAACCATCCAGGTCCAACCCCCTGCCATGCCCAGGGACACCTCACACCAGGGCAGGCTGCCCACAGCCTCAGCCAGCCCGGCCCTGAACACCTCCAGGGATGAGGCTTCCACCACCTCCCTGGGCAACCTCTGCCAGGCTCTCAGCATCCTCATGCTCAACAACTTCTTCCTCACCTCCAGGCTGACTCTCCCCATTTCCAGCTCTGTTCCATCCCCCCCAGTCCTATCATTACCTGGCAGCCTCAAAAGTCCCTCCCCAGCTTTCTTGTAGCCCCCTTCAGACACTGCAAGGCCACAGGAAGGTCCCCTTGGAGCCTTCTCCTCTGCAGACTGAACAGCCCCAACTGCAGTCAGAAAGACTGAAGGCCCTGGGGCCGTTGAGCCAGGAGAAGAGCAGCCTGAGAGGGGATCTGATCCATGCTGGTCAAGAGCTAAAGGGTGAGGGGCAAGAAGAAGAGGACAGACTCTGCTCAGTGGTGTCCTGCCACAGGACAAGGGGCAGTGAGCACAAACTGCAAGCCAGGAAGTTCCACTTCAACATCAGGAAAAGCTTTGCTGTGAGGGTCCTGGAGCCCTGGAGCAGGCTGCCCAGAGAGGTTGTGGAGTCTCCTCTAAAACACTTTCAAGACCCTCCCAGATGTGTCCCTGTGTGACCTGCCCTTGCTGCCCCTGCTCTGTCAGGGCAGTTGGAGTCCATCTCCACAGGTCCCTCCCAGCCCCTGCCATTCTTTGGTTCTCTGAACCTATGATCCACTGAGAAAGAAGCAGAAGCCCCAAAGAGGAGGTACCTGCTGGAAGCCCTCCACAGGCACCCACCACACCTCTGAGCACAGCCCAGCCCTGGCTGCCCCTTCCCAAGGGATCTGCCTCCAGGCTTTACCCACTTCACCTGTGCTTTGCCACCTCCTACCTTCCCTCCTGAGCCAACTCACAGCTGCCCCACATGCCAGCTGGCTGCTGTCCATGGAACACCCTGGCACATGGACTTCCCAGCAGGACCAGGCACGCGAGGTCCTCTCTGGAAGTGCTCACACCCTGGCAAGGCAGGAAGAAACACATACAGACTGCCCAGGGGGTGACTAAGCAAGAGCAGGAACCCAGTCCCCTCCTCAAACGTGCCATCACCCAGGTCTGAGTCATGCTGAAGTGGAGGCAGATGTGGGAAATGCCTTTTTCTGCATGCAGACCTTCCTGACCCAGCTCCTCGTGGAGCTGCAGCAGCTTCAGGTTGACCCTTTGGAGCATTTGCTGCTTCTCTGCTCTTGTGAGGCCACACTTGGAGCACTGGGTCCAGTTCCAGGCTGTCCAGTTCAAGGGAGATGGGGAACTACTGGAGAGAGTCCAGTGGAGACTCATCCAGAGATGCTGAGAGGCTCTATGAGGAGCAAAGGCTGAGAGCCCTGCAGCTGAGAGCCTGCAGAGGAGCAGCCCCAGAGAGGCTCTGAGCACTGCTCATCAGTAGCTACCTGCACCCTTCTTCTGCCCCTTGCTTCCAAGCCTGGATTCAGTGCTGAACCTGTTGAATGAGGGAGATCTTCTTGTGACATGGGCAAGGCAGGGCCAGTCCCACAGAGCTTACTGTAATGGGTAGAACCTCATCCAAGAGCCCCCAGATATGCCATATCTGAGTGGAATCCAGGAGGGATGGAATGGCAAAGAAGAGCATCCCTTCTCTCAGCCCAAAAACCTTGCAGCCTGCTGAGAGAACACCAATCTGAGCAACCCTCCCATGGCTCCCACAAAGCAAAGGCAAAGCTCAGCCAGGGAAGCATCCCCTGCCCCCAGAGCACCTTCTCCACCCAGACCTCAACTGAGTGCCACCAGCACAGGGAACTCTGAAGCTCTAACATCTTTTCTTCCTCAAAACAGCCTGGGTGACTTCAAGCTGCTCTGCTCCTTCACAGAACCAAGCAGGCTGGCAGAGAGCTCCAAGCTCAGCCAGCCCAGCCTAGCACCCAGCCCCATCCTGTCAACCACACCATGGCACTCAGTGCCCAGCCAGGCTTGGCTTCAACACCTCCAGCCATGGGCACTGCACCACCTCCCTGGGCAGCCCATGCCAGTGCCAATCACTCTCTCTGCCAACAACTTCCTAACAACATCCAGCCTGAGCCTGCCCTGCCACAGCTTCAGCCTGGGTCCCCTTCTTCTGTTGCTGGCTGCCTGGCAGCAGAGCCCAACCCCACCTGGCTACAGCCTCCCTGCAGGCAGCTGCAGACAGTAACGAGCTCTGCCCTGAGCCTCCTCTGCTGCAGGCTGCACCCCCCCTGCTCTGCAGAGAGGTTGGACTGGATAAGCTTTGGAGGTCCCTTCCAGCCCCTAGCATTCTGTGATTCTGCCTGCCCTCAGATCCTGAATCTCCACAACGAAACAACTCCTCCAGGGCCACACAGTGGTGAAAAGCCTCCGTGGCCAAGGGTTGGGGCTCACCTGGGGCGACCTGAGCAAGGCAGGAGGAGTGAGTCCCATCTGTGCCTGTGCCAGAGCAAAGCCAGGGCTGCAGGGTGGCTGATGGGAAAGAGATTTGGGGGTGGAATAAAAGGAAGAGGAGGCTGAGAAAGGAATATGCAAATCTGAGTAATGACAAGATTAAAGCAGCAGCAGCAGGAAGAAAAGCAGAGAGAAAAGCAGCTCCATCCCACGAAGAGGAACGATCCAAGAGGCCACACCTGGGGAGAAGAGGCCAAGCCAGCAAAGGTATTTGGCTTCTTGTGGCTGGGAGGATGGAGGAGGGAGGTGGCCATGGGATTTGGGAGAAACACCTCAGCCACCTGAGGGTCTCACCCAGCCCCAGTGGCCTCGGTGTGTAGTTCTCTCTGGCAAGCCAGCCCGAGGTGATTAATCCTCTCCATCAATCACCTCAGCCACCAGAATTTGATCTTGGGCTAATAAATCTAATTGGTCTCTCCCCATCAGCTCCGTTGGAAGCTCAGGAGGCTCACACCCAATAATTGAGGAGATTTTTTGCCAGGAGGCTGCCAAGAATGAGCTGTCCATGAGCAGCCCTTTGGAGGCCTCAGAGCTCCTTCACAGAACCAGAGAATGGTAGAGCTTGGAAGGGACCTCTGGAGCTCAGCCAGCCCAGGAGCTACAACACAGATTGCACCTTCTGCACTGAGGTCCAGGGTGGAGACCTTTCTACCCTAACCCAGGACCCATGATGCCCTAACCCAGACCTGCCAGTCTGAGAGCAGTTTGGGTGGCAGAGGAGGGTCTCAGACCTCCTCCAGCCCGGGCTTGTGAGCAGCAGGCTTGCTCCCATCGTGCTGGGCACAAATCCCAGCCCAGATGCCAAAGAGAAGCTCCCAAAACTCCTTCCAGCCCTGGCACCAGCATCAGCGGCTGCAGGCAAGGATGTCACAGGGGGGCTGCAGCAGGTTTGGTGTCACAGACAGAGGCTGTGGCTGAGCCCACACTGCACTCTCCACTGAAACCAGCAGGTGAAGTCCAAATGCTTCTGGGAGAGGGGACAGAAGAAAAGAGCTCAGATGAGAAAGGTTTTTTTCCTCCTTCCCCTGAATTCCCAGCATAGATTTAGAACAGAAGAACCAAATCCTCCACCAAATCTGGTTGAAACCAGACTCAGCTTCTCCTGCACTTCCTCTGCAGACAGGTGAGGGCAAAGCAAAAACCTCTCTGAGCAAAAAGCCATCCTGCTTTTGCACCAAAGCCCAAGCCAAGAGACCTCCTCATGCACAGCACAGAGGCAGGGCAAAAGGTGCCAACAAACCCACCCTGGCCAGGCCCAGCTGGCACCCATGGAGCCCACACAGATCACAGAATCATTAAGGCTGGAAGAGACCTTTAAGACTGAGTCCAACTACATTGGCCACTAAAACTATATCCTGAAGAGCCACATCTACAGCTTCCTGATCATGTCTAGGGATGGGGACTCCACCACCTCCCTGGGCAGCAAAGAAATTGTTCCCAATATCCAACCCAAACCTCCCCTGGCACAACTTAAGCCCCCAGGGATCAGTGCTGGGCACAGACCTGCTCAATATCTTTATTGATGACCTGGAGCAGGGCATTGAGGCCAGTATCAGTCAGTTTGCAGCTGGCACCAAGCTAGGAGCAGCTGTGGAGCTGTTGGAGGGTAGCAGAGCCCTGCAGAGGGACCTGGGCAGGCTGCATGGGTGGGCAGAGGCCAAGGGTTGGAGACTGAAGAAGGCCAAGGGCAGGTTCTGCACTTTGGCCACAACAACCCCAAGCAGCACTGCAGGCTTCATCCCACTGGAGCTGGACCAGCAGCAGAGATGTAAAGTTTCCAGCTGGGGGAAGCCTTCCTCTGCTTGATAGATTTGGGTTGGGTTATTTTAATAAGAGAAGGAGAAGATTGAGGCTTGAGCAGGACAGGGCAGGAGCTGGGAAAGAGCTTTTCAACCCCTCTGCTGCTCATCTCATTACAGAGTAAAGACCAATGCCAAAGCAAAGCCATTTAAAGCTCACCACTGCCTTGGCAGTGGAAGGAACAGAAGGAACCTGACCCAGCAAACAATGCCCCAAATCAATTCAGCAAAACCATTAAGGAAATCCAGCACAAAGCCATGGCAATATCTGATCTGGATTTCTTCCCTAAGTGAATTCCACCCCCCAGACATGTTCATGCCCTTCTCTCCTGCCTGCTCCCAGCAAACATTCACATGGCCAAGCTTTACTGGGGCAAACCAGCAGCAGAAAGGAGCTTTGAGAGCTTCACTAAACAAATAGTTAGGGAAAGTGGATCTAAAAGTGGTGCTGGGCAAGAACCTGTGCCAGGCACACAGCTGGTGGGATAAAAGCTCACCAGGAGAAGCTCTTCAGCCAAATCACAGCTTTTTAAGTCACCAATATTGTCTTTTTCAACAGAACCACCTATAAATGTCACAGCCACTTTGCATCTCTGCCCTCAGCCAGTTGAGGTTTCAGATATCAGAGGAAATTCTCTCTCCTCCAGAGATCCTCCAGCCCAACCCCCCTGCCAAAGCAGCATCACCTGGGGCAGCTCACACACAAACACATCCAGATGGGTCCTGGAAGCCTCCAGAGAAGGAGGCTCCACAACCTCTCTGTGCTCCACCACCCTCAAAATGAAGTTTTTTCCTCATGTTGAGGTGGAGCTTCCTGGGTTGCAGTTTGTGCCCACTGCCCTTTGTCCTGTCACAGGACACCACTGATGAGAGCCTGGACCCTGCCTCTTGACACCCACCCCTCAGATATTTATAAGCAGCAATGAGACCCCCTCTCAGGCTGCTCACCACCAGGGCTCTCAGCCTGTCCTCATCACCCTGATGTTCCAGTCCCTTCATCATCCTCACAGCCTTCACTGGACAGTTCCTAGCAGATCTCTGTCCTCTTGATTTGGGGAGCACAGAAGTGGAGAGCAGAGTCCAGCTGTGGTCTCAACTTGTTGCATTATTGGTTCTGCTGTAACTGAACCCTAAAGACTAACCAATGACCACACAGAGTTCATCCAAAGTTGTGTGGTTTAGGCTCCAGTTCAGCACCTGCCACATTTCACCACCCAAGCAGCCCTGCTGACTTCACAAGGGTAGCTTCCCTCTTCCAAAGCACCTCCTGAAGGAGTCCCAGTGAACCCCAGCCTAAAAGCACAACCTCCAGAAGAGGCTCTTGGCTGCTCATGAAGTGACATCCCCAACACACAGCTCCCTAAAAGCTTGCAGAATCCCTCAAGGAGATGCTCAGATTGCAGTGGGTTGGAAGGGACCCTCAGAGGTCATCTTGCCAGGCCTCCCTGCACTGGGCACCTCCAACCAGATCAGAATGCCCAGGGCCACAGCAAGCCTGATCTTGGATGTCCCCAGGGATGGGGCCTCAACCACGTCCCTGGGCAACCTGCTCCAGGATTTCAACACTCTCATTGTGAAGAGCTTCCTCTGCAGCCACCCTAGAGCCACACACACCCACAGATGCTCTGTGTGTGCCATGCTGGCTACAGCATCTCCCTTCTCTCCAGCACCTCCTGGACCTCCTCCATCCTCCACCACAGACCTCTCAAAGCAGAGGGGACTGAAGGCACCAAGATCTCCAGGGACCAAGCAGTGACAAAGCACAGCCAAGCTCTGGCCTCTCTCTGACCTCAAGAACCATCCCCATCAGAGAACCAAGCAGGTTGGCAGAGAGCTCCAAGCTCATTCAGCACAGCCTAGCACCCAGCCCAGCACCCAGCCCTGCCCAACCAACCAGCCCATGGCACTCAGTGCCCCAGCCAGGCTTGGCTTCAACACCTCCAGCCATGGGCACTGCACCACCTCCCTGGGCAGCCCATGCCAGTGCCAATCACTCTCTCTGCCAACAACTTACTAACAACATCCAGCCTGACCCTGCCCTGCCACAGCTTGAGGCTGTGCCCTTGTTCTGATTTAGTTTGGAAGGGACCTTAAGGATCATCTATTTCCAACCCCTCTGCCATGGGCAGGGACACCTTCCACCAGAGCAGACAGCTGAAGGCTTCATCCAGCCTGGCCTTGAACACTTCCAGGGAGGGGGAATGCACCTCCAAAGCAGAGGATGAGTGTGGCTCATGAGCAAACACCAAAGCTGACCCCCTGAAGGCTCCTTCCCAGAACTACATCTTCAGCTCCTCAGGGCAGGAGGAGGGCAGCCAAAGCCAGACACACGGAGAGGATCTCTCAGAACTGCACCACATTAATGATGTAAAATTAAGGCAAAGGACACGAGGAGGAAGCTCAACCCAAGCCTACCCTGCTCCAGTTCCAAACCACTGCCCTTGCCCCAAGCCCTTCTGAGCAGTGCTTCACCATTTTCCTTTAGTCTTTGCTGATTCGCTCTGCTTGCTCATAAATACTTTGATGCCAGAGGGGTGGAACCACAGGAGGTGATAAAACACACATCCATGTCCTCACAGCAAAGAACATCCACATCTCATTACTCCCTGGAGTGACCAAATCTGGGACTAGATGAGCTTTGAGGTCCCTTCCAACCCAAACCGTTCCAGGAATCCACTTTGGGGCAGCAGCTGCCACTGTGGGAAGGTAGGAGCCAGGGTAGAGAGGAGAGGCTGGGAATGCTGCAGCCTCCTGGGGGTGGGCTGCTGGATCCAGACCTCAAAGAATAAGACAGAACCCCAAGCAGTCAGAGTTTTCAACCCATTTCCATGTTGGGTGCTGATTGCTTCTGGATAAAAATAAAGGAGTTTGGATGCTGAAAAGGATTGGGGAAGTCTGGCTCCAGCTGGGGGTGAAATTCTGAGAGCTGCTGTTATCATCATCATTATCACTACTACTACTGCTGCCACTATCACCACCACTGTCAACACCACCACCATTGCAGCATCTTCCCTTTTACTTAGCTCTGGATCCAAATTCTCCCATCTCTTTCCCACTCCAGCCTGGGAGGCAGCTCCTTGAGGATCTCTGATTTTAGCCTCATTTTAAAGAGAGAAAGAAAGAAATGGGGTGGGAGGTTGCAATTAAAAGGGAAAACTCCAGCAGGACCTTCACTGGAATCAAAACTTTCTCCTTTTGCTGCAAATCCACTTCCCTGGGCTCTCAAGTGCTGTTTACACAGGGCAATACCCCCGGACCGGGAGGGATTTGCATCTCGCCGTGCGCTGCGTGGAGCTCTGCCAGCTCCCAGCGCTTCCCCGGGCACGAAGCTGCTGCTGCTGCCGCTGGTGCTTTGAGGAGAGGTGGACTGCGTTCGGAGCACCTGAAACTCACACCTGGGGGCTTGTCCTTCCAAAATAAGGCGTGGGAGAACCTGGTTCTGTCAGGGATGCCCCCGTGGGTTAGGGATTTGGGGTTTTCGTGCGGCTGCTTTGCTCCCACCCGAGCAGACGATTACAGCAGCCAGAAAAGTGTGAAATTTCAGCTCCGACCACGCCAGGGCTCCCAAGCGTCAGTCACGACAAAATCAATGAGCCATTTCCTGAGGGGCTGGGAGGGCTCCGCCGAGGGGGACGCAGAGGACTTTCAGGTGTGGTTGTTTTCTCCCCCTCCCCAGCCCGACAGCGAGGCTGCGCTTTTCTCTTCTTCCCCATCGGGAGGTGGAAGTAGAGACAGGGATGCTCTCCTGCTGCCCTGGCACTGCCCTCCTGGCTGTTGCCATCCCATCCTCACTCCGAGCAGTGTCCTCCACTCCTGACCCCTCTTTCCCAGCCAGAACCTCTAATGTGCCCTGCTGCTCTTCAGGCTTTATTAGCTCCCCTGGGGAAGCTCCCGTGCCCGAGCGAGCTCCGCTCGAAGCAGTGGCATGGGGAGGATGAACGCTTCCAAAAAGCACTTCCCAACACACAGGTCACAGAGTGACAGCACCAGGCAGGCTGGCAAAGCCCCTCGGGATCACCAAGTCCAACCTAGAACCAGCTGCAGGACCCCAGCCCTGGTGAGACTCCCTCCAGACAGCCCCAACCGTTGTTAACTCTCTCCGGAGGAGGAATCTGAGCAGGTTGAAGCATGACTTTTTTTTTCCCCCCCTTCCTTTTAAATCAATATACTGAAAAGCACAAAGACAGCTCCAGCACCTTCAAGAGCTGAACTCTGGGCACCAGGCAGAACCCAGTGGGGATCTGATTTGCACTGCCCTTCGGGGAGTTACTCCAGCAGAGCAAGCACTCTGGTTTCCAGCAACCCAGCTTAGAACAACCTTGCATTAACTCCCCCACAGCTTCCCGGGGCACCAACCCTGGTACCAGAGGTGTAAAACCTCCAACCTGCTTCAGACCGAGACTCAGGGCAGGATTGGGGTGGGAAGGGACTTCCCCCGAAGTCACTTTGACCAACCCAAACGTTCCTCCAGCCCATGCCGGGATGTGAATCTTGACACTGCCCAGGCAGAACCTCTCACGGTTCACCAGAAAACACACCCGGATGGGGACGGGCAGAGAGAGGCACACTGAAGGCACAAGGAAAAACTTCCAGCTGAGATTCCTGCGATCCCCCCAGCTCCAAAAACTCCAGGACAAAAGCTGCAATGTTCAGGTAAAGCCCAGGAAAGTTGTTTGGGTTTATTCTGAGCTCGATTCCCCACGGAGCCTGCACAGTTACAGGTACCCGGGGAAGGCAGCTGGGATAAACCACCACACGCACCTCCAGGTGGACAAACTCCTCCACCGCGGCTCTGGGCTTCTCGTTTCCCACATTCCCGGGGAGCAAATGATTCCCTGACTGCCTCTTAAACGCTCCTCATGCCTCTCCCCGCAGCAGTTAAAGCCATCCCAAGGGGATGCAGGACAGTGCAGGACATCAACCCTGCCACTGCTGCACTTTTCTCCCACTTCTTTCCTCTCAATCTGTTTGCTTTGCCGGACAAGTACATCCCCACCACCACCACCACCTAGGTACTCTCTGCAGGACCCTTCCAGGGCATTTCCAAGCTTCAAACTGAACAGAACAAGAATTTCAAGGTGCACAAAAGGTTCAAAGCCATCGACCAGCAAGGAGTCAGGGTGAAGGGCAGACCTTGCAGACTCCTTCTGCCAGTTGCTCCCCACTAACCCCCTGTTTATCAGGGTGCAGCTGGCAGTTGGCAAACCCCTCCCAGCCACAAAGGCAGAGGAGCAGGCACCCTGTGCTCCTCAGAAATGGGGGATTCAGGAGCACACAGCCCCAGTCAAGTTTTTAAATGCCTCTGGGCACAGCAAAAGAGACTTTGCACCCAAAACTTTGGAAAAGCTTCTCTCTGGTGCAAAACAACCAAACCACCACAGCACAGCAGAGAAGTTTCTGCAACCTCTTTGAAAGGCTTTTTCTTTTCCTTCCCCCCAGAAGAAACTTGAGAAACTTGCAACCTTCAGGTTTTAGGCTCCTCATTTCCCCCCCACTCCCTCTTCTCCTTCCCAAAAATTAAAGAGGGAAGTAGAGACGACAGCATCCATCCCCTGGGCATATTCCCCTGCTTATCTGCTTTAGCTTCCCACTTCTCCCCGCTAAAACTGTGCTGTAAAATCTGTGACATCACTAAAAGGAGCAGAAAAGGAGCCCCAGCACCTTCCACCTGCAACAGTGAAGGCAGCTTCCACCCCAAAATTCCAGCAAATCTAGGAGGCAGTGGAAAAAACGAGTGGGAAAGGTGGGAAAAAAAACGAGTGGGAAAGGTGGGAAAAAAAACGAGTGGGAAAGGTGGAGGAGGAGCTGGCAAACCCCAGCAGGTAAAAAGGAGTTGGAGATGCTTCCTCCTACTCCAACTTGGTGCTGCAATCCCCATGGTCAACCTTGGGCTATCCCAAGCAGCCTGAATGCTCCCCCAAGCCCTCCCAGTGCCTCTGGAAAACATTAACATTGTTGGGGAATTGGGCAGGGGGGGGCAAAAAAAAAAAAATCACTTTTTGGGTTGTTTCTTTTCCTTTTTTTTTTTTTTTTTTGGGTGGTTGTGTTGTTGAACTCTGCAAGGTCTCCACTTTCAAAGGCAGTACTTTAACCCCTACCTCCCCCCAGCCCTATCTCTGTTTGCTTGGGGAGGGAGAAGGCAACTTAAAAGGCAAAAGAGAGAAACAAACCCAAGGAGAAGTGGATTCAGCCCCAACCATTTCCACTGAGGTTCGTTTGGGAATTCGATTTCTTTTCTCCTGGGTACTAAACCAACTCAGCAAAGCTCTTAAAGGGCATCTCCAAGGGATGAGCTCCACTTTCTACAAGCTCTAAACTTGAAGCTGACAATGAAAATCCAACTTTTCTGGGGGGGTATTTGCCACTTCAAGCTCCTAAATAGGAAGGGGCAACAAAAATGTTTCTTTTTTCAGGCTTTTAATTGGTAAATATATTAGATTCCTTCTATTTTTTTTCCTCTTTCCTCCTGTTAAAATTGATTCAATTGTTTCCAGGTCGATTAAATGATCTCCCTGTTAAACCTCACAGATAAAACTTACTGACAAATTATTAATGTCTGATTTAATGACAGATTATTCCTAGGTTGGTTGAGGGATTTTCCCCCCCCTCCTCCTCCTCCCTCCCTGGAAATCATCAAAATATATTAATTCCCAAACGATTCCAGCTCCCAGAGGTGTAAAACCAGTAGCAGAGCTCTCAGCTCAGAGCTGGGGGGGCTCAGAGAATTAAATCAACGAAAGGCTTGAAGTTTATTGCCCTTTTTGGTGCAGGCAGCTCTCAACTCACAGCTTGGGGTGGGGCTCAGAGAATTAAAGCAACGAAAGGCTTGAAGTTTATTGCCCTTTTTGGTGACCAAATAAATTAGCAACAAACCAAATCCCCTTAAACTCCTCAGGAAAAGAAAATTTATTCACCCTCCCTCCCCATTTTCCAGCCCTGCTCTAAACGAGGGTGTTGCTCATTTCGTTTTGCTGAGATAAACTCCTCAGCCAGACCTGTTTGAAAGGGGAGGAGAATGGGCTTAAAAGTGGCTTAAAAGCAAATTTTTGCCTCAGCATTTAAGGAAAAGATTTTGGATTCCACGGGGGGGGGAGGAAATTAAATTAGCAAAGATACTTATTTAATTTCACTTTTTCAGAGGCTCCAAACATCAGGAGAGGGAAGAAGGGGGGGAAAAGGAACATTTTGTGTTTAGAAGTGACAATGAAATCAATCACACTCAGCCTTCCCCTCATTTTGGTCAAGATTTCGTTGCAAACAATTAATTGGAGGCTTCTGAGTGGGCAAAAAAGAACATTCTGCCCCGTGCAAAAACAAAGGCTGGGGTAAAAAACGAACCAACAAAAGCCAGGGTGAGGGTCACAGATTGGCTGCAGTTGGAAGGGACGTTAAAGATCATCGAGTCCCCAAGATTGCTCCATCCATTTCCAGGCGCTCACTCTAAATGCCCACAGCATTAACGGCGTTTGCTAAGTGTCACCTCCGCTCCCGAGCACGCAGACCCCCACCCAAACCTACAAGCTGCTTGGAACTGACCTCGACTTAAAGCCTCCCTTTCAGTCGAGAGTCTACAGGGCTGTTATCAACCCAAGGCGCTCTCTTCCCCCTCCCCTTTCCCCTACCACCACCACGCCAATGACTTGGTTTCATTCTCTCTGCTCGACTCACTTCCACATTCCTCATATTTGGAATGTCTGCTTGATGGATTCACTTTTTTTTTTCGCCCCCTTCACCCCTCCCTCTCTCTTCATTCATTCATTCTTTCGACTCCAGGCTTTTCAGCTTCTCACTTCCAACCCCCCTCCCCAAACCAGCCTTTACTCTTCAGTGGGGAAAACTGAATCATTCTTATTTCTCCCCCCCAAAATCAAATCTCTTTTTTTTTTTGAACCTTCTGCAAAATAAACCACACAATAATTTCCTTTTTTTCTCCCCTTCCCTTAAATCCTCTTTAACTTTCCCCAAGTTTTCCTCCCAAAAGCTAAAGACAAAACCCAACCCCCAAACACCAACCGACAAAACACAAACCAAACCCAAACGAACCTCAGAACTCTGTGGCTTGGTCCTTATTTTCTGTCTCTTCAGCTAAAGCATCTTTCTCAGCAGCGATTTTTGCTTCCTAAGCCTCCACACCTCCGAAGGAACTCGGTTAAAATGGTTCCCCCTTCATCATTAACATAATTCGCAGCTTTAAAAGTGCGAGGTGGAAAGAATTGCTCTAATTAAACAACTCTCAACCGGTTGATCCTTTCTAAGGGGATCTCCACGCAGCAGCCACACACCAGTGGCTCTTTTTGGTGCCGCATTGCCCACAAGCAGCATCTTCATTTTTGTTTTGGGGGGTGGGGTGGATGTTGTTGTTTTAATTCATTTCTGATCGTTTTAGCTCCAGGAGAGATTTCAAAGCAGAAAAAAAAAGAAAAAATAAAGATTTCTTTCCAGCTTGGCCAAATTCAGATCTAAAACCAACCCAAATCGCTTTTTTTTCTTGACCCTTTCCTTATTTCCACACAAGCAAAAAAAGAAGCTCTAAAACCAACCAAACAAAATCAACTTGAGGAGATTTGCTATTTATTTTTTTACTTTCAGAATTCAGCTGGAAAGCAGCACCAAAGCTCCTGAGTTGTTTTCCCACATTTTTAAAGGGGAAAAAAAAAGAAGAAGAAGATTTGCTCTCAGGTCTGGGGCGGAGGTGGAGGGAGGGAGGGAGGGGAGGGGGAGATTGTTAGATCCCACCAAACCCATCGGATTTTGTCCTCCCTGCTCACACTTAATTAACCATTTCCTGCTCTATGAGGCTTTAAAAACTGGAAAATCCAGTCTTAAAAACAAGCAGAAAGGGAAGAAAAAGAAGAAGGAGGAGGAAAAGACAATAAATAAAAGAAATCCACACACCCCAAACATTAAATTGCCTTTGAAGCAGTCCCCTTCCCTCATCACCTCAGCCCTTACTCAGGCTTGGAAAGAGAAGGGGAGGACCCCCCAAAAAAATCCACCAAACAATCTCCACCCCCCCAAAAAAAAGGAGTTCATTGGAGACGAACAACCTGCCAAGCTTCCCGAGAGCTGCCAAGAAAGTCGCCTTTTTTCCCACTCAGAAACACAAAACTACTTCCCCAAAGCGAGACAAAGTAACCGCGGCTGCAGCACCCCCTGGGGACCCCCCCCCCAAAAAAACAACCAAACCCTGCCCCAGCGAACGCAGCTCCTATCGCTTTAAACACAGCGCCCAGAGAGAGGGGGAGGGGAAGAGCTCATTTTAACCCCTCCACCACCATCCCCCCCCCTCAAAAGGGGTTTAACAGCTAAATGCAGGGCAGAGCATGTTTGCAGATCGGGAGGAATGCAAAGCAATCTTCCTTCCACCTATTGTAAAGTTTTCCACACGCCACCCCCTTCCCACTCCCAGCAGTTCTTTGAAGCAGAAAAATTCCCATTTTTAGTGAATTTCGGGGGGGGGGGGGAGGTTGAGATGTGCTCTTCCCTCCTCCCCCCCCCCACCTCCAGCTTATTATTGCTTATCCAGCAGCAAAATTAAAGGCTAAAGAAGCAAGGGGAGGGGATGGAGTAGAGTTGAGTGCTATTTTGTCCCCTTTCATAGGGCTCTTCCACCAACACCCCCTCACTGATAACCAAGCAGCAGCCCTGGCATGAGCGTTTATTGATCACCCTGCCACGAGGTGCTCAAACTAATTAGCAGCGGTCGTAATAACACCAAATACTGGCTAGGAAACGATGAAATGGGTTTGGGTTGTGCCTCCAGGCTCAAGCCCTGCAGCCCACCCTGCCAGAAGAGCCAAGCCTGCGAGGTTCGGCAGCACCACCACACCCCCGCCCGCCTCAAAAGCCGAGCCAAGGAGGCAACCCCAAACCGAGCTCCAAACCCGCAGTCTGAGGAAGGGATTGGCCAAGTGATGAAGGAACTGGAAGAGTTGGAGGAGGAAGAGTTGGCTTCACCTCCCTCCTCCTCCTCGCCCAGGCGTTGAAGTAAGAGCCTCATCACGTGGCCGATGCGGGTTTGGGGCTGCTCGATCCAACGTGGACCGTTTAGGGTTGGGATTTAACTTGCCCTAGGCCCAAGTGGCCTCTTCTTGAGGTGGGGGAATGGGAAGGGATAGGGTGGGTGGGTCCCTGGAGACAGGAAAATTCGACAGCAACTAATTCTTTACGTCGCCTGAGCCGCACAGGAGAGAGGCTTGGGGACAGCAGTGGCCAAGGGCTGCTCCAGCATCCTGCTCGCCGGCACAACAACAACAACAACAAAGGGCCAAGAGGACGGAGAGGGCTGGGCAAGGCTGGGGGCAGTGGGTGAAGCTTTTTGGCAGCTAGATGGAAACGCCGGGGTGGGGGGAGGGGAATGGAATAAAGAGAAGGAAAATAATAACATAAATCTAAACCTCACCGGTTTCATCCCAACATAAAAGTTGCCCCTGGGTAGGAGGTGGTAGCAGGGCAGCAGCCAGGGCTCAGCCGGGTTTTAAATCCCACCCTGGCACGGCACGGAGAGCCCAACCCCACTTCGGGTTGGATGGGTAGGGTCGGTTTGGGTTCTTTTCCCCCCCCCCTCCTTTCTTTAAACCTTTCCCCATCAAATCGCAATCAATTTCACTTTTACTTTGGCCAACTTTAATTTTGGCAAACAAAAGATTTCCTCCACCCCCTCCAGCTCACGGCAGAGGAACCCGAGCGGAGAAATCCCTCCAGTGGCACAAGTCTGGAAATCCCAAGCCCAAAAAGAGAGAACAAAACCACCCCAAGCATCCATCACCTTGGGGCAGGCTGCTGGCTAATTGTTGAATTGATTCCTCCTTTTTTTTTGGGGGGGTGGGGGGGGAGTGGAAAGAAAGAAGGAAGAGGAAGAAAAAATAAAGCCCCGAACTTAATCGCACAGAAAGTTTTCTCTTTCAAACCAACAGAAATCAAATGCTGAGCCTCAAAATCCATCTCTCACCTCCCCGAGGGGTGGGAAGGGGAAAGCGCAGCGAACACCAAAATCAACACCATCATCTCCCTATTTTACAGGCAGCATTTTTGGGGGGGGGGGGTGTGATTTTTTTTTTCGCCTCTTTCAACCTTCGTTTGGTTCATGTTTGTTTTTTTTTTTCCCCCTCCTGCCAAAGAGCAATTTTCAATAGCAAACTAACCCGAAGCAATTAAAAACATTACCTTTGCTTTTTGGGCACCGAGTGTTCGATCTCGAGCTGTTTGCCGTGGAGCTCCACTTTCCCTGGTGGAGGACGAAGCGAAAACAAACCCAAACAAAACACAAAACAACAGACCTCAAATGTGGCTGTTTCTTAACTCAGTATCTGGGTGGGGTGAGGTGGTGCAGCAAACTCCAGACAACATCACGTGCGAGCGCCCAATTTACGCCGAATTCCGACCAACTCCACGCAAATCCATTTTTCCAATCGCCCTTTCCCCCCCCTCCCCACCTCCTTCCCTCCTAATTTTGTGTTTTGGTCGCAAGTGCATTTTTAATTCGAAGTCTTCCCTCTGCCTTCAACTGGGAAGCTGTTGGGAGGGAGTGGTGAGTTGGAGCTGCCTTGTGGACAATGTTCCTTAGGAATATTTAATTCCTTAGTTCATCCTTGCTTTGGAGAGCAGGAAAATAAGGAATAAGGTTTGGAAACCACCACCCCCCCACCACCACCACCCCTCCCATGTATTTTTTCTTCCCCCCTCTCGCCTTTATCTAATTTCGTCTTGTTTAAACCCTACAAAAAGTCCTGGCGAAGGGGAAAAGGGGGAGGGGGGGAGAAGAGATCTTCTTCCCCCCACCCTCAAAAAGGCTCCAAAATTCCAATTCCATGGCAGAAATTAATTTCTCTTTGAAAATGGAGTGGGTTGGGTTTGTTTTTCCCTTGCTGTTGGGTGATGATGATGATGCTGAGTTATTTTTTATTATTATTTGTATTTTTTAATGGAGGAGGAGGAGGGAAAAAGCCCAGCGGGAAGAGCCCAAGCTTGGAGAGGAGGAAAGGAGTGAGGAAGGGGGCGGAGGGGGGGCGGGGGGGGGAGTATATATAAAATAATTAAATAAAACAACACCCAAATCGTTCCAAATTCAACTCATTTCCCAATCCTCAGCCTGCCGGGGAGGTTTTTTTCCTCCCTCCCCTGCGAGCAGCATGGCGACCTTCGCGCTACTCCCCCACATCACATGCCCCAGGAAACCCAGTTTCAAATCAAAATGGCCAAAGTCCCAACCCACCCACCCGGGACCACGACGGGACCCACCCCCCACCCCCCCCCCACCACCCCAAAGCCCACCGGGCCAGCCGCTCCGGGGGCTGCATGAGGTGAAGGGGGTAGGAGACACCTCACTTTTTAGCCCCTCGATGTTCTGTGCCTTTTTGTGTGGGGGGGGGGGGAGAGGAGGAAGAAGAGGGGGTCCAGCCCACGCCGCTTGCTGCGAACCCCGACGGGGCGCAACGGGGAGCGCTGAGCTTTAATTTTTTGGGGAGGTCGGCTCGGGAGGGGTAGCTTCGCGAAGGGGTCCGGAGTTTTGTGGGGTGGGGGAGAGGAGGATTAAAAGGGGAAGATGAAGGAGGGAAGAGGAAGATGAAGGAGAAGAGGGAAGGGAAGAGAGCGCTGAGTTTTTATGGGGGGTGGGGGCTGTAGCGGGGAGTTAAGCCTCGAGTGGCCGGGTCCGGAGATTTGTGGGGTGGGGGAGAGGAGGACAGAGGAGAGGAGGATGCAGGAAGAGAGGAAGGGAAGACAGCGCTGAGTTTTTAGGGGGCGTGTAGGGAATTAAGCCTTAGCAGGGGTGCGGAGCTTTGTGAGGAGGGGGAAAGGAAGATGAAGGGAAGGAAAGGCAGGGGAGACAGCGCTGAGTTTCCTAGGGGGGGTTGTGTGTGGGGTGGGGGTGCTTAAACCCCGAAAGGGAGGTCCGGAGCTTTATGGGGAAGGGGAGAAGAGGAGGAAGGAGGGGAGAGGAGGATGAAAGAGGGGAGAGGAAGAGGAGATAACGGCGCTTACCCGAAAAAGTTTCGATGGCTTTCATGGCCCACTGCTCGTCGGGGCAATCCACAAAGGCATAGCCGGACTTGACCAGGAACTGCCCGCTGAAGGAGATCTTGTGATCGTTGAAGACTTTCTCCAAGTCGGCTGGAGTCACATTCTCGTTTAGGTTCCCGATGTAAAGCTTGTTCATGGTGGCGGTGGCGGGAGGCGGCGACGGCGGCAGCAGCGGCGGCGACGACGGCGGCAGCGGGAGGGAGGCGGCGGCAGGGACACGCCGGGGCTCGGAGCACGGCGCTGGCGGTGGCGGCTGCTGCTGCTGCTCCTCCCGGGGGGGCTCCACCGTGTAGCCCTCACCCTGCCGCCCCCTCGGCCAGGCTTGGGGAGGGGGTTAAGTATTTGGGGGTAGGGAGGTCGTCTTCTTTCTTTGCCCCCTTTTTTGTTGGTTGTTGTTGTTTTTTTGGAGGGGGGGGGTGGGAGATTTTCTTCTTTTCGCAGCGTTTTTGCGCCGTGGGGAGGGGGGCGGCGGCTGGAGGAGGGGAAGGGGGAAAAAAAAGGGAAGGGGAAAAGGGGTGGGGGGTAGGGAGGGGGAGATTCTTAAGGGGAGGGGTGGCTCCGGTGGGGCGGTGGTGGAGGGTAGGGCGGTGGTGCTGGTTTGGGGAAGGGGTTGTTGGGTGGGGGTGGGGGGAGGGTGAGGGGGAAGTGGGGGCGCCCCAAGCCCTCGGAGTGGCCCTGAAGTGTCACCGGACGGCTGCGGCCAGTCGGGCACCGCCTCTAAATAAAACCGACCTGGAAAAAGGAGTGAAAATGTTTGCGGGAGGAAGCCACGTGGTGATGCGGGAGGGCCCAGCCCCCCGGGGGGGAGGGGCCGATGAGAGGATGGAGGGGGGGGGTGGGGGCGGGTGGGTGTGTATGGTGTGCGTGGGGGAGGTGTGTGTGGGGGAGGAGGGGGCTGTGGCTGCCACTTAATTATTTATTTTCATTTAAATACGGCGGTACCTCCGCGCACCGCCGCCGCCCCCCCGCCCCTCCAGCCCAGCTGTGTCCCACCCCCCACCTTGTCCCGGGTGGGTGCGTGTCGTGTGTGTGTGTGTGTGTGTGTGTGTGTGTGTGTGTGTGTGTGTCCCAGTTTTAACTCCACACCCACCATCACCATCACACGCACACACACACACCCACCCCCCCCTCCTTCGCCCATCCCCGTCCCGTCGGAGGCACTTTCCCATCTGCTGCGGCCCCCCGCCCCCACCGTGCCCCTCCCCCCCAACCTCTCCCCTCCCCCCACGTACTCCCCCCCCCTCTTTTTCCCCCGGTGCCTCAATGGGATTTTTTTTCCCCTGGGTGTAAAAAAACTTCAGCATCAAAGGGGCCGAGAGGTCCCCTGGCGCCAGGGGATTGGGGATGGATGGATGGATGGATGGATAAGCGGGGGGGGGGTGAGGAAGGGACACCGACCCACCCACCCCATCCCCCGCCCTGGAGCTGACCCAGTCCGACGGGGTGTTTGGGGGAGTCCTGTTCCCCCCCTAGGAGGGGGCATTGTCCCCGGCATTGTTTTAAGCCCTTGATGTGCAGCCCCGCGGAAGCCTTCGAGGAAGGGTGTGGGGAGGTGGTGGAATTGGGGGGGGGCTTAGCCCTCCCATCACAGAAGGGCCCCATGGTGGAGAAGGGTAGCCCACCGACGGGGCTGGGCTGGGAAAGAGACCTAGGGCGGGAAGCGGGGTGCGTGGGGGGGATGTGGACGCCCCGTCGGCAAAGCATGGATAACCTCCCCCCCGCCCTCCCTTTCCTCTTCCCCGCCTGCCTTTTCTGGAGGCTTTTATTTTTAGGCTCACGATGGGTTGAAAATAGCAGCGAACCCCCCCCCAGCCCCCTCCCCGCCACCTAAACACCCGCCCCTATTCACCCACCCCCTCCACCACCGCCTTCCTGCCTCCCCGACGGGGCGGGCGGGGAAAGCTCCGGTGAGCCGGGGGCTCAGGGCGGGATGTTGCCGATAGGGGAGGGGCGGCTGTGGTGTCGTGTGTCGTAGTGTGTGTGTGTCCCCCCCCCCTTCCTCATCACCCTCCTCTTCCTCTTCGCTCATCCCCATCCCTCCTGCAAGTCGAGGCACGGACCGAGCCCTCCGCGCCTGCGATCAAGCGGAACAGCCAAAGCTGCTCCCGCTTGTGGCTGCTGCCGACACCCCCGGGGAGATGGGGGGGGATCAAAACCAACCAAAATTCCCAAAGCGAAGAATTTTGGGGTCGGAGCTTTCGGGGCGCGGCTCTCCCGGGCAGCTACTCGCACCCTGAGCGGATGAGCAGCCAATTCCGCACCCCCCAACTCCTCCTTCCCCATCCCCTTTTCTCCACCCCAGCTTCCGGGAGGGGTTGGGGTAGTGGTTGGTGGTACCCGCCCTGAGAAGGGCTGGCAAAGTGCTTGTGCCCTCGGTGCCCCTCAGCTGGGTTGTGCTGTGCTTTGGGGCGGGGGGGGGGGGGGAGTTCTAAATATTTTAATTCATTACTACCTAAATACTTTGAGATTGTGATTTTTGTTGCTTTATTTTGAGGGATTCTGATTTTTATGTCTTTATTTTGGGAGATTCTGGTTTTTATCTCTCTATTTTAGGGGCTTCTAATTTTTATGTCTTTATTTTTAGGGAATTCTAATTTTTATTTCTTTATTTTGGGGGATTCTGATTTTTATTTCTTTATTTTGGGGGATTCTAATTTTTATTTCTTTATTTTTAGGGAATTCTAATTTTTATTTCTTTATTTTGGGGGATTCTGATTTTTATTTCTTTATTTTGGGGGGTTCTAATTTTTATTTCTTTATTTTGGGGGGTTCTGATTTTTATTTCTTTATTTTGAAGGATTCTGATTTTTGTTTCTTTATTCTGGGGGATTCTGATTCTTATGCCTTTATTTTGGGGAGATTCTGATTTTTATGTCTTTATTTTAGTGGTTTCTGATTTTTATGTCTTTATTTTAGGGGATTCTGATTTTTATTTGTTTATTTGGGAGATTATTTTCTTTCTTTCTTTCTTTCTTTCTTTCTTTCTTTCTTTCTTTCTTTCTTTCTTTCTTTCTTTCTTTCTTTCTTTCTTTCTTTCTTTCTTTCTTTCTTTCTTTCCTTCTTTCCTTCTTTCCTTCTTTCCTTCTTTCCTTCTTTCCTTCTTTCCTTCTTTCCTTCTTTCCTTCTTTCCTTCTTTCCTTCTTTCCTTCTTTCTTTTTCTTTTCATTACTTTTTTTTCCCCCCTTCTCCCCCTCCTCTCTCCCAGGCTGAGGAAGAGCCACGTGGAGAATCTGTTAGTAAATACATTTGCTGTTAGAGGCAGGACTCCGAGGTTGTGTGAACTTTAAGGAAGGACATCTGCTCTGGGCTCCAGCCTCCTAGAAATAAATCCAGACAGAAATCCATAATCATAATTAAAACACCAAAAATCATTCAAATGAATTCCAAAATCCTGGGAAACGAGAATTTAAAGGAGGGGGGGAGGGGAGAGGAATTCCTTGAGCCTTCCCCCTCCCTGTATCCAATCTGTTACCCTGGGATTTTCCCTTTCAAAAGGCATAGATGCTGCTCACCAGAGGAAAATTTGATTTCCCATCTTTCCATTCCCATCCTGCATGATTTGGGTTCTCCTGGGTAAATAAAACCATCTCAAACTAAATATCCGGAGGAGCTGTTTGGTTTTAATCAGGAGCATTGCTGCATCCACGTGGGAATTCGTTCCTAGGGTGGCCAGGGAGAAATTCAAGCTCCGAATTCACAGGTGAGAAGAAAAGAGGAATGAAAAGTGGGAAATCAGCATCCCTGCAGGCTCAGAAAAGGACACTTTGAGCCTTCCCCGGAGGAGAACTTGATCGGGCACCTTCCTGCCACTGCCATGTGCCCCCCCCCGCGAAATAAAACCCCAGCTCCAAGAAGCCACCGACGATCTGCTGCGGATCTGTTCCTCACCCTGAGCAGAGTACTTTTGTTGTTGCTTTTATCGATTTGCCCCCACCTCGGTGCCTTCCCCACGGAACAGAATCCTGGGCAAGAGTGCAGTGAAGGAAATCAACCTAAAAAGAGGAGAGGGGAAATAAAGGGGGGGGAAGAAAAAAGGGGGGAAATTGCGAACAAAGAGGGAGGTCTTCAATTTAGATCTGAAACAAGCGAGGCTATCAGTCAACCTCCTTCCCCTCCTGCAGCATTCCAGATGCAAGGTATTTAGGGAATGCAAACAGCAGGGACTAAATCATTGATCTGCAGGGGGTGGGGCGGGGGTGAAATCTTCCCTCGCCCCTATTCGGAGAGAGCAGCTCCCCTAAAACCCCAACTGCACCTCGCCCCTAGCCGGGGTGAAACCAGCTCTGCAAAGCCACCCCACCCCCCTCCTCCGAAGGCAACGGTTCTCCCCGGGTTTAAATGGAACTGCAAATCCAGTGGGATTTCAGGAGCTAGGGAAGGGGCTGAGCAACAGTTTGCACCCGGAGGGTGGCGAGGGGCTGGCACTTGGCAAAGTTGCTTTGGCCTTTGCGTTGCCCTCCCCCCACCCCCGGGGAGGATTTTCTTTATCTGGGGTTCTAACAGAGCCCTCCAAGGAGCTGATTTTGCTTCGTGTGAGTTTACAAACAACTTCACTTCTTCCCCCCCCCCCCCCCCCCCCCCCCCCCCCCCCTTTTTTTTTTTTACTGCCCCAGTCCCTTACCAGCATAAAAGCTGCTTCTGATTTAAGCCATAAAATCTGATTTGGGGAGAAGTTTGGCGCGGGGGGAGGGGGGGGTTGGTGTTGGATTTGTTTGAGAGGTGTTTTGGTTTGGTGTTGTTCCCCCCCCCCTCCCTGTTTGTTTGGATGGGGTTATTAAAGAGATTTCAATCTCAGCATCAGGCAGAAATGGCTTTAGTGAGGCGCCACAATTCAGCTACAAGTTCAGAGCTCCTCTTTTGGTGGTGGTGGTGGTGATGTTGTCGTTACCAATTTGGAGCTGGGGAGGAGGAATCTTCTTAAGGGAGGAGGCTGGAAATGGAGAGGTTGAAAATGGGAAGGAGGAATTTTCTTACGGGAGGAGTTTGGAGCTGGGGAGGAGGAATTTTCTTAAGGGAGGAGGTTGAAAATGTGGAGGTTGGAAATAGGGAGGAGAAATTTTCTTAAGGGGGGAGGTTGAAAACAGGGAGGTTGAAAATGGGGAGAAGAGGAATTTTCTTACAGGAAGTTTGGAGCTGGGGAGGAGGAATTTTCTTAAGGGGGGAGGTTGAAAACGGGGAGGGGAGGAGGAATTCTTAAGGAAGGAGTTTGGAGCTGGGGAGGAGGAATTTTCTTAGGGGAGAAGGTTGAAAATGGGGAGAGGAGGAATTTTCTTAAGGGAGGAGGCTGAAAGTGGGGAGGAGGAATTCTTACAAGGGAGGAGGCTGGAGTTGGGGAGGAGGAATTTTCTTAGGGAAGGAGGTTGGAAGTGGGGAGGTTGGAAATGGGGAGGAGGAATTTTCTTAAGGGAGGTTGAAAATGTGGAAGTTGAAAATGGGGAGGAGAAATTTTTGTTAAGGAAGTTGAAACTGGGTGAGGGAAAACAAAAACTCTTCCTGAAGTGAGGGGTTTGATCCCCCCCCAAAAAACAAACAACCAACCACCAAACCGTTTGGAATTGGTGCAGTTTGGTGACCTGAGGCCAAACAAAAATCATCTAAAATAGAACTGATTGTTAATGGCAGTGAGAGGAGGGAAGAAGAACAAAATCTCTGCGCTCCTCTCACTGCCACTCAGCATTTAAATCTTCCTTTAATCTGGAGGAATTTGGGAGGCTTTTGGGTTGGTTTGGGGTTTTTTTTGGGGGGGGTTGGGGATGAGCTTTGAGGAGTTTGTTTGCTTTTAGGGGGGAGGCTCTGGGGGCTTCTTAAAATGGGTTTGGTTGGTTTGGTTGTTTTCTATTTGGTTTGGTCTGGGGAGAGGCTTTTTGGGTTGGGGTTTCCTTGTTGCTTGTTTGGGGTTTTTTGTTGCTTGTTTGGGGTTTCCTTGTTGCTTGTTTGGGTTTTTGGTTGCTTCTTTGGTTTTATTTGTTTTTGTTTGGGTTTTTTTGGTTGCTTTTTTGTTTTTTTTCTTGTTGCTTGTTTGTTTTTTGTTGCTTCTTTGGTTTTATTTGTTTTTTGGTTGCTTATTTGGGTTTTTTTTGTTGCTTGTTTGGGTTTTGTTGTTGCTTGTTTGGGGGTTTTTTGTTTTCTTGTTTGGTTTTTTTTATGCTTGTTTGGGGTTTTTGTTGGTTTTTGGGGTTTTTTGGTTGCTTGTTTGGGTTTTTCTGTTGCTTGTTTGTTTTTTTTGTTGCTTGTTTGGTTTTATTTGTTGTTGTTTGGGGGGTTTTTGGTTGCTTGTTTGTTTTTTTTTAATGCTTGTTTGGGGTTTTTGTTGTTTTTTGGGGTTTTTGGTTGCTTGTTTGTTTTTTTTTGTTGCTTGTTTGGTTTTATTTGTTGTTGCTTGGGGTTTTTTGGTTGTTGTTTGGGGGTTTTTGGTTGCTTGTTTGGGGTTTTCTGTTGCTTGTTTGGGTTTTTTTGTTGCTTGTTTGGTTTTATGTGTTGTTGTTTGGGGGTTTTTGTTGTTGTTTGGGGGTTTTTGGTTGCTTGTTTGGGGTTTTCTGTTGCTTGTTGTTGTTGTTGTTTGGGTTTTGTTGCTGTTTAGGGGTTTTTGTTGTTGTTGCTTGGGGTTTTTGGTTGGTTTTTTAGGGGTTTTTGTGGTTTGTTTGGGGCTTTTTTGTCCTTTGCAGTTTTTTGTTGTTGTTTGGCTTTTTTGCTGCTGTTTGGGGCTTTTTTGGTTGTTTGTTTTGTGGGTTTTTTTTGTGTTTTGTTGTTGTTGTTGTTTGGGGGTTTTGTTTGTTTGTTTGGGTTTGGTTTTTCTTTGGGGGGATTGGTTTGGGCTTTTCTCATGTGTTTTTATTCAGCCTCTGGCACTAATTCATTTGGCAGCACAAAGATGCACTCAGTAACCTCCAAACCTTGAGGGAAATGACTCCCCCCCCAAAAAAAACCCTTCATAGTTTCAAAGTGTCAAGACATGAATTGGTCCCTACTAAATATGGACTTAGAAACATCTCCAGAAATTTGGGGGAGATTACCAAAAATCTTCGTGTTTCAAAAGTTCCAAAGCATTTACTAATTCCTCTCCATTAAATATAGACTTAAAAGCCCCAGAAATTTTGGGGGGGAAATAAACAAAACCTTCACGTTGTCAGAAATTTAATACATTTATTAATTGAAGTCTGCTAAATATGGACTTAAAAGCCCCAGAAATTTGGGGGGAAACCAACAAAATCTTCATCTTTTGAAAGTTTCAAAGCATTTACTAATTCCTCTCCATTAAATATAGACTTAAAAGCCTCAGAAATTTGGGGCAAACAAACAAAACCTTCATCTTTTCAAAAGCTTAATACATTTATTACTTGAAGTCTGCTAAATATGGACTTAGAAGCCCCAGAAATTTGGGGGGGGAACCAACAAAACCTTCATCTTTTGAAAGTTTCAAAGCATTTACTAATTCCTCTCTGCTAAATATGGAGTTAAAAGTCCCCCAAAAATTGAGGGGAAACAAACAAAATCTTCATCTTCTGAAAGTTTCAAAGCATTTACTAATTCCTCTCTGCTAAATATGGACTTAAAAGTCCCAGAAATTCCTCTCTACTAAACATGGAGTTAAAAGTCTCAGAAATTTGGTGAGGAAAGAAATAAATTCTTCCTATTTTCAAAGGTTTGAAACATTTATTCGTTGCAGATGATGAATAAATGTGGACTTAGCCCCAGAAATTTGGGAGAAAAAAACAAAACTCTTCATACCCTCAAAGGTTTAAAGCATTCACTAATTGCAGGCTACTAAATATGGACTCAGAAGCCCCCAAAAACTTAAGGGAAAGAAAAGCTTCATCTTTTCAAAGCTGAAAACCATTTATTAATCACAGCCTAAATAATCTGCACTTAGAAACCTCCCCATAAATGTGAGGGGAAATGACCCAAAAAAAGGATTCTTCATCTTTTTGGAGCTGAAAAAGTTTTTATGAGTTGCAGCCTAATAAATGGGGACTTAGAAACCCCCCAGAAAGTTGGGGGGGGGGGGGGGGGTAGTTAAAAGGATCTTCCTTTTTCTTCAGCGTTTAAAACCGTTTGTTAATGGCTACGAAATGTGGGCTGAAAGTCTTCAGGAAAACAAAAGGTGACAAAGGAAAAGTGGAAGGAGGGAGGTGGGAAAAAAATCAGTAAGAGTTTTCCTTCCTTCCTTCCTTCCTTCCTTCCTTCCTTCCTTCCTTCCTTCCTTCCTTCCTTCCTTCCTTCCTTCCTTCCTTCCTTCCTTCCTTCCTGTCTGTCTTTCCTTCTTTCTGGAAAATAAAAGGTGAGAAAGGAAAAGTGGAGGGAGGTGGAAAAAATTCAGTAAGAATTTTGTTTTCTGCCTTCCTTTCTGCCTTCCTTTCTGCTTTCCTTCCTTTCTGCTTTCCTTCCTTTCTGCTTTCCTTTCTGCCTTCCTTCCTTCCTTTCTGCCTTCCTTTCTCCTTTCCTTTCTGCCTTCCTTTCTTCCTCCCCTTCTGCCTTCCTTTCTGTCTTTCTTTCTTTCTAGAAAACAAAAGGTGACAAAGGAGAAGTGGAGGGAAGTGGAAAATATCAATTAGAATTTTGCTTTCTTTCCTTTCCTTTCCTTTCCTTTCCTTTCCTTTCCTTTCCTTTCCTTTCCTTTCCTTTCCTTTCCTTTCCTTTCCTTTCCTTTCCTTTCCTTTCCTTTCCTTTCCTTTCCTTTCCTTTCCTTTCCTTTCCTTTCCTTTCCTTTCCTTTCCTTTCCTTTCCTTTCCTTTCCTTTCCTTTCCTTTCCTTTCCTTTCCTTTCCTTTCCTTTCCTTTCCTTTCCTTTCCTTTCCCTTCCCTTCCCTTCCCTTCCCTTCCCTTCCCTTCCCTTCCCTTCCCTTCCCTTCCCTTCCCTTCCCTTCCCTTCCCTTCCCTTCCCTTCCCTTCCCTTCCCTTCCCTTCCCTTCCCTTCCCTTCCCTTCCCTTCCCTTCCCTTCCCCTCTCAACCAGCAGAACTAATCTGACTACGGAGGGAGCCTCTCCTTCAAAACTAGGTGAAAACTCAACACAATGAGAAGTGAAGAAGTTCCTTATTGGGAAATATTTCCTTTTGCTTCAGTGGAATCCCAGTTTGAACTCCCTTTTGTTCAGGGTTGGTTGGTTGGGGTTTTTTTTTGGGGGGGGGAGGGGGGTGTTGTGCTCTGTGGAAAACATTCCTGGCTGGCAAACGTAGCTCACAGGGAAGAGGACTCAGCTGGTTAAAGCTTGCCTTGATAAATCTGTCCAGAACCAAACCAAGAGTTGAATACAACAACAAAATAAACAAAGCCAAGCTTTGAAGTGGGCTCTCAGTAAAACTTTCTGACCTGAATCCCCATCCTGGCATTTAAATCTGGGTTTGGTGGAGCTCAGGAGCAAAGCAGCATCCTCAGCCCCAGGGAAAGGGCTAAAGGATGGGCAATGCCCCTCTGCTCCCTGCAGGGTAGCAGCTTCAGGAGCAGCTGAAGACGGAAACGGTTAAAGATGCAACTCGTTGAGAGATTTGCCTCTTCCCTAAACGTTTTAAGTGCTTCGGTTAAAAAACAACACACAGCAAACACTGCAATAAACTCGTCCTGAAAAATCCTTTCGTTCTGGTACCAAAGAGCTGCAGCCTCTTGAAAACAAACCCGACAGAAAAATCACAACCAAACAACGATTTGCCTCTCCTCTACATCTGCTGCTTTGCAGTCTCTGGGCTCCCACCAGGACACGGAGCTCAGCTCTGCCCAGGGTTGGGGCTTGCTTGCACTCGCCCAGGTCTCCTCTGAGCCACAAGCTGAGTTTTTCGTTTGGGGGTTTGTGAAGACACAGAGGA
The DNA here is from genome assembly GCF_015220805.1 of Pogoniulus pusillus. NCBI lineage: Eukaryota > Metazoa > Chordata > Aves > Piciformes > Lybiidae > Pogoniulus > Pogoniulus pusillus. The sequence continues at coordinate 1,183,532 of NC_087303.1, forward strand.
ATGCTCAAATATCCCCCCCAGAACAAAGCTGCTCTGCACGGGCTGAGTTTTTTTGATCTCCTGAAGTGGAAATGGTTCCGTTTGGGGAGTTCTGTCTATTTTTTGGGGGGGTAAGTGGCAAACTTTGGGAGAAAAGGAAAATGGTTATGGAGTGAGCCCCTGAAGGTTGCTGTTGTTCAGACAGTCCCTTTCCTTTCCAGGTTTCTCCACACACCCTCCCTAAACGAATGTGCCACCACTTACCTCTTCACGGCAGACCTTCCTAACCTGTCCATTCAGGGAGGTTTTGCTGCCTCCAAAAATCACCAGCAGCAGCTGGACAGAGAGCTGGGAGCAGCCATTTCCCCTGGGCATGGCTGGAGCAGCAGGGGTCAACAAATAAAGAGCTTTTCCCCTGGTCTTGCTACAACGATAAACTAAACTAACATAGCTGGGAGAGCATCGTGGGGGATGAATCCTGCCGTTGCTGAACTCCCCCTGACCTTATTTCGAGCAGGAGCTGCTCTTTTGAACCCCCCCTCCAAACATTTGCAGCGCTTCTCAAGTCCAGATGAAGTCCTTTCCTTTCAGCCACTGTAGGTATCTGTGTCACATTTGCTCTGCTCTGAAATAAACACATTTTAGATCAGCTTTATGCTGCGTGAGGACAAATTTGAGTGGCGGGGGTGGGGGGGGAGTGGGGGGGTGGGGAAGGGTTTCTCGTTTCAAGGCACCACTTCAATCCCCCCCACTCCGAGAACAGTGCTTGCTGCTTCACATCCCTTCCACTTCGACTCCCTGTAGCAGGAGGCAGCCAGAAAGGAGAGGAGAAAAAACCAGAGGCTCAGGCACTGATACCTAATTCTTTCTACCCAAAACAAGTGTGTCCTGGCAGGGAGGGAGCTGCACAAGCCACACTCTGCTGTGGATTGGTTTAGCAACAAGAACAAAATGAAATGAAAGACAGAGATACAGATGATATAGATACAGATGATAAAGATATAGATACAGACAGATCATTACCCAAGCAAAACCTTGTCCTGTACCCCACTGCCTGTGCAGGGGCAGCAGCACTGCTGGGCTGCTGCAGAGGTGATGTTAGCAGAGCAAGGAGGGCATGAGAGAGAAACAATTCCACTGTTACTGACCCAGCCACTCGGGCAGGCTCCTTGCCGTGGACTGGGTTGTCTACTTTCTTGTCCTGCTGGTAACATAACCTGGGCTTTAGCAGGGCTGATTGTTTCCTCTCCTTCCCTGCAGCTCCACTGCTCTAATCTCCTCAGCTGCTTTAGGGTTTTTTTGGCTCTATCTTTGCTCCAAGGGAGGAATAAAAGATGGGGTTTGTGCATCAGGGTAGCTGTGAACAGGGTTGAGAGCAGGTAGCTTTAGTGCTGAAGTCCAGATGATCTCTCCAGCCTCTGGAAGCAGCTATGGTGATCACTACACAGAGGCAAAAGTGACTTGGGAGATTTTTTGGGGGGTTATATACATGCAGCTCAGGGCTCCAAATAAATCCTCCCAGCTTAGATGACAGAGGTGCTGGGGTGGGCTTGTTGTCCTGGGGGGTACAGCAAGCACTTGAGACCAGAGAAACAAGCAGAGCATGCAGCAAGTCCACACTCTCCTTGCCTTGAGGTTCATATTTTCAGCTGGGGTGGATTTTTTTACCCCAATGAAGAGAGAATCAAGAAAGCTCCGAGACAGCCACGGCAGCGAACTGGGTTAGGTCAGGAACAACTGCTGGAGCCATACAAGCCCTGAGGGCTTTGTTTGCAGTTAAAAAAGGGGAGTGTTGGCATTTAAACCCCCATCACAGCGGCGTTTGGAAACCATCTCTGCTGTTGTGCCATTGTGGGAAAAAACCTGGTCCGCTCCTGCAAGCACTGGAGGGGAGGCAGGGCTGAGCTGGGAAGGGAGGATGGAGCAGTGCTCATCACCCCGAGGATGTCCTGCACATCCACCCAGCTCATCCCTCCTGCCGGCTGAGGGGAAGCTCTGGGCAGGCTTCGGCACAAGGGACGGGGTCAGGAGCCAGGCAAATCCTCTCTGCTTTCAGCTGGAGCCAGGGCTGCTTTCACCACGTTTTGGGAAGTCTGAGCCTGCCGCAAGAGCCTTGGCACCCAGGACCGGGTGGGTGACTTCCCCTCCTTACAGCCCAGCCTTTGCTACACGAGGGACTGACTGAAGATGCTGGACAGTAGCTGGGAATGTGAGTGGGCAGCAGGATGCCAGACAGGCTTGGGAAGGGAGAGGAAAGCTGGGCACAGGCTGTGAGGTCAAGGTTTGGGGGAAAGAAGCTCACATTTAGGACTTGTGCTCTGCAAAGGTGCAAGAGGATGGATGAGGCTAAAGCACATGGATAGGAGTTACCTCCTCTGCAAGACATTGGTGGTGATTTAGGGAGATAAATGAGCTCCCAGGCAAAGCTTTGAGCCTCTCTGACAGCAGCAAAGCTGAGTTCAGAACAGAATAGGTCCTGAATCTGGCAGGAGGGTTGGACTTGATGATCTCTTTGGGTCTCCTCCAACCCCTGACATCCTGTGATCCTGTGAGCCTGTGAATCAGGATCAGAGTTTGAACGATGCCCCAATGCCTGTGCACTGAGGAGCAGAGCAAAAGCCAATACTGGTGGATCCAATTAGGAATCCCAGATCAGCCTGAAGCTTGCCCACAGAACAGAGCAGGAAGTGTTCTTTCACCTGGGACATGCAGCACCTGAAATCCTTCTCTGGCAGAGCAGAGATGCCCTGAGCGGTGCCACGAAAAAGCAGCAACCCGAGAGTGGTGCTCCAGAGGGAGAGGGAAAATCTTACTCATTGCATCCCCTGGGAACAGGAGAGAGGCTTCAACTGTGCCCTGGAAGCAGAGATGTCAGAGCTGAACCCTAGGGAAGGGAACTGTGCCCTGGAAGCAGAGATGTTAGAGCTGAACCCTAGGGAAGGGAACTGTGCCCTGGAAGCAGAGATGTTAGAGCTGAACCCTAGGGAAGGGAACTGTGCCCTGGAAGCAGAGATGTCAGAGCTGAACCCTAGGGAAGGGAACTGTGCCCTGGAAGCAGAGATGTTAGAGCTGAATACTAGGGAAGGGAACTGTGCCCTGGAAGCAGAGATGTTAGAGCTGAACCCTAGGGAAGGGAACTGTGCCCTGGAAGCAGAGATGTTAGAGCTGAATACTAGGGAAGGGAACTGTGCCCTGGAAGCAGAGATGTCAGAGCTGAACCCTAGGGAAGGGAACTGTGCCCTGGAAGCAGAGATGTTAGAGCTGAATGCTAGGGAAGGGAACTGTGCCCTGGAAGCAGAGATGTTAGAGCTGAACCCTAGGGAAGGGAACTTTGTAGCATTTCCATTGCTGAGAAGTTTAGGGAATGGATCAGCCTCAACCTTCCAGAGTGATTCGAGTGGAGCTGAGGCTGTCTGGGAGCAGGGGAGGGAATGAGTGACCTCCTGAGGTTACTTCCAGCCCCATTTTCCATGATTGCAGGGACACTGAATACTTGGGATGCTTTGCAAGCGAAGTTACCCTTCAGATGTTTCAGTGTCCCAGAGCAGAGCCAGAAGGGCTGCTCCGGTAGCACAGCTGTGAGCTTCCCAACACATTCCCACATTCCTGAGACACCAACTCCTCGAGTCAGGTCTGCTATGGAGAGGAGAGGAGAGGAGAGGAGAGGAGAGGAGAGGAGAGGAGAGGAGAGGAGAGGAGAGGAGAGGAGAGGAGAGGAGAGGAGAGGAGAGGAGAGGAGAGGAGAGGAGAGGAGAGGAGAGGAGAGGAGAGGAGAGGAGAGGAGAGGAGAGGAGAGGAGAGGAGAGGAGAGGAGAGGAGAGGTTATCCAAGCCTGGCACAGGCTGCCCAGGGAGATGGCTCAATCCCCACCCCTGGAGGTGTTTCAAAGAGGCAGAGATGTGGCGCTGAGGGCTGTGATTTAGCCCCAGCCTTGGCAGAATTAGAGCATGGTTGGGCTGATGAACTCAAAAGCCTTTTCCAAGCAAACCAGGTCCATGGTTCTATAACTTCTGCCTGTCCAAGGGGAGTTTGGGGTTTGCAGATGAAAAGCCTTGAGAAATCCCCAACTGCTGCTGCTGTCCAAGCTGCAGTCCCAGCAGATGCCCTGGAATAACCAGGAGTGCTGAACTCAGGCTCAGCATTTAATCATGCTGGATATTTATTTCACTCTATTAACTTTATACCCTACAGAGGCACTTAATGAGAGGAAAACAAACAGGTTGCACTTTGGAGAAACAAGATACCCGAGTTGGCCAGCAGTGAGGGACCCAGAATACATATCATAAAGGCAGCAGGATAAACTAGTCCCTTTTATTGATTAGCAACTGTGCTGGGAGTGCAATCTGGCTCCTTGTAACTATCATAGCCCACCCCTGATTGCAGCAGGCACCCAGCTCCTGCCCGGGTGCAAAGCTTCTGCAGCTCCTGGCACGCTCAGGTGCTGCTAGCCAAAGGGCTTAGCCATGTGCTAAGTAGCTCCTGTGGAAGTAATAATTACTCCCTAATAGCAGTGAAGTCTTAATCTGCACTAATAACAGCCTCCCGAGCCTTTATCTTAATGGGCAAAGAGATGCTGCAGAGGTTGCTTGTGCCAAGGAGTTGTGGTGGTTCACAGCTGCCCAGTGGGGTGCTGGAGTCTCCTTCTCTGGGGAGATTCCAAACCCACCTGGGCACTGTGATCCTGGGCAAGCTGCTGAGGGTGTCCCTGCTGTAGCAGGAGGCTTGGAGGGGATGCTCTCCAGAGGTCACTTCCAACCCCTACCACGCTGGGGTTCTGTGTAAGCAGCCTGCCAGCTCTGCCAGCACTAGGGAAGGCTCCATGTGGGCTCTTCTCCAGCCTCCAGGGCTTGCTCTCCAGGGCTCATTCCTTCTACCTCCTCCACGGCTCACTCCTTACACATTTCCCAGACCTCCTTTCCCATCTTCTCCAGAGCTCTTCTTCCTTCCACATTCTCCAGAGCTCCTCCTCCACATTCTCCAGGGCTCATTCCTTCCTTCTACATTCCCAGGGTCCCTTCTTTCCTTCCATGTTTTCCAGGGCTCCTTCCCCATATTCTCCAGGGCACCTTCCTCACACATTCTCCAGGGCTCCTTCCTTCTGTGTTCTCCAGGGCTCGCTCCTTCGCTCCTTCCTTCCTTCCTTCCTTCCTTCCTTCCTTCCTTCCTTCCTTCCTTCCTTCCTTCCTTCCTTCCTTCCTTCCTTCCTTCCTTGTTCTCCAGAGCTTTTTCCCTTCCATGTTCCCCAGGGCTCCTTTCCTCCTTCCACATTCTCCAGAGCTCTTTCTCCATGTTTTCCAAGGCTCCTTCTCCTTGTTCTCCGGGATTCTGGTGCAGGAGTGCTTGGAACCAGCCTGTGTCTGACTGTGTGGCCAAGCAGCATTTCTCAGGCAAGCAGAAGCTCTCCCCTTTCCAGAAAGGAATTGCCAAGTGGGATTGTGTCTGTGCAGAGATGCAGAGCTCAGCACCACACTGACGTGCTCAGGACAAGATGCACCTGCTGGGGGCACGGTGCCAGCACAGTGAAACCCTCTCCCATGCCCAAACCACCAACACTTCACCTTCTTTTTTTGGGGAGAGGGCATTATTATTGCAGCTCCACTAAAGGCTGCTCCTTGCTCAGCCCTGTCAACCAGAAATCCCACTTCTTTCCCACACAAGTCCCTGATGTAGCTGAGCCAGCACAGACCTGGGAGGATAAGCTCAGCCCTCCTCCAGCCCAGGTGTGCTGGATTCCTGCTCCCAGCAGCTCTGCTGAACTCCACACACACACACAAGAGCCTGGTGGACCTGAGGGGAAGGTTGTAACTTGGATAACCTCCTGCAAAAGTTCAGGCTGCTTGGAGGAGCCAAGGTGCAGACAGGGCTGTGCTCAACAAGCTGGCACAGCTGTGGGGGCTGATTCCCTCTGGGAATGATGTGAGCAGAGCTGAGCTTGGAGGTTAGTTTGGTACAAGCTTGATCCTGCTCTGCTCCTTCAACAGACCAAAGCTGGCTGGGATGGGGAGCCCTGAGAAGTGAGTACAGAGCTGGTAGCAGCCTCCAAATCATAGAATGGGTTGGGTTGGAAAGGACCCTAAAGATCACCCAGTTTCAACCCTCCAACCATGGGCAGGGGCATCCTCCACCAGCCCAGGTCACTGAAGGTCTCATCCAACCTGACCTTGAACACCTCCAGGGAGGGGGCACCCACAGCCTCCCCACAGCCTCCCTGCGCAGCCTCTTCCAGAGTCTCTGTGGGATTTAGATATCAAGAGTTAGGGGTTGCAGCTTTCCTAGAGAGACTCCACAGGGAAGCAGGACAGGTCAGACAGCACAGAGAAGATCTCAGCAGGAAGGCAGCCACGGCAGAGCCGCCAGGAGGTTCATTTACCCCTGCACTCTGCCGGCACAATTAACATCTGCAGAACATCTGCTCCCCTGGATCCAGCTGTGCGAGGGCAGCGTGAGGTGGTGGCCTCACTGACCCACGTCCCCAGCAGCTGCAGAGCCACAGGCAAACACTCCATTACACACTCGGGGGTGGGGGGGAGAGAAGTCCAAATGGGTGCTCAGGTCCAGCTGCTACCCCTCACCCTCCACAGACATCTCCACCTCCTCAGCCACTGCTGCCTCACCAGGTCCTACAAACCTCCTGTCTGCCACTCTTCACCTCCACTTTTTCCCCTCTCGGAGCACACGTTCGGGGAGGGTAGAAGCTGCTTTCAGTACTTAGGGTTGGCACAAGGGCTTGCAGACCACAGCTGGCAAATAATCACCTCGGGTCCTGCACCTCTGCAGGCAAAGAAGGAGAAATGGGTTGGGGATGCTCAGGCTCGACGGCGACAAAACCAACAGTGATGGGAGCTGTCGATTTTAGCCAGGTTGTTCCCCCTGTGAGGGAGGGAGGGAGGCAGCAGATTGGATCCCCTGAAGACAGCACTTCACACTTGGCCAAAGAGAAAGGCTGGAAAGCGAGGAGTCGTTGGGGGTTTTCTGACCGCGGAAGGAGGTGTCGGATGGAGCTAAAGCTTTCAGCCCCAGCACCATGCGTGCTATGCCCACGGCCCCTGCTCATGCCTCAGTTTGTGACCAGGTTTAATTGCCATTAATGTAAACATATCTTAAAAGGTTATTTTCCTCCTCTGCAGGTCAATGGACCTAATGAAGCAGCTCTAAGTGGGTTTGAATTGCTCTGATTAGGTGCTTGATTTCCTGTTTACCTCCTGGAAGTGGGTTTGGTCTTTCACAGCTAAGGTGGATAAAAAGCCCTGAAGGGTCTCCTTAGCTCCAGAAAGAGCTGAAACCCCCTGGGCAGCTTCAGAGCAGGAGAAAGGTAAGAAACTCTCTGTTGCTCTTCCTCTATAGCTATTTTCTGTTCTATTTCTTTTTTCCTTAGGGCTGGGAAGGGACCTCTGGTGATCATCTACCACCTTAGAGTGTCAGGCAGGAACAGCCTGAGGTTTTGGCTGCATTTTTCCCCCCTAAACTGACCTTTTTCTCAGAGGCTCTGTCGGAAAAGCCCTGCAGGTTGGAAAGACAAAGACAATCAGAGGAGGGTTTGGTGCGTGGCAAAGAGCAGGGTTGGGATCTGCACCTGTGCAGGCAAATAAGAAGTTGGTTCTCAGCTGCTCTTTGGGATGTCCCAGCTGTAGATAAAAAGGGAAGAGTGAGGAGTTCTCTCCAAAGCAGCCTTGCAGAGGGCACTGGGAAACCTTCCTGTTGCCAAAAAAAAAAAGCCACCAGTTGGTCCTGCTCCGGTGGAGAAGTCAAATCGCAGGATCTAACCAGTGGGGATGTCACAGATCCACAGCAAGCTCCTTGCCAGGCAGGGCCAGCAGAGCTTGGCTACCCCGCTTCGGTGCCACACAGCAAAGAGATCCTGTGTATCATCCAGGGATGGTTTTAAACCCCCTCCTGGAAGCATGGGCTGCTCGTTCCCTCCTCTGCGGGTAAAGCCTGCCGAGGAGCAGCGCAGGCTCGGCTCAGCGGTGCTCACTGATAGGCGCTGGGAGCGAGCTGGAGCAGAGGAGGCGCCACGGGAACAGAAGGAAAAACTTTGTCACCGTGAGGGTGCCAGAGCCCTGGATAAGGCTGCCCAGAGAGGTTGTGGAGCCTCCTTCTCCCGAGACATTCAACCCCCACCTGGATGCATTCCTGGGTGATCTGCCCCAGGTGATTCTGCTCTGGCAGGGGGGTTGGACTTGGAGACCTCTGGAGGTCCCTTCCAGCCCCTGACATTCTGTGCTTCTGTGAGTGTCCTCTCTTAACATTCAGGCTGCAATTGCCCCCTTCCAGCATCACAAAGAATTGCCTTCAGTGGGACTAAATGGTTGCCCAACTTAGCTGTTTTCAGACCCCCACATCATAACCCACAATTTTATCCCCAATACAGGAAAGGACAAACAAATAAGAGGGAAAAAAACCCTTTGGTATTTAATCATTTCCCCCTCCCCTCTCTGCATTTAAAATGCCCTTCAGGTTGAGCTGCACCCCAGGATTTACTTCTGCTCTTGCCACACTCTGTAATTATTTATCTTTGTATAGATTGACAGAATGGTTTGGCTTGGAAAGGGACCTTAAAGATCCTCCAGCTCCAACCCCTTTGGCAGGGACACCTCCCACTAGCTCAAGCTGCTTTTTCTTGCTGTAACTCAGAGGGTTTGTAGGGATTTTAGCAGCACCCAGGATGCTGCACTGTTCCTGTTAGGGGCTTTCCTCAGAACTGGATCTATCTGAGGTAGTTTAAGTGGTTTGCTTACTGAAGAGGAAGGGCTGAAGGGAAGAGACCCCCCCCAAATTTCCAGGTTGAAAAAAAACCCCAAACGATGGAATGCAAACAACACCCAAACGGGGGCAGGTTTTTGCTCCCTCCCAGACAAGAACTGGGCTGCTTTAAAAGCAGAAGTGGCTGCTTAGAGGGTTCAAGTTCTATCAGTAGATCAGTCAGTTGGTGAAGGATGTGGCAGCCGAATCCTGCTCTAGATCATTTCGTTTTGGTCCTGTTGTTATTCCTGCTGCTAGCAGCAGCTCTCTATTGAAACGGAGCTTCCAGAACCAGCTGCAAACAGAGCGAGGTGAGGGACAACAAAATCTGTCTGTGAGCCACGGTTTAAGCCCAGTTGAGTGCAGGGTTTGGAGAGCTGGAACTGTAATTAAAAGAGCTCGGATGTCCAAGGGCTGTTGAGCTGAGCTGGGGAGGTGAGGGCTAGGAACAGCTTGAAACTAATAAATCTTGGAATTCGATCCTGTCGCTGCCCGTGGGATATTTGTCAGCACAGACATTCGCTGAGTGTGGCTCCAATACCCTCCAGAAGGGATCCAGCCCACCAGAAACCACACCCCCACACCCCCAGAAATCAGCTCAGGCTCTTAAATCCTGCGAACTCACAGGGTGGGGTAGCAGGATGCTGAATTCCCTGCCCTGATCTACGTTCGCCCTTCACACCCTCCAGCTTGAATCGACCCTCAAAGCACAATGAGGTACCCACAGGGTCAGCTTGTAAACGCGGAGGAAGACAAAGCCCTGGCCTCCAGGAATGCACAGCCCACAAAGAATTTGATGGCTACAATAAAAAGTATAAGGAAACGACATTAAAAGCCCCCACGGTGGGGAAGGGCATTGAAAACAAGAAGCAATTTAACGGGGGAGGGCTCTGGAGGACGCAGAAGGCTGCTCCCAGCACCAGGGCTGGGGAAGCATTTACAAGCACAGGCACGTGCCCGAGCACCAGAGACCCCTCCGGGCTGGCTGCCCTCCCACTCGTGTCCCATCTGTCCTAGGAGTGCCCTCTGCTTCTCGACAGAGAGCCCAGCCACCATGATGATGTCCTTCAAAGTCCTCTCTCTGCTCCTGGCCTCGCTGGGCTTCGTGATGATGGAGGAGAACGTCTCCGGGTAAGCCTTCTGGAGAGCTGGCAGCGTGGGCTGAGCCCTCTGCAGCTCCCCGCTGGAGGCAAAGGGACTCTTTCCAGGGGCCTCTTGGTAAAGAGGTGAGAACATGAGTCCCGAGGTGGATTTCAGGTAACAGGCAGCTAAGGGCAGGGAGATGAGCAGGCGATAAGGGAGAGCTCACAGTCAAGCCCTGAGCCTTTGAGCCAAAGTTTTCCTTACAAACTTCGTGGCTCTGGGTTAGGAGGAACAAGCTGGAAGGCAACCAGAAGAGAGGGAAGCTTACTGCAAGCTACAAACGAGATGTGGTCATCTCCCCTGCATAAGGCCAGGAGGGATCTGGTGTTGGGATGCTTCTGGCAGCAGGATACAGTTTCCCTTTCTTCCCCTGCCTCCTGCTACAAAATTTCCAGCTGCCACCTGAGAAGACTCCAAAGAATCCTTACTAGAGCAGGAGGAGTTGCTTCAATCCCAGAAAGTCAAGCTAAAAAAGATTCAGCCTTGGGATCCACTGCTAACTTAGGAAGCCACCAACTACATTTGCGCTCTCAGACCTGTCCTGGTCTCCGTGTCTGTCCTTGTCCCCTGCTGTCTGTCCCTGAGCTTCTCAAAGGCTGACCCTGGGGGTGCAGCTTACTGGAGGAGGTAGCCTGAGCCCACCTGGTGCCTTAGCTTGGAGTCCAGGTCCACACTGACTCCAGACTAGAGCTATGAGGATGATGAGGGGACTGGAGCACTGCCTGATGAGAGGCTGAGGGCCCTGGGGCTGCTTAGTCTGGAGAAGAGAAGACTGAGAGGGGATTGAATCAATGTCTATAAATGTCTGAGGAGGGGGGGACAGGCTCTGCTCACTGCTCCCTGGGGTAGGACAAGCAGCAATGGATGGAAGCTGCAGCACAGGAGGTTCAGCTCAGCACAAGGGGTCCCAGAGCCCTGGCACAGGCTGCCCAGAGAGGTTGTGGAGTCTCCTTCCCTGTGTGATCTGAGCTGGATTTGGATGGTCCTGCTGTGGCAGGGGGGTTGTACTCGATGAGCTCTTTGGGTCCCTTCCAGCCCCTGACATCCTGTGAGCTGTGACCATCAGCAGCCCCCAGAGCTCCTCTCCTCCCGGGCTGTCCGATCCGAGCTGCCACTGCATTGGACAGCGAAACGCATCCACGGTAGCCCTTTCCTGGCCGCCTCCTCCCATCCCAGCGCAGGGATAGGGTCACCTGCACCGCGAAGTGACCACCAACCCTCGCTGCCCACAGGGACTGTTTGCTCCCCCGCGGGCAAGCCGAGCCAAAGCCTCTGCGGTGCCTTGCGCTGGGCTGCGGCAGCTCTCAGCATCCCTCTGCTCTTCCCCCAGCGTCAGCCTAAGGGCTCCCAGCGCCAGACCGCTGCAGAGACGCTACTCGGAGGCCACCTTGGCAAGCGATTACAGCCGCACGATGGACAACATGCTGAAGAAGAACTTCGTGGAGTGGCTGCTAACCAGGCGGGAGAAGAAAAGCGAGTAAGTGCCGCGGACCTGCGCGACCCGCGCTGGGAGCTGCCGGCAGCAGAGCCGAGGAGGTTTCTCTTGGCTTGCAGCGCTGAGTCTCTCTCGGGAGTTGCTTCTCTTTCGCTTGCTTTGATACCTTTTCCCCTCAGCCTTTAGCAGTTTCTGCTCGCACACCGCAGCTCTGCCGCTCCCCGCCCCAGGAGCTCTCCGGGCTGCTCGTGGATGAGCTGGGAGGCAGCTGGGAGGGGGGTGGGGGTGGGTGTGGATAAGCAGCATTTGGGCACCCTCTTGTGGCATCTCGAGCTGCTATGGTCCCGTTTCACCCTTCCAGCAACGTCGTGGAGTCGTACAAGAGGGAAGCTGAGCCCCAGGCACCAGCTGCGAGCGGTCAGAGGTTGGACCTGGGCACGCAGGAAGCCAAAGAGTTCTTCGCCTGGCTTCTGAAAGCCAAGAAAAATCAGAGGTGAGTCGGGAGGAGAGAAGGTGGTGGCAGGGAGGGGTGAGGTCCCCAAGTGTTGCTCAGCTTTGGAAGAGCTCTTTTGAGGCCATCAGCTTCTGAAGGGCTGCTTGGGGGCAGGACTAAGCAGCTTGTAGGAAAATGAGAGGATTCTGATTGCCAAAGGAGGTTTCACTTTTTGCTGCTCTGTTTCCCGAGTGAGGGAAAGAAGGAGGGTTAAAAAAAAACACCAATAAATCCCTTCCCTCGTTCTGGAATTCCTCCCAAAGTATCAATTTAAACCATTGAGCTGATTTGGGTCCTTTTTGTTCAGCAAACCCCAGCACTTTGATAAGGTTGAAGCTGAAGTTCATCCACTCCTCTGACATCCTGAAGTCAACCCTGAGAGAGGAGCCCAAACCAACTGCTTTGACCTAATCAGAACAAAACCCTCTTAGAAGAAAAAAAAAACTACTCTCTGTCAAAAAAAGAGATGATAAAATGGATCTATTTCTGCCAAACATTTTGATTTGATCAAATCAACCCACGCAGGGGAGGAAAAAAGATGCCCCTAGCTCACCCTCTCAGCATTTTTACATCATAGAGCCACAGAACCAAGCAGGCTGCAGAGAGCTCCAAGCTCACCCAGCCCAACCTAGCACCCAGCCCTGCCCAACCACCCAGACCATGGCACTCAGTGCCCCAGCCAGGCTTGGCTTCAACACCTTCAGGCACAGCAACTCCACCACCTCCCTGGGCAGCCCATTCCAGTGCCAATCACTCTCTCTGACAACAGCTTCCTCCTCACACCCAGCCTCAACCTGCCCAGCCACAGCTTCAGCCTGGGGCCCCTTCTTCTGCCCCTGGCTGCCTGGCAGCAGAGCCCAACCCCACCTGGCTACAGCCTCCCTGCAGGCAGCTGCAGGCAGCAATCAGCTCTGCCCTGAGCCTCCTCTGCTGCAGGCTGCACCCCCCCAGCTCCCTCAGCCTCTCCTCACAGGGCTGTGCCCCAGGCCCCGTCCCAGCCTTGCTGCCCTGCTCTGGGCACCTTCCAGCACCTCAATATCTCTCTTGAATTCAGGGGCCCAGAACTGGGCACAGCACTCAAGGTGTGGCCCAACCAGAATGGGTTAGATTGGAAGGGACCTTTAAAGCTTCTGCTTGCTCTCAGCAGGGACATCCCCACCTTTAGAGCAGGTTGCTCAGAGCCCCAAACAACCTGACCTGCAGTGTTGCCAGGGATGGGACCTCTCTCACCTCTCTGGGCAACCTGGGCCAGGCTCTCACCACCCTCAGCATGACAAATTTCTTCCTTCTCCCCAGTCTGAATCTCCCTCTTAGTTTCAAACCATCTCCTCTTGTCCTGGCACAACAGGCCCTGCTCAAATGTCTCCCTAAGCTTTCTGACTGACCCCTTTAAGCACTGAAAGGCCACCAGAAGGTCTCCCTGGAGCCTTCTCATCTCTAGCCTGTACAACCCAATCTCTCTCAGCCTGGCCTTGGACTTTCATCCCTCTCATCATGTTGGTGTCCTCTGGATCTGCTCCAGCAGGTCTATGCCCTCGCACTGGGGGCTGCAGAAGTGGACACAGAGGTCTGACCAGAGCAAAGCAGCACAGCAGAATCCCCTCCCCCTGCTAAAGAAACAACCTCTGCTTCTCTCCCCCTATTGCTACTACAAGCTCCTGCTGTGACAACTTGGTCACCTAAATGTGAAGCCATGCAGGAGAGATGTTGCCTGCCCCAGGAGGAGTTTCTGAGTTGATGAACACAAACTTGAGCACAGAAGGTTCCATCTAAGCATGAGGGTGCTGTGAGGGTGGTAGAACACTGGAGCAGGCTGCCCAGAGAGGTCTCCACCTCTCTCTGGAGTCCTTCAAAACCCACCTGGACACCACCCTGTGCAACCTGCTCTAGGTCAACCTGCTCTAGCAGGTGGGGTGGACTTAGAGGATCTCCAGAGGTCCCTTCCAACCTTTATTACTCTGTGATTCTGAACTCTGAGCACCCCTGGTAAAGGATAGAGATTCTGTTGTTGGTTTTGAAGCTGTTGTGATCTTAAAACCATCCTGATGGTGGCAAGTGGAGCCTGCTGGGACCAGGTACCTCTGAGCAAGGTAACCATGCCCAGATGGAGTGTTCTGTTGCAGCATCGTTTCCAGAGCCATCTGGCCCTGAGCACGCTGAGTGCATCCCAACCCTGCAAGGCTTTGTGCTGTGTCAGCACATCCACAGCCTGTCAATAGCTTGGTTCACCTCCCCTCCCCCCCCATCCCTCCCCAATCTGAGCTTATGTCACAAACGTTCAAACAGCAAATTAAACACAAGGGGAGAGGGAGGAATAGACTCAAAAATCTGGCTTAAGGCAAAGGAAGGAGGGAGATGATTCCTCTGGCACCAAACCCAACAGGTTGTTGCTGTTCAGTCTTAAACTGGTGGAAAGAAGTGGGGGAGGAGGGTGGGAAAAAAAGTGGGGGGTGGAAAGAAGAGAGAAGGAACTCCCCACAGACAGCTCCCATCTCTCAGTTGTTCTGGCAAGGAAGAAGAACACAGATGGGATTTCCAGCGCCAGGGAGGCAGGGGACACTCACCCAGAACAGGAATCTGGGGGCATTTGTTGGCTTTTTCCAGCCTCTGGATGGAAATTGCTTTGGAAAGCAAAAGTTGAGGGGGGTGGGGAGAGGGGTGGGGGGGAGGGGTGACCCCGGGTAGGGGGAAATGAGCTGAGCTGTGGTTCACAGAGGTGTCTCAGAGAATCAGGCATCCAGAGCTGCCCTTCATCCTGCAAACACCAAATCAAAGGCAGGAGGGCTCTGAGGGATCTGCAGGGGTCAGCCAGTCTGACCTCTGCTCCAGAGCAGGAGCAGCCTTGCCCTAAACTCTTCCTGACAGATGTTTGTCTAACCTGTTCTAGGGGAGGGAGGTTGAGGGTGGAAAGAGGTAGGGGGGGAGGAAGGGAAAGCTTTGATGCTGGAGGTGAATCAACTTCATTAGCTGAGTGGTTTTTAACAGAAATGTGCTTATCTGGGGGGGAGGAGTTCCCACTTCGTTGCTTTAAGGGAAAAAAACCTGTGGCTTGCAGGAGAAAGTCCTCCCTGGGAACAAAGAGTTTCCTTTGTGGGGCTGGAGCATGGATGCTGCTTCACCCACACTCGGCCTTTGTTGTAATGCCTGCTGGCTCTAAGCTGAGGGGGGGTGAAAGGGAAGCTGGGGGGGATGTGGTGTGTGTCACTGGACTGTTCCTTCTTGTCCCCCAAGAGCCTGACAGACCTGTTCACTGCTGGGCAGTCCAAAGGTGCCCCAGCTGGAGGCACTGCTGCCTGCAAGGTGCTCACCATGTCCATGAGGCTGAAGGGGTTTGTGGTTTACCTGAGTCAAGGATGGTAGAGATTCAGAGTGGGGAGACACTGGCACAGGTTGCCCTGGGAGGCTGTGGATGCCTTCTCCCTGGATGTGCTCAAGACCAGGTTGAAGGAGGCCTTGAGCCAACCTGGGGCTGGAGGGAGGTGTCCATGCCCATGGCAGAGGTTGGAACTGAGTTCTTTGTAGGTTCATAGAAGGGTTTGGGTTGGAAGAGACCTTTTAAAGAGCATCTAAGCCCAAGGTCACTTCCAACCCAAACCACTCTATGAATCTGAGAAACATCCCTATGGGATAGCAGGCTGCACTGCTGCCTCTCCTCTGCCTCTATTTCATGGCCTGCTTCTTGCAGCTTTACTTGTCCAGAAGGCTTGAAGGATGTTTTGAACCAGGAGTTCCTGGCATGGCTGATGTTGACTGATCTCTGCAGACCAACGTGAGTGGCTCTTCCACCTCTGCCTCCTCGTTACAAGCATCCCTACAAGATCCCTTCCCAGCCCTTGGTCCCAGAGGTGCTCCCTCAGTGCTCAAGCCATGGACTGAGGATTTCTTACAGTGCTGGCATGGCACAGCCCAGCTGGGTTGGACTGGAGGCTTCAGACCTCTGGCCACAGCCTGGTTCCCTAAAACCATCTTCAGGCTCACCCATACAACAGAGCTGGGCAAAATGCACTTAAACAGTGTGCAGAGAAGGGAGGTTGGGAAATCCTCCCCCTCCAGCCCCAGCTTTAAATGAGGAAGAGAGGCCTGCATCAAACCACTCTCATTTCCCCTGCTCATTGCACACTGCCACAAAAGGCATCCAGAAAGCCAGACAAGAAACTGGGATGCCAAAGGTGCAGGGGAGGAGGCTGGAGGGGGATGTGAGGGTCCTGAGGAGACTCAAGTGAAAAGCTCTTCCTGTGCTTAGCTGACTGAAGTGAAGGCTGAGAGAAACAAAGTCACCATCTATTAAACACCAGGGTGGGGGGGAAATAAAGCAGGGGGGGGGAAGAAAAGAGCTGTTTATGCTAATGGCAAAAGTTGGCACAGGAACAAAAAGGGATGAACTGGCCCTGAATACATCTAGGCTGGAAATAAGAGGCAGCTCTGTGCTAGAGGCAATTCCACCCAGCTCAGGCAGACAACGTGAGCCCAGCAAGGCAGGCAGCAGAGAGAGAACAAACAACTGCTGAGCTCACCCCACAGGGAAAACACTGATCTGCATCTCCTCCTCCTCCTCAGCAGTTGTTGCTTGAGCTCACAACTTGTAGGTACATCCTGCTGGGATCTGGCTTGCTATCAAAGTGGGTCTGCAAGGTGCCAGAAGGGGGCTGGGAGGGGGAGAGGGCAAGAAGCTCTGCCTCGTTTTTCTACAGGAACCAACTCGTTTTAAGTGCAGCACCAGAAGAAGGTTTTTGGGGTTTCTCTCTCTTCTCTGCTTTGTTTAGGGCTTTGTAACTCCAGGACCTTCTCCAGGGGTTCCATCCCTACCCTACCAAGACAGAAGAGGAGGAGGAAGGTGTCTCATACACACTCAGTTCTCTGCATGTTCTCTGTTTTACTTAGTGTAATAAAGAGTTTATTCTGAAGGTGAAATGAGGCTCAGATGAACACTTACTGGGGGTTTGGCTATAAAATATTGCTCAACTGCTAACAAGAACCCCCAAAAGTGTCCTTCTGAATGAGGCTTGGAAAGGTCACAACACAGCTCCTAGAATCGGTCAGGGTGGGAAGGGAGCACAAGGAGCAGGCAGTGCCAAGCCCCTGCCATGCCCAGGGACACCCTACCCTAGAGCAGGCTGCACACAGCCTCAGCCAGCCTGGCCTCAAACACCTCCAGCCATGGGGCCTCAACCCCCTCCCTGGGCAACCCCTGCCAGGCTCTCACCACTCTCCTGCTCAACAACTTCCTCCTCACCTCCAGCCTCACTCTCCCCACCTCCACCTTTGCTCCATCCCCCCCACTCCTGACACTCCCTCACAGCCTCAAAAGTCCCTCCCCAGCTTTTTTGGAGCCCCCTTCAGGTCCTGGCAGGCCACAAGAAGGTCCCCTGGGAGCTTCCCCTGCTCCAGCCTGCACAGCCCCAACTCTTTCAGTCTGTGCTCACAGCAGAGCTGCTGCAGCCTCTCAGCATCCTCCTGGCCCTGCTCTGGACACTCTCCAGCATCTCCACAGCCCTCTTGGCCCAGGGGCTCCAGAGCTGGATGCAGGACTCCAGGTGGGGTCTCAGCAGAGCACAGCAGAGGGGCAGAATCCCCTCCCTGGCCCTGCTGGCCACACTGCTGCTGCTGCAGCCCAGGCTCTGCTTGGCTCTCTGGGCTGCAAGTGCACACTGCTGGCTCCTGCTGAGCTTCTCCTCCAGCAGCACCCCCAAGTCCCTCTCCTCAGGGCTGCTCTCCAGCCTGGCACTGCCCAGCCTGAATTGGTGCTTGGCATTGCCTCGACCCAGCTGCAGGACCTTGCCCTTGGTCTTGCTGCACCTCCTGAGCTTGGCTTGTGCCCAGCTCTGCAGCCTGCCCAGGTGCCCCCGGATGGGTCCTGCCCTCCAGCCTGGCTGCAGCACACAGCTTGGTGTGGGCAGCAAACCTGCTGAGGCTGCACTCAGTGCCCCTGCCCATGGCACCCACAGAGATGCTGAGTGCCAGCGACCTGCAGCCGCTGGAGCCCTGGGGCAGAAGCATCCCGAAGCAGACGTTCAGGTGCTTGAGCCCTGCCGCTGGGAGATGATTTCAAACCCGATGCCGGCATCAGCCTGGGCTGAAGGAAACGAAGCCAGGAGGAGGCAGCTGCGTAGCGAGGGACCCCCAAGGACCCCTCCTCACCTCCCCGAACCAGGGCTCCACTACACCCCACGGAGGGCACCAGGTGGGACCCAGTCACACAAACAGGTCTGGGGGGGGGGGGGAGGGGGAGGTCACCCCTACCAAAGTGGGACTCTCCCCCCCCCGCCCCGGGGAGATTGAAGCCTCCTCCAGTGGCAGCTACCCTGGCCCCACAAAGAGCCTCACCTCCACCCAGAGGCAGTCACCCCCCAGCCCAAATGTGGCTTCCCCCCGCCGCTGGCACAGCTGAGAGCCCTTCCAGGGACAGCCACCTCGATGCCGGGGGGGGCAGCCCTGCTGCGAGGCCACTCAGCCCCCCCGGGCAAGGGCTCACCAGACCGGGGCTCCCTCCTCACCCCCCGGAGCGGGGACCCTCCAACACAGGGGACCCTCCCGCCTGAGCAGGGCTCCCCCCCCCACTCCGGGGGGACTGAACCCCCTCCACGGAGCTCTGCCGCTCACCTCGCTCGGGGGGGACACCCTCGGGGGGGGGCACACTCCCCCCAGCCTCCCGGCAGGGTCCCTCCTGCCCCCCGTACGCACACGCAGAGCCCCCCCGGAGCCGCTCCGGTCCCCGCGGGGCCCCCCCGGAGCCGCTCCGGTCCCCGCGGGGCCCCCCGGAGCCGCTCCGGTCCCCGCGGAGCCCCCCCGGAGCCGCTCCGGTCCCCGCGGGGCCCCCCCGCGCCACGCCGCGCGTCGCCGCCCGATGACGTCAGGGGAGCGCGGCGGGAGCGGGGCCGGGATGCACCGGCGGGGGGTGGGCGCCGGCGCCGTGGCCAAGAAGAAGCTCGCGGAGGTGAGGAGGGGTCCGGGACGCTGCCGGGGAGGGCAGGGGCAGGGGCAGGGTCGTGAGCCGTGGGGCCGGCCCGCGGTGGGGTGTCAGGCCCGTGGGAGGAGACCCGGGACCCACCGGGCTCGTTAGGGAGGTACCGGAGCCCAGTGGTGGGTGCGAGGCTCGGGGGAGCGGTGTCAGAGCCGGTGTGGGAGGTGTCAGCGCTGTGCCGAGGGACGCACCGGGCCCTTGAGGGGAGTACCGGCCCCGTGCGTGGGGTGCCAGGCCCGCGGGAGGGGTGCGAGGCGCCCCCAGGCCCAGCAGAGCGGGGCCGGACGCCGCCGGTTGCCCGTGGGGAGGCTGCCCGGGTCCAGCGGGACCGTGTGGGGTCCCTGGAGTGGGAGCTGCCAGGCTCGGGGTGCGGCCAGCCCCGTCCGCACCTCTGCCGTCCCAGCCAGAGCCAGCCCTGCCCGAGCCCGGGGCGCCCTCGGCTCCCTGGCAGCTGCTCCGCTTGCCCGGGTGCCCGCCTGGGTGTCCCCGGGGTGCCCGCCTGGGTGTCCCCCGTGTCCGTGGGGAGCAGCTCCCTCACGCAGCGCTGCCTTCCAGGCCCCCTGCCCTTCGGCGCCGTCTCCACCGCCCTGTTTCCTTCCCGCAGGCCAAGTACAAGGAGCGAGGGACGGTCCTGGCCGAAGACCAACTGGCCCAGGTGGGAGCTCCCCCCCGGCCCTGGCAGAGGGCAGAACCATGGCTGTGAGCGTGGATTTCTCCTCTGCTCCCGAGCCTGGAGCGTGGGCAGTGGTGGCACCCAGCAGGCTGCTTTCCAGTGGAGTCACAGAGCCACAGCACCAGCCAGGGTGGAAGAGAGCTCCAAGCTTGTCCAGCCCAGCCTGGCACCTGCCCCTTCTCCTTAACCAACCATGGCACTGAGTGCCTCATGCAGCCTCCTTCTGAACACCCCCAGCCATGGGCACTGCACCACCTCCCTGGGCAGCCCATTCCAGTGCCAATCACTCTCTCTGACAACAACTTCCTCACATCCAGCCTGAGCCTGCCCTGCCACAGCTTGGGGCTGTGTCCCCTTCTTCTGGCCCTGGCTGCCTGGCAGCAGAGCCCAACCCCACCTGGCTACAGCCTCCCTGCAGGCAGCTGCAGGCAGCAATCAGCTCTGCCCTGAGCCTCCTCTGCTGCAGGCTGCACCCCCCCAGCTCCCTCAGCCTCTCCTCACAGGGCTGTGCTCCAGGCCCCTCCCCAGCCTTGCTGCCCTGCTCTGGGCACCTGCCAGCACCTCAGCATCTCTCTGCAATGGAGGAGCCCAGAGCTGGACACAGCACTCAAGGTGTGGCTGGGATGTTTGCTACAGGCCTCCTCTGCCTCCTTTCTCAGGTGCTCAGCAACATCTCACTCCTGTTCCTGCCCCATGTACGCCAGAGAGTAACTGCTGGGCCCCCTCCCCTGGCTCAGGGCAGCCTTATCTCCACAGTGGGCTGATCATGGCTTGAACTCAGTGTCAGAAGCATGGAGAGCTCTGATTTTGTGGCCAAAAGGAAGCAGCCTCCTGGGGCCTCTGTAAGGAATGTTATGGCCAGCAGGACCAGGGCACTGATTGTGCACCCAGCACTGGTGAGGCCACACCTCGAGTACTGGGTTCAGTTTTGGGGCCCTTGCTCCAAGAGGGACACTGAGGGGCTGGAGTGGGTCCACAGAAGGGTGACAAAGCTGGGGAAGGGTCTGGAGAACAGGGCTGAGGAGGAGCTGCTGAGGGAGCTGGGGGGGTGTAGTCTGGAGGAGGCTGAGGGGAGCCCTCCTGGCGCTCTGCAGCTCCCTGAAAGGAGGTTGGAGTGAGCTGGGGATTGGTCTCTTCTCACTAGCACCAAGTGACAGAAATGGCCTCATGTTGCATCAGGGGAGGTTTAGCTTGGACAGCAGAAGAAACTTCTTCACTGGAAGGGTTCTCAAACACGGGAGCAGGGAGGAGGTTGAGTCCCCATCCCGGGAACTCTGTCAGAGAGGCAGAGATGGTGGTGCTGGGGGCTGTGGTTTAGCAGCAGCCTTGGCAGAGTTAGTTGGCCTGGGTGATCCTTGAAGGTCTTTTCCAACCAAACCAGTTCTGTGTCTCCATGATCTCACTGACTGATTCTTGCCTTTTTTACCTTCCTTTAAAGACCCCCAAGCAGCACATCACAGAGCTCAGTGTTTGAGGACTCTGCTTACTTGGGGCCTGCTTCTGAAAGCAACAAAGAGAGGCCTCAGTGTTGAGCCTGTGGTGACACTTCCCTGCTGCTCTCTTGCAGATGTCCAAGCAGCTGGACATGTTCAAGACCAACTTGGAGGAGTTTGCCAGCAAGCACAAGCAGGAGATCCGGAAGAACCCCAAGTTCCGGGTCCAGTTCCAGGACATGTGTGCCACAATTGGAGTGGATCCCTTGGCATGTGAGGAGCAGGCTCTGGGCCTGGGCAGTCCTCAGCTTCCTCTCCCTGTTCACGCTGCAGACAGCTGGGGATGAAGCTGCTGGAGGTTGTCCTGGAGGGAAGCTGATGGTGCCCTGACTCCTGGAGCTTCTGTATTGCTGTGATGGACCTTTGGGTGGGGTTCACTTAAAAGAGGAGGGGGGAAACAGTGCCCAGAGTGGGGCCTCCATCTCTGGAGACTTTCAAGGCTCACCTGGGTGTGTTCTGTGTGATCTGCTGTGGGTGATCCTGCTCTGGCAGGGGGGGTTGGACTGGGTGATCTTCCCCCTCCTGGGGAGAAGCAGAAAGGCAAAAGCTGCACAGTAATTTGGCAACAAATGGTCAAAGGTTTAAGGGTTAATTCCCACCTAATGGTGCAGAGGCCTCTTCAGGTGCCCCTGTGGTGGCAGAGGTTGAAGAGCTGTTCTGGTGGGAGGTGTCCCTGCCTATGGCAGGGGTTTGGAACTGAATGATCCTTGAGGTCCCTTCCAACCTAAACCATTCTGTGAGTCCAACCAGCAACCTGACACCACCATGGTCATTAAACTGTGTCCCCAGGTGCCATGGCCATGAACCCTGCCTGCTGCTCATGCTTGCAGGCAGCCATGGAGTGCTCCTCATGCCCTGTGCTCCTGCCTCCATCCATAGATCCCAGCCTGGGTGTGCAGGACACCCTCTGCCCCAGATGGAGAGCTCAGCATTCCCAAGACCAAGTCATGCTGGTCCTACTGGGCAAAATGGCCTCTGGATGGGGGCAGCTGGCACAGAGTGGGTTTTCCAGGGAGAGAGAGTCCTCACAAGGAGGTTTGTCAGCAGCCTCCTTGCCAGCAGTAACTGGTAAGAATGCATTTGCCAGTGGTTCAATCCCACTTGGAACAGCTGGGGATGGAGCTGCTGGAGGTTGTCCTTGGAGGTGCTCTGACTCCTTGAAGCTTGTGGATTGCTGTGCTGGACCTTTGGGTCCATCCTTTAACAGTAACCATGGAGACTCTTCATTAACTTAGAATCATAGTCAGGGTCATAAGGGACCACAAGGAGCAGGCAGTGCCAACCCCCTTGCCATGCCCAAGGACACCCTACCCTAGAGCAGGCTGCCCACAGCCTCAGCCAGCCTGGCCTCAAACACCTCCAGCCATGGGGCCTCAACCCCCTCCCTGGGCAACCCATTCCAGCCTCTCACCACTCTCCTGCTCAGCAGCTCCCTCCTCACCTCCAGTCTGAACCAACCCATCTCCAGTTTTGCTCCATAGTGGATCTGAGGCTCCTCACAGGGGAGGTTTGTGAGCAGCCTTTTTGCCACCAGTAACTGGGAATGTTTTTTTTCAGTGCTTCAATCACTTTCCCCTTTCTCCCTTCACAGCTGGCAAAGGATTCTGGTCGGAGATGCTGGGAGTTGGAGACTTTTACTATGAGCTGGGTGTGCAGATTATTGAAGTCTGCTTGGCTCTGAAGCACAGGAATGGAGGTGAGGATCCCACTTCTGGCTGCATACTCCTTTCCAGATACCTTTTCCCTGTGGAAAATGAGTCAGCGTGGCTCAGTGTGGGGTTCTTGACTGGGCTGACAACTTAGTGAGGTGGCAGTTGTGTCTTCATGGTCCCCCCAAAGGCCTTGCTTTGTTTCTCTAATGGTCCAGCTACAGCACTGTTAATTGTGGTGTTAACTGCTAATTGTTAGCTCAGCTTTAGTGATCCTCGCAGAAATCAGCACTGGTGAGGCTACAAACCTCGAAGTCAGGAGGGTGGGGAAGGAGCATGAAACTGCCAAGTGACTGCTTGGAGGCAGCTGGAGGATCATCTCTGAAGGATCACAGCAATATTCCCAAGAGCTGGAATGCCACTGATAAGTCCCTAATTAAAAGATCCTCACTCCAGGAGGGCAATTTGACACCAGGAATGGGCTCCACCAAAGCCAGTTGAAACTTGAGGCTGATCCATCTGTGGGAGAAGGCAACAGCTGACTTCTGTGGGAAGTGACTGGGAGCTGAGCTCACCCAGGGCTGGATGCTGGGAACAAGGAACAGGCAGTGGCAGACACAAAGGACCTCTGACTGCTCTTGCAGGAGTGGTGTTGGAGCTGTGCTAATGCTTTCCTGTCCCCTTGTGTTGGCTCCTAGGTCTGATAACGCTGGAAGAACTTCACCAGCAAGTGCTGAAGGGAAGGGGGAAGTTTGCACAGGATGTCAGCCAGTGAGTGTCTGAGGGGCACTGCAGAGGGGCAGCATCTGGGGAAGGGAAGGGGGGGACTGATCTCAGGTTGATATTTAACTTCCAGCAGTGGAGCCAGTGGGCCACAGGCTCCTGGGAGCCCTGAGGCATAAAGGCCTCCTGCCTTGAGCTGGAGACTGAGAGTCCCACTACAAACTCACTTCTCTGGCTGCTGAGGCTGCTGTGCTCTGCTGAGGCTGCTGTGCTCTCCAAGCTGTGAGGAAGGGACTGATGAGTGTCCTTGCAGAAGATTTTAAGGACACAACTCATCATCACAATCACTAATGGGGGCTGAAGCTTAAAGTTTAGCACCTGCAGCTCAGCTGCTACAAGTGCTTCAAGAGGAGATTCCTGTCAGTGGTGTCCAGTGACAGCACAAGGGGCTGCAGGCACAAACTGGCACCCAGGAGGTTCCACCTCAGCAGGAGAGCCTTGTTTGGTGTGAGGGTGCTGGAGGCCTGGAGCAGGCTGCCCAGAGAGGTTGAGGAGTCTCCTCCTCTGGAGAGCTTCCAACCCCACCTGGCTGTTGTGCCCTGCTTGAGCAGGGAAGTTTGGACTGGAAGATCTCCAGAGGTCACTTCCAACCCTCAGCATGCTGGGATTTTGGGAATTGTGTCTCTCATGCAAGGCTGCACTTCTGCAGGGCAGGCACAGATACAAACTAACCTCTAAAGTGCTTTCTAAGAACATTTTTCAGCTGTTGGTTACCAGAGGCTGCAGCAAGCTCCAAGGAGCTGTCACTGCTCAGAGCCTCTGCATGTCAAACCTTCCTCAGTTACAGGCTGTAGGGAGCAGCTTGAGAGGCTCTCACTTTAAAGCCTTACATTGACTTCTGCTTCTCAGGGATGATCTCCTTCGTGCAATCAAGAAACTGAAGGTCTTGGGGAATGGCTTTGGGATTATCCCTGTTGGAGGAACTTATCTGATCCAGTCGGTGCCAGCTGAACTGAACATGGACCACACTGTTGTCTTGCAGCTGGCAGAGGTACTGAGCCAGGAGACTTCATAAGGCTTCCAAGATGGGGAGCTGTGATCTGACCAGGCCTGTGGGCAAAGCTGTCCACACACTTCTTTCACTTGGGTCTGGTGAGGAGCAGCTGAGTCCCCTTCTCAGACACTGAAGCAGGCTGCCCAGGGAGGTGGCTGAATCCTCATCCCTGGGAGTGTTTAAAAGAGGCAGAGATGTGGTGCTGAAAGCCAAGGTTTAGCAGCAGCCTTGGCAGAGTTAGAGAATGGTTGGAGTGGATGATCTTGGAGGGCTTTTCCAACCCAAATGATTCTAAACTATGGCTTTAAGTCTTGACCCAGTTGGTATTTGTCTTCTCCTTGCAGAAAAAAGGCTATGTCACAGTCAGTGAGATCAAGAGCAGTCTGAAGTGGGAGACAGAACGTGCAAAGCAAGTGCTGGTAGGTACAGAGGTCTCAGGTACACAGCAGAGTTGAGTGACAGCAGACACTCAGCTGGGGCTGTGTTACCACAGCATGCCCACAGCAGCCTACACCAGGCAGGCAGAGTACACAGTGTGTAAAGATGGAATGAGGGGAGCAGGCTCTCAGAAGCTGCAGGTGCTCCTGTGGCTTCACTGCCCTCCCTTAAAACTTGTAGTGATAGGACAAGAGGGAATGGATTGAAGCTTGGGGAAGGCAGATTTGAACTGGAGATGAGGAAGAAATTCTTTCCAGTGAGGGCAGTGAGATACTGGAACAGGTTGCCCAGGGAGGCTGTGGCTGCTCCCTCTCTGGAGGTGTTCAAGGCCAGGTTGAGCAGCCTGGGCTGGTGGGAGGTGTCCCTGCCATGGCAGGGGTGGGGTCAGAACTACTTCAGCTTAAAGGTCCCTTCCAACCCAAACCATTTTATTCATCTATGAAAATCAGAATCCTGTTAGTGCAGGCCCTGCATGAACACAGAGGCTGGGCTTGGCTGGAGGGCTGAAGGACATTTCTGCCACTAAAACATCAGCCCACACTGCACCCCCTCCCCCTCAGCCCAGAATCAGTGTGGGGACAGGACTGGTGTGAATGGCTTCTCAGCCACTTCACTTTCACTCACAGTTTCCACTCTCTTTGTGTTAGGAACACTTGCTGAAGGAAGGAATGGCCTGGCTGGACACACAGGCAGCAGGAGAACCTCAGTACTGGCTGCCTGCTCTCTTTACAGAGCTGTACTCTCAGGACATCACTCCAGAGGAAGCCAAGGAGGCAATACCTTGACTGCTACATGCTCTGTGCCTCTCTGGAATTCTTCCTGGGAGGTTATTTGCATATCACCTGCAACACAGGGACAGTGGACTTGAAATAAAAGGTTTTGTAAAGCAACAAAGATGGGAAGAGACTTTTGAAAAGGGCTTCTGCCCCTGTGCTCAGCACTGCTCAGGCCACACCTTGAGTGCTGTGTCCAGTTCTGGGCTCCTCCATTGCAGGGAGATGTTGAGGTGCTGGAAGGTGCCCAGAGAAGGGCAGCAAGGCTGGGGAGGGGCCTGGAGCACAGCCCTGTGAGGAGAGGCTGAGGGAGCTGGGGGGGGGTGCAGCCTGCAGCAGAGGAGGCTCAGGGCAGAGCTCATTGCTGCCTGCAGGGAGGCTGTAGCCAGGTGGGGTTGGGCTCTGCTGCCAGGCAGCCAGCAACAGAACAAGGGGACCCAGGCTGAAGCTGTGCCAGGGCAGGGTCAGGCTGGATGTGAGGAGGAAGTTGTTGTCAGAGAGAGTGATTGGCACTGGAATGGGCTGCCCAGGGAGGTGGTGCAGTGCCCATGGCTGGAGGTGTTGAAGCCAAGGCTGGCTGGGGCACTGAGTGCCATGGTGTGGGTGGTTGGCCAGGGCTGGGTGCTAGGTTGGTCTGGATGAGCTTGGAGCTCTCTTCCAGCCTGCTTGGTTCTGTGATTCTACAACGAGGGGCAATGGCTTTGAACCAGGAGAGGGCAGATTTAGACTGGAGATTAGAAAGTTTGTTCAAGTGAGGGTGGGGAGACACTGGCACAGGTTACCCAGGGAGGTTGTGGATGCCTCCTCCCTGGAGTTGTTCAAGGCCAGGTTGGATGAGGCCTTGAGCAACCTGGGCTGGTGGGAGGTGTCTCTGCCCATGGCAGGGAGTTTAGAACTGGATGATCTTTAAGGTACCTTCCAACCCAAACCATTCTGTGAATCTATGATGAAGTGTCCAGCTTGAGGAGTTTAACAGGACCAACTCATCCTGGCTTCCCTCTGAATTTTCTCCTCTGTTGTGCCACTGACCACTTAATTGTTTTGTCACAGCAAAAGGAAAATGATCTACAGCTGCTGTGTCAGCTGCAAAACCTAAAGAATCATTTCAGCTCCACCACACAATCAGAGAATTGTCAGGGCTGGAAGGCAGCCTCAAGCTCCAAGCTCCCTTCTGTAGTCAGAGATACCTCACGCTAGATGGAATCACAGAATCAGGCAGGGTTGGAAGGGAGCACAAGGAGCAGGCAGTGCCAACCTCCCCCTGCCATGCCCAGGGACACCCTACCCTAGAACAGGCTGCACACAGCCTCAGCCAGCCTGGCCTCAAACACCTCCAGCCATGGGGCCTCAACCCCCTCCCTGGGCAACCCATTTCAGCCTCTCACCACTCTCCTGCTCAACAACTTCCTCCTCACCTCCAGCCTCACTCTCCCCACCTCCACCTTTGCTCCATCCCCCCCTGTCACTCCTTAATAGTCTAAAAAGTCCCTCCCCAGCATTTTTGTAGCCCTCTTCAGATCCTGCAAGGCCACAAGAAGATCACCAAAGATCAAGTTGCTCAGAGCCATATCCAGCATCTGTCACCTAGAAAAGTTGGAGCAGAAGATCACTGTGGAGGGGGGTTTGGGGGGTGGGAAGAGTCCCTTCCAACCTGGCATCCTGTGAATCCTGCAGCCAGCAGCAATGAACACACAAAGTGTTCTGTAGAGTCCTCTCTCTCTCTCTGTCTCTGCTCTGTCCAAGGAGGTGGTGGTGTTCCACTAAGGAGTTAGCACAGGCTAGATTCTGCCAAAACAAACTTTATTGCACAAAAAAAAAAAGGAAAGAAAAGGGAAAAAAACCCAAAATCTTATGTACAATAAGTATATAAACAAAGGATCTTAGAGTGACTCTTGTGCATATATATACTTTTTTTTTCTCTCTCTCTTTTTTTTTCTCTTTCCCAACTCAAGTTAAGTCTAAAAATCTGTTGCTAAAACATCTCTGCCTGGAGCAGTCAGTTGAGGATTGTCACTTTGAAATGGAGACATTCAGAAATGGGAGGACAGATGACATCATTTTTAGAGCTAGAAAACTAAGAACTTCTTCTTCTTCTCTTTGTACAGCCACATGCTAAGTTCTGTGAATAGTGTCCACAGTAAGGCATTTTCTTGTTCTGTTGCTCTGGGTGGATGGGGAACACCACATGCATCACAAACGAGACTGCAGAACCAGCTCTTGCCTTTGGGAAGGCAGCAGAGCCACAGCTCTGCCCCACACAATGCTACTGGATGGTGAAAAGAAAGAAAAACCAAAGCCCAACCAAACCTCGATGTGACATTTTTACAGTGGGATGGAAGGAGGAGGGAGCTCAGCAGCGACTCAGGAGATTCCCTCCCTCCCACTGCCTCCCCCAAGACCTCACTTAGAGGTGGACACTGCTTTATTTACTCTCATCTGGTGTAGGTGGTTGGGTGAGTCCTGTGGACTTAGCCTTCAACCCTGATTTCCCCTAACTCAAGCCCACGACAGACCCAGGGGAGTTTGCTTGCTTAAGAGAAAGCCAAAAACAAAGGTCCCCAGGTTGCTACATGGCAACCTTCAACTCAGCACCATTCCCACCTTCCAGCTTCCCAGAGCTGCTGAAGCTGCAGGCTGAGTTCTGCAAGAGTTGGATTTCACTCACAGAGGCTGAAAACAATTCAGTGTCACACCGGGAGGGGCACTGCCTTCCCCTGCAGTGCACAG
This sequence comes from Pogoniulus pusillus, assembly GCF_015220805.1. Taxonomy (NCBI): domain Eukaryota; kingdom Metazoa; phylum Chordata; class Aves; order Piciformes; family Lybiidae; genus Pogoniulus; species Pogoniulus pusillus. The sequence goes on from NC_087303.1 coordinate 1,211,815, forward strand.
CAAGAGGCTTCTGACCCTGATTTGAGAACAAAGATAACCACTGGAAGTTCTCCCACCACCAGCACCACCAAGGAGCCTGAAACTGGGCTAAGCTGCTGGGAAGGTGTTGAAGGAAAGAGGGTTCAAGGTAAAGGTGCAACTTTGTGCTTAGCTTTCTTATCCAAGCTCTCATCAAAAGAATAATTAAACACAGATGAAGCTTTTTAATCAGCAAAACTTTACCCTGCTCCAACCAACCCTCAGCAGGCTCCTGTCCCTGGCCATTTTACCTCCCACCCCAATGAGCACCAAACACATCTGGGACATGATGGCACTGGCAGCCAGCAGCCAGCTCACCTCTGCTCACAGTTTACACAGTCAAAGCTCTGAACTGTTACAACTTTTCCACCACTCAATCAGCTCCTGCTCAGCTAAAGGAATTTGTCAGTGACAAGATGTTCACCTCTGGAGGTCTTCACTGCTGCCCCTTCCTCTAGTGTTTCAGTTTGGTGGAGCAAGGTAGAAGTGGGGAGTGAGGTGGCAGGAGGAAGAAGGGAGGAAAATCATAAACTATGACATTGGAGTTAAAAAAAAAGGTGGAAAGCAAAAAGTCCTTCAGGAAACAAAGCAGCTCTGTAGAGAGCAGCCAGGGTGAAGCATTTCTGGGGTGCTAAATCCAAACCAGCACTAAAGAAAGAACAAGATAATACACAAACTAGACTCATTAAGTGGCTTCCCCATCTCTGACTGATGATTTTCTGGTCCTCCCTTCCCCACACCACCAGGATGAACAAACCTGCACTCAATTTAGGGCTTCTCCTGTGGTTTCCACTGCCTTTTGATCTGCCCCTTTGCACCCAAAGTCTCAGTGCCAAAGTCAGGGCTTGAGTAAAGCTTTCAGAAAGGAGCCCACATTCCACCACTGCTCTTTTCTCTTTGGTCTGTCTACAACAGTGTCTAGAAGAAAGACATCAGGTAGATGTGCTCCACGGAGCAGAGAGGCTCCCATCTCTCCCAGCCCATACTGGGCACACACACGGGGGGGGTTCTGTCATACCCTGGACTCATCAAAGCGCTCCCACAGCTCCACGTTCAGCGTGGCCCCAGGGAAGGGCTCACTGACTTAGGAACAGAAAAGCTGTCAAGAGGATTTGCAGGCTAAGAGCTCATTCTTTAATCAAATGAAGGGGGGGAGGTGTGGGGGAGGAAAAAAAAAGTAAAAACAACCCCAAAAAAACCCCAAATGAAATGCAAATGAAGGAAAAGAACAACCACCAGCGTTGGTGTTTCCAAAACGTAACCTGATGCCACATGCTCTGGCTTGTCTAGCCTAGGAAGTACCTTTTGAAGAGTAGCCTGTCACAAGCTTGGCTTTGTCTAGCATGAAGTCTTCTCCTTCAGCATCATCCACCAGAGCAGCAGGAGGAGACAGAGGACAGCCTGCCAGGTTTCTCCACTCTGGCACTGGTTTGGTTGTCGAGTCAGTCAGGGATACTCTAGAGTGTGAAGACAGAAGATCCCCACGGCTTGGCCTCTCCACTGTGAGGGTGGCTCTAAGCTTTAGAGCAACCTTGAGTGTCTGTCTCTGTCTCAGAGGAGCTGCTCTCAGAGTCTATTTCTGTAGTCTCCTGCTGGTGTTTCTCTTGCACCTTCTGCCGAATGCCTTGCAAACGCACTAATAGGGACTGATAGTCAAAGTGGCCTCGTTTCTCACCGAAGGGATCCTGGAAGAGAACCGCGGATAAGGCTGGTAAGAGACCATTTCCCCTCCTGGGGAGGAGCAGAAAGGCAAAAGCCGCGCAGCAATTCGGCAACAAATGGTCAAAGGCTTAAGTGTTAATTGCCACCTAATGGTGCAGAGGCCTCTTAAGGTGCCCCTGTGGTGGCAGAGGTTGAAGAGCTGCTCTGGTGGGAGGTGTCACTGCCTACGGCAGGGGTTTGGAACTGGACGATGCTTGAGGTCCCTTCCAACCCAAACCATTCTGTGACTCTGTAATTTCCCTTTGGAGGCACTCACAAACCCAAGCCAACTTCAAAAGCAGATCAAAGGCCAAGCAGATATGGGTTGGATTTCTACTGCCAGCCTTGAGGAAGTAAAGTACTGCAAAGAGTTGGTCTCAGGGATGCAGAGAAAAGACTCCAGGTGGAAAGTCTGTAGAATCCAGAGGCCAAAGCCTTGACCATGCTTTGTATCAGTGCCACAGAGCTTGTCCCAGTGAGACTGCCACTATCAAGGCCCTCACCTGAGATGTAGCCAAGTCAGAGGCAGGAAGAGTGGAGACTATTTAGTGTTTGCAGCTTTTAGCCCCATCCCAGGTTGAAAACACATTGCTGGGCTCTGGGAGGTGGTGGTGGTGTTCACACCGCCCTATCTGATTTCAGCATCCAAGAGGCCTCCCAGCACCTGAGGGGGCCTACAAGAAAGCTGAGAAGGGATCTTTTACAAGGGATTGTAGTGGTAGGATGAGAGGGAATGGAGTGAAGCTTGAGGGGGGCAGACATAGAGTGGAGGATTAGGAAGAAATTCTTTGCAGTGAGGGTGAGGAGACACTGGCACAGGTTGCCCAAGGAGGTTGTGGATGTCCCCTCCCTGGAGGTGCTCAAGGCCAGGCTGGATGAGGCCCTGAGCAACCTGGGCTGATGGGAGATGTCCTGGCCCATGGCAGGGAGTTTAGAACTGGATGAGCTTTAAGGTCCCTTCCAACCCAAACCATTCTGTGACTATGAATCTTCAGCAGAAGCCAACATGTGGCCCTGGAGTCAACAAGAGAGCACATCTGGCAAACACTCATCTGAGACTGAGCCTGGAGTGACCTCCTTTTGAACAGAGGGTGATGAAGACAACCCCAGCACCTCTCCAGCAGCTCCTGCCTCCTGCACTACTCACAAGTGGGCAGATAACCAAGCACAGCAAATCACTGCCTCTGGAAACTGAGCACACCTCAGTCACCTTCACAAAGCCCAAAGAAAGCAACTGAGCCCTGGTTCCTGGGAGAAGGAGGAGTGGGCCACACCTGCCCATCCTCTAATGTAACCAAACTTCACTAGAGAGCCCTCAGCTCTGCCCTCTCTGCAGCTGAAAGCCCAGCACAGATCTTGCTTATGGGAATTTCTCATGCCAGATATGAAGTCTCCAGCTTTGGGAACGTCACCAATTTATGAATGACACAGGCAGTGGCAGCACTGACAGGAGAAAAAGGACTCAGAGACACAAGATCATTAAATCAGCCACTGCCATCTCTTCTTAGCAGTGGAATTTCTCAATGAGTCAGCCAAGAGATGGCTGAGGTGGGAGGAAGGAACATCTGTTCCCAAGCAAACAGCTTGCTAATCTATCCTCTAAAGTCTGCTCTCCTCCAGACACAAGCTCCAGTACTCAACCTGTCTGGATGTGTCTGCTGTATTGTCACTGCTCCTTCACCCCTGCCTCCTCCAGGAGCTTTGGACTCAGCTACTTTCAACTTCACCTGACACAAGGAGGAGTCAGGCAGCGATTGTGCTCCTGTGGTCAGCAATGCCGAGGCCACGCCTTGAGTCCTGGGCTCAGTTTTGGGCCCTTCACTTCAAGAAGGGCATTGAGAGGTTGGAACAGGACCAGAGGAGAGCAATGAAGCTGAAGAAGGGTCTGGAGAACAGGGCTGGTGAGGAGCAGTTGAGGGAACTGAGGGTGTTTAGCCTGGGGAAAAGGAGGCTGAGGGGAGACCTCACTGCTCTCTGCAGCTCCCTGGAAGGAGGTTGGAGTGAATGTGGGGTGGGCTCTTTTCCCCAATATCAGGTGAATGGACATGAGGAAATGGCTTGAAATTGTGCCAGGGGAGGTTTAGGTTGGAGATTTGGAACAATTCCTTTCCTGCAAGAGCAGTCAGGGATTGGAACAGGCTATCCAGGAAGGTGCTGGAGGCATCATCCCCAGAGGTGTTCAAGAAACCTGTGGCCATGGCACTTGGGGACATGGTTTGGTGCCATGGTGGTGTTGGGTTGATGACTGGACTCAGTCCTAGAGGTCTTTTCCAACTCAAACCACTCTATGAATCCAGGTCCACTTCATGCACCTCTAGGTGCTGCACCCTGTCACTCAGCACATGCCCTCACCCAGACACAAAGGCTGTCTGCCACCCACCTGCATGGTCTGTCCTTGTAGGTAAAGCCTCTCTTTACAAACCCCTTCATAGAAGTCGTAGTACTCCATGAAGGATTTCTCCATTACACCCCTGAACACAAGGAGAGAGCAAACAGTCACCACAAGAGGAGTGCTACAAGTGCCACACCACCCAGGGTCACCTCATCCCACTGAACAGGTTGCCCAGGGAGGTTGTGGATGCTCCATCCCTGGAGGTGTTCAAGGCCGGGCTGGATAAGGCCATGAGCAACCTGATCTGGTGGGAGATGTCCCTGCCCATGCATGGCAGGAGGGTTGGAAGTGGATGAGCTTCAAGCTCCCTTCTAACCCAAACCATTCTGTGCATCCATGAACACCCACACAGGGTGACAGCAAAGGAGGACGCAGAGCAAAACAAGCTCCAGCCTCACTGCAGCTGAAGAGCTCCTGCATTTGCTCCCACCACAGCTGGCTCCCCTCCCTCCAAGAGAGGCTTGTTTGGGTTGTTTTTTCCCTCCAGAAGACAAGGAACATTTATTCTCAGCCACAAGCTGGAGGATGCAGCCACTGTGCACATTAGCACAGCCTTTGTCAAGGCACAGCTCCTGAGCTCCACGCAGATGCAGCCACCCACTTGAGGGGACACAAAACAACTCTTTGCTGCAGCAGGCAGAGCTAAAGCTCTGCTCTTCACTGAGCAGGATCCCAGGAACAGCAGGCAGAGGACATTCTCCTGCCTCCACACCCCCACATTTTTACATTCCCCACGCTTGCCCCCCATGCCTCTGCTCCTTACCTTAGGGGCTCAGGACAGGGACACTTCCCCTCCAGCATGTCACACACTGCTACTCGGATGGTCTCGTGCCGAATGCACTCGTTGTAGTTCTTGCTGTCCCCTGGGTGCCTCTCCTGGAAAGAGAATTTGGGCCACTGAGTCCAGATGACTGCAGTGGCTCCTCACCTCTTCCTCCTGGGCCTGATGAAGCTCACTGGTGCACGAAGCCATGCTGGCTTTACCTGCTCTGTGTACCCTGAGCTGACTTATGCTGCCAGTGAGAAGCTGGCAAGGTTTCCCAGCTCCAGAGCTTTGGACTCCCAGAGTCCTGCAGGCAGATCTGGTTAGTACCTTCCTTGCCCAGAGATGTTGAAGAAAAGCTGAGCAGTTTGGTTCCTGTGTGACAACATACCCCAAGGAAACAGTTTTGCTTCTGTCCTGCATGGCTCCTGAAGAGCCATCCCATCTCCCATGCCTGGCATCCAGAGGTGAGAGGGACTTCACAATGGCCTCAGCAGGGCAGATTTAGGCTGGAAATGAGTAAGAAATGCTTGACACTGAGGGTGGGGAAACACTGGAACAGGTTGCCCAGGGAGTATGTCCCTTCCCTGGAGGTGTTCAAGGCCAAGCTGGATGAGGCCTTGGGCAACCTAAGCCAGTGGGAGGTGTCCCTGCCCATGGCAGGGGGGCTGGAACTGGATGGTCTTGAAGTTCCCTTCCAACCCAGCCCATTCTGTGACTCTGTTACCTTACACACACCTGAACTCAGCTCAGAGCTGGCTTCTGACTCCCTCTCCAGCTCTGACTAGAGACAGAGCATGCTGGAAAAGAGCCAAGTGACACAACCTACTTTTGTCTCCACTCCCAGAATGAGGAGCAGCTGAGGGAACTGGGGTGCTTTAGTCTGGATAAAAGAGGTTGAGGGGAGACCTCAGTGCCCTCTACAACTCCCTGAAAGGAGGCAGGAGTGAGGTGGGCCTTGGTCTCTTCTCACTATTAACAAGTGACAGGAGGAAATGGCCTCAAGTTGCACCAGAGGAGGTTTAGGTTGGACACCAGAAGAAATTTCTTCACTCAAAGGGTTCTCAAACACTGGACAGGCTGCCCAGGGAGGTGGCTGAATCCCCATCTCAGAAGGTGTTTAAAAGAGGCAGAGGTGTGGTGCTGAGGGCCATGGTTTAGCAGCAGCCTTGGCAGAGTTAGAGACCAGTTGGCCTGGATGATCCTTGAAGGTCTTTTCCAACCAAACCAATTCCATGGGATTTGCCAGGAGGAGCCAGAGAACTGCAGAACCAGAGCTGAGCCATGCTAAGGTCTCACCTGCTCAAAGCCAGGTTCATTGTGGTAGGGGTTCTCAGTCATCAGGGACTGGATGGAGATGAGGACTGAAGAGATACTCTGTGCTGGGCTCCAGGCAGGCCCGGTCCAGGTGCTGAGGCATCAAAACAGAAAAGCATCAATGAACACCATGGGACTGGCTGAGTGAGCACCTTCCCTCCAAGCACCAAAGCTCAGGAACCTTGGGGAAGCACAACTCTACCTCACAGAAACCAGACAGCAAGAGAAAGAGCTGCTACAGACACAGACAGCACTGGAGACTGAGGAAGTCCTGCAGCTCCAAGTCATTTATTGTCTCTCCTCTCGACCAAAGAAGCGCTTGAGTAAGACAAAAAGCAAGGTGGGAAACTGCTGGCACACACAGCAGCTGAGGGGAAAATAACACTGCTGAGTGCTTCCAGGGAACTTCAAAGCTGTGGCTACCATCTCCCACAGCAGCCTGCAGTGACACAAGCTGCCAGCACTGTCACAAGTCAAACCCAGCAGCTCTCAGGAACTGAAAGCAGATTCTCAGACTGCCGCTGCAGCCACTCAGCACTGCCACTGAAAGCACCCAGGGATGTTCTGCCACAGGGAAGGAATTCTTCAGCTGTAAACCACTGGAACAGGTTGTCCAGGGAGGTAGTTGAAGCCTCATCCCTGGAGACACTCAAGATCAGACTTGAAGTGGCCCTGAGCAGCCTGATCTAGTTGGAGATGTCCCTGATGAGTGCCGGGGGGTTGGACAAGATGACCTTTGAGGGTCCCTTCCAACCCAAAGCAGCCTGTGTGAGCAAGGTGCCCATTTCACACATACAGAGCAACAAAAACCCTTTGCACAGAGCTAGCAGAAGCAGAAAGTTGTTTCTGCTACTTGCCCTTAATATCCTAGCTCCAGATACTGCCCTGTCTCCCTGTGAGCTGAGTAAGGATGTGCTGACCCACATCTGCTCTTCCTAAACCCTTTCACTGGCAGCTCCCTCTGCGTTTCCCATCTCTGCTAAGGCTGAGGCTCTTTGTTCACTCTTCAATAATTCAGCTGCCCTGATAGGGCTGCAACTGCAGGAGCAAGAAGCAGCTGGTGTGGGAGCTGCTGGGTACTCAGACCCCTGAGACATGGACATGCCCTGCACATCTCAGTGCTCTGCAGGCATCAGCATCCAGCTCACTGCATCAGGAAGGCTCTGATGCCAAGGAAGATGTTGCCTGGCACAGTGCATCACTCTACCAGTCCTAAACCAGATGGGCATCAGCTACTTGGAGCAACACTGGTGTGAGCAGCACAGGCACAGTGCTGATGGTATTAGCTGCTTGGAGCAATGTTGGTGTGAGCAGCACAGGCACAGTGCTGCTGGTATCAGCTGCTTGCAGCAATGTTGGTGCAAGCAGCACATGCACAGCACTGCTGAAACCACCCCACCACATCAGTGCTCAGATTCCTGCTTGGCTGAACAAATCCTTGGAGCAATTCAAGCTGTCACTGTCCTTTCCTCACCTGCCTGCTGCTGCCACTACCCCTCTGCAGCAGAAGGAATCATCAACTAACAGCCCAGCTGCACCAGTCCAGAGCCTCAGCAAAAGCCTTTCTTTACTGGCAGCTGAAATTGTCCCAGCTGGGGCTGTCCCACCACGGCCAGGGTTCCATGAGAGCTGTTCAATCAAGCAGGACTTTCACATGTTTACCTCAAGCAGGAGAAGAACCAACATTTGGAGCAGTGGAGCCTGTTTGAACAGGCAGCACAGGAGCAGCATTTGTAAATCATTACACCCACTGCTCAGCCCCACTTACTCCATGTAGGTGGAAACCCAGAGCAGTCAAATGGCTCTCTCAAGGAAGTTCTTAGTGGCTTTTAATTTTATATTATTTCTTTTGAAAGCCCCACACAGAGAGAGGAAATTAAAACCACAAAACCCCACATTCAAATCACATTAAAGGATCAGGCTGCAAAGCACAAAAGCAGAAGAAACAAAGTGCTCGGTCACAGGCTTTGGAAGGGGAAGCAGGAGAAGAGTGTGCCAGGGGAGGTTTAGATTGGGTATCAGGAACAAGAGTGGTCAGGCATTGGAACAGGCTGCCCAGGGAGGTGGTGGAGTCATCATCCCTGGAGGGGTTCAAAAAACCTGGGGACATGGCACTTGGGGACATGGCTTAGTGGCCATGGTGGTGTTGGGTCGATGGTTGGATTGGATGATCCTGGGAGGACCTCTCCAACTTAGACAGTTCTGTGACTCTGTGACAGTGGCAGCACCCACTGAGCTTTGTGCTTCCTCTTGCTCTCTTCTCAGGGGCTTCTAAAGACAAGTTTGTGCTACACAGAATCACAAAATGTTAAGGGGTTGGAAGGGATCTCCAGAAATCATCCAGTCCAACCCCTCTGCCAAAGCAGGATCACTCAGGACAGGTCACACAGAAACACATCCAGGTGGATTTTGGAAGTCTCCAGAGAGAGACTCCACAACCTCTCTGGACAGCCTGCTCCAGGGCTCCATCATCCTCACCATACAGAAATGTTTCCTCATGTGGTGGTGGAACCTCCTGGGTTCTGTTCCCTGTTCTGTTCTCAGTGCTTCTAAGGACAAGTTTGTGCTCCCCTGTTCTGTTCTCAGTGCTCCTAAGGACAAGTCTGTGCTCCCCTGTTCTGTTCTCAGTGCTCCTAAGGACAAGTCTGTGCTCCCCTGTTCTGTTCTGTTCTCAGTGCTCCTAAGGACAAGTCTGTGCTCCCCTGTTCTGTTCTGCTCTCAGTGCTCCTAAGGACAAGTCTATGCTCCCCTGTTCTGTTCTCAGTGCTCCTAAGGACAAGTCTGTGCTCCCCTGTTCTGTTCTCAGTGCTTCTAAGGACAAGTCTGTGCTCCCCTATTCTGTTCTGCTCTCAGTGCTCCTAAGGACAAGTCTGTGCTCCCCTGTTCTGTTCTGCTCTCAGTGCTCCTAAGGACAAGTCTGTGCTCCCCTGTTCTGTTCTCAGTGCTCCTAAGGACAAGTCTGTGCTCCCCTGTTCTGTTCTGCTCTCAGTGCTCCTAAGGACAAGTCTGTGCTCCCCTGTTCTGTTCTGCTCTCAGTGCTCCTAAGGACAAGTCTGTGCTCCCCTGTTCTGTTCTCAGTGCTTCTAAGGACAAGTCTGTGCTCCCCTATTCTGTTCTGCTCTCAGTGCTCCTAAGGACAAGTCTGTGCTCCCCTGTTCTGTTCTGCTCTCAGTGCTCCTAAGGACAAGTCTGTGCTCCCCTGTTCTGTTCTGCTCTCAGTGCTCCTAAGGACAAGTCTGTGCTCCCCTGTTCTGTTCTGCTCTCAGTGCTTCTAAGGACAAGTCTGTGCTCCCCTGTTCTCTTTTCAGGTGCTTCTAGAGGCAAGTCTGTGCTCCCCCTGTTCTCAGGTGCTTCTAAAGACAAACCAGACTCTTGCTTCAGCAGAGGAATTTGTTCTGCTTTATGGCCCTGATTCTCCACACAACTCCACAGAAGCAGAAAGGTGCATCCAAGCACATCTGAGGGCCAAGATCAGGGCAGAAAGCACCGGGAAGGATGCACGAGGCAGAACACAGCCTGCAGCCACCTCCTCACATCCCCAGCAGAGCAGCTCAAAGTCTCCTTCCTTACCCTAGGATACTCAGGCAGACTTTCCCATTGCGGTAGAAGTTGGGGTTAAACCTCACTGTGTTATTTCCCGTGGTCATCAGTTTGACCCTTGGTGGGTGGATGGGATAATCTGGAGGACAGCGAAACAGGAACAAGAAGAAACCCCCTTCATAAGGCGTGTCAAAGGGGCCAGTGATCAATGCATGAATCTGCAAAACAAAAGCCCTGTCTTGCGCACCGCTCCGAAACTCCACCGCGCCCCGGCCCCGGCCCCTCCGCACGGCGGCAGCAAACCTCCACCCAGGCGGCAGCCGCAGGCAGCAAAGCAGGCAGCGACCTCCCCCAGCACACACACACCCCCACACCCATGTGCAGGTCATGCTCGACCCTCCCCACCCTCCCCCTCCCCTCTCCAGGCAGAGTCGCTGCTGCACATTTCTCTCTCCCCTGCACATTGCTTTGTTTTCTCTCCTCTGATTGTTTCTCCCTTTCCCATTTCTCTCCACACCCCTTTCCCCTCCCCGCATTCCCCTCTCCCTTCTACCCACACTTCTCTCCACCTTTCCCCCATCTCCCTCCTCTACCTCTTCCCCACACCTCTCTCTCCCTTCTTGCCACATCTCTCCTCTGCACATCACTCCTCCTCTCCCCCCATCTCTCTCTCCCATCTCTCCCCCATCTCTCTCTCTCCCTCTCCCATCTCTCTCTCTCTCTCCCATCTCTCCCCATCTTTCTCTCTCTCCCATCTCTCTCTCCCCCACCTCTCCTCCATCTTTCTCTCTCCCATCTCTCTCTCCCCTGCACATCCCTCTCTCCTCTCCCCCTTGCCCACATCCCCCTCCCCTCGGAATACTTCTCTCTCCCCTGCACATCTCTCTCCCTTCCCATCTCTCCTCTCTCCCCTCTGCCACACTCAATGTGCAAAGCAGGTTTCAGACATCAAGCTTTGGCCAGAGTCCACAACAGCTGCCTCCCATCTAGCTCTAACACAGTCCAAACCAGGCTGAATCACGGTTCAGCTGGTGGGCTCTGCTCAAAAAAAACACCCAACCAAACCCAACCAAACAGCCCCAAGCCCTCTGTGAAGCCACATTTCAAGTATATATAAAAAAAATACCTAATTTTAGAAAGAAAAAAAAAAGAAATGAAAAAAAAACCCTCAGAGTTTCTGCCAGACCTGAAACATTCCTTCAGTTTGATGCTCTCCTGCTGATTTGGTCTTATTGAAACCAATCATTTCCATCTCCCCTGCCAGGATCTGAAATTAAGATCCTATTCTCTCCATGCTAATTAGCCTCAAAGATCTCAATTGTATAGCAGGAAATCTGCTCCCTTTGGGCCATTAGGGAAGTTTCTTCCCCGGGAGAGATGCAAGCAGCCTCCTGTAATGATCCCCTCCAAAACGCCCCAGCAGTGGTGTTCTGTGAACCCTTCCTTCCCTTGCAGGGCATTCTGGCACCTGGGAGCTCCCAAAGCTGCACTCAGGAGTTGCCTGTGCAGAGAGCCTCCCTTTGTGTCACCTCCAAAAGCCCAAGGGCCCTAAATCAGGCAGGAGCTAACATTTGAGGGAATCCTTTGGCAGGGGGGTGGGAGAAGTGTGCAGCAGAGGCTAAATAAACAAAGCAACCTCCCCCCCAACACACACACAACTCTCGGGACACAGCACAGGGCAGGTGACATTGGCTGGAGAAAGGGCAGCACAGAACTATCAGATGAAGAGCACAGCTGGAGCAACATCTGCATCCTCTCTGACATCATGGGAAATTCCCTGGCCTGGAAAAGCCCTGAGAGCCAGGAGAGGCCACAGCAGACCCTAGGGAGCAGGTCTGCTGGAGGTGCTGTGGTGGGAGAGGCTGCATAGGCCAGACCTGGTAGCTACAAGAACCCAAGAGGGCAGCTCCCCAGCAGGAGAGGCTTGGGCTGCAGGGACACATCTCTGCCAGCACCCAACAATGAAACACCTCCAGCTTCCACAGGTGGGCTGTGGATAGCCCAGCACTGCCTGTGGCTAATGGGGGGCTTCTGAGAGGCTGGAGATGACCTTTCCAGGGAGCTGTCTTTTCTTTGAGCTGCTCTAACAATTGTTCTGAAGTATCCAGTAGGATGAGAGGAGCTGGATCAGCACCCAACTAGTTCAGAGGGCTTCTAGAGCAGAGCTGGCTTTATCTGTGGAAGCTTCTCAGCTCCAGTTTCCTCAAGAGCCTTCTCCCATTTTAAACACAGCTCAATGTCACCAAGCAAACTGGAGCCTCAGCGTGCTCTTGTGCAAGACTCACTCTGATTTCTCTCCAGACATGCAGGGAATACTCTTTTTTTGGGCAACCCTTTACAGCAGCCATCAACAGCAACATCCAGAGAAGCAGAAAGCTGAACCAGCTCCAAATCTTCCCTTACCTTGGTCATGTCTTGGGGATCAGGCACAACAAACATTCCCGGGGGCGGCTCCTTGTAAATGGACATGATGTCCCTGAAGAGAGGAAACAGGAATTAGCCAACATCTCCCTTGGGCCCTCCAGAAGGGAAGGTTCTAGATGCCAAATTCATGCACAGATGCAAAGGGAAGCACTTTTAAGATGGAAATGTACAATCTGGAGATCAGGAAGAAGCTCCTTAAAGTGAGGAGACGCTGGAAGGGGTTTTGCCCAGGGAGGCTGTGGATGCTCCCTCCCTGGAGGTGTTCAAGGCCAGGATGGATGAGACCTTGAGCAGCTTGGGCTAGTGGAAGGTGAGCCTGTCCATGGCAGGGGTGTTGGTACTAGATGATCTCAAAGGTCCCTTCCAACCCAACCCATTCTGTGCCTATGAACTCATAAAGAGCTAAGACATTTTTCTTTTGCCTCTGGCTGTCTCCTGCCTGACCTCTGTCAAATTATCCTCCAACCCAGCTGTGGCATATGAAGAGCACAGGCAGCCCTCAATGAATCCATCAACACAGGAGGCAGCAGACCAAGCCCACCCTAACTGCTGCTGGTTTGGATTTTCATAGAGTGGTTTGGGTTGGAAGAGACCTTCAAGATTACCTTGCTCTAAGCTCCTTCTGTGGGCAGAACACCTCCCACCAGGCCAGGGCTGCTCAAAAGCCTCACCCAATATTTTACCACAGATTGGCTTCAGTGCCTAAAAACTTCAGCCCTGGAGGTAGCTGTTGAAAAAGATGCCTCAGGTGAATTCTGTGGTGCAGAAGATGCTTTCCCACCCCCTGCTTTCCTCCTTCACACTCAAGGCTATTTACAGAACCCTTTTTTGTGCACCCAGCCATTTGTTTTCTCCAAACACACCCTGACTCAAACTGCCTTTGAGAACTCACTGCTCTGCCAGATTGAGGTTTAATCAGCAGGTTGAGGAGCAGTTAGGCTGCAGCTACACACAGAGGCTGGCTCACAAAGGCCTGCTTTGCTTTGGAATGTGGGCTAAAGGAGTGGAAAACACTAAACCAGATCACCTACAGCTGGGTGCAGTTTACAGGTAACCTACACAGCAACTTTGCAGCACGAAAAAAACATCTCCCTCCTGCCATCAGAGCTGCACCAAACCCCCAAGACAAGCTCAGAGAGTCACAGACTGTGGAGCTGGAAGGGATCCCACCTTGTCCAACCCTCCCTGCAGTCAGCAGGGACATCTCCAACTAGACCAGGATGCCCAGGGCCATGCCAAATCTGACCTTGAATATCTCCAAGGGTAGGGCCTCAATCACCTCCCTGAGCAACCTCTCCCAGGACTTTACCACTCTCATTATGAGGAGCTTCCTCCTGACGTCCAACCCTGCCCCACTTTCAAACCACTGCCCCTTGTCCTGTCACTGCTGGCCCTTGGGAACAGCCTCCCTGTAGGTCCCTTTCAGACACTGAAAGGTAGCCAGAAAGGTCTCCCTGGAGGTCATCTCTTCTCCAGGCTGAACCATCCCAATTCTTGCAGCCTGTCTTGGGAAACAACCTGAGTTCAGAGAGGTTTCAGAGTGGAAACAAGTGAGAGCAACAGGAGCACCTCACCCTCCTGCCTACCGTTGTGAAGTCAGTGCTTTGGGCTTTTGGCTCACTGGAAAGTGCCCAAATATCTGGTGCCATCTTTGGACGGCATTGTACAGACTCTGGAACATGGATGAGCAAGAGCCTGGCAGGCAGTGCTACTTGCTCTGAAGGAAGGGGAAGGACTTGCTGAGACAGTGCCAGCAGGTCCAACAATAGGAGCTCAGATCGCTCCACATCTCAAAGGCTCAGGACAAGGCAGCTTTCAGCAGATGATCCTCGGAGGAGTCAGAGCAACCAAACGAGTGGGCACCGGCAGGGAGGAGGATGGCTACAGGCAGGCGTAGCAGAAACATCCTAACTCGATCACCGATGGGCATCGAGAAGCCTGCCCCTCCTCCAAGGAGCAGCCAGCAGGCCAAGAGCAGCGCTGGAGCCGTGCAAGGAGCTCTGCTGCCAAACGCTCCCGCAGCTCTCGATGGGCGGCACAGGGCTCCGCAGCTGCCCGGCAGGCAAGGCAGGAGTCTGGGCAAGGGCAGGCTCAGGCACGGCGAGGGCCGGGGTCTGTCCACAGGAAAGCATCAGGGCATCGGGAGGGACCGAGGCTGCCCCCAGCCTCCGAGCCGTCGGTGAGGAAATGGTGAGGCCCAGGGAGCCGCTGCTGGAGCCGCTGCTGCCTCCAGGGTACCGAGGCCGAGCGGAGTCTCTGCGGCGTTACTGAGCCGCGGCCCCGCGGCCGCCTCCCGCCCCGGGCAGTCCCCTCGACAGAGCCCGGCGCGGAGGAGAGAGAGCTCCCAGCCTCCAGCCGGATAGGCCCGGGAGAAGCCCGGCGCGGCCGGCAGCAGGGGGAACCGGAGCCGCCACCTCCCCCCGCCCAGGCCGTTAACGGCGGCCGGCGGCGCCCGGGCCGTGTGCTCACCGTTTGATCCGCAGAAGGCAGGCCGGGCTGGGCCGCTCGCTGTCCCAGTCCCCGCTGACCGTGGGGTCCCAGAAGGCGGAGTGCGTAAGGAGTGCGGCCCCCGCAGCCGCCGCCGCCGCCGCGATGGGCGCCCCGCCGCTCCCCGGGGCGACGCCAGCGCCCGGCGTCGCGGCGCCGAAACCCGCCGCCGCCCACAGCTCGGCGGGGATGAAGACACCGGGACTCCCCGAGCCGCCTCCCGGGCTGGACGAGGAGCTGCCGCTTCCCGCCGCCGCTGCCGCCGCCGCCGCCGCCAGCACCGCGGCCGGGGCCGCCTCCTCGGCGGCCGGACTCTCCGCCATTCCGCGCCCGGCCTCGGGGAACGCCGCTTCCGGGACTCCGCACCAACGAGCCCGCCGGCCAGAGCGGCCCCCGCCGCGCACCTCCACCACCGAGCGGTGGCCAGAGCGGCGCCTCCCCCGCGCCCCCCTCCCACCGCCGGCGCAAACTCCCCCCAGACACCATAGAGTTCCCCCCGCGAGGCTAGAGCGCCCCTCTAGAGAAACGTCATAGCAGGCCAGAGCGTCCCGCTGGAGGCAGAGCGCCCCCTGCTGTGATGGAGGTCTCCTGGGGATGGAGGCAGGAGCCAGTTTGGGGCATTTTGGTATGAAAAAAGCTCTTTGGAAGCTGCTGCAAGAATCATCGAGCCACAGAGCCCAGCAGGCTGCAGAGAGCTCCAGGCTCACCCAGCCCAGCCTGGCACCCAGCCCTGCCCAACCAACCACACCATGGCACTCAGTGCCCCAGCCAGGCTTGGCCTCAACACCTCCAGCCATGGGCACTGCACCACCTCCCTGGGCAGCCCATTCCAGTGCCAATCACTGTCTCTGCCAGGAACTTCCTAACAACATCCAGCCTGGACCTGCCCTGCCACAGCTTCAGCCTGGGGCCCCTTCTTCTGGCCCTGGCTGCCTGGCAGCAGAGCCCAACCCCACCTGGCTACAGCCTCCCTGCAGGCAGCTGCAGGCAGCAATGAGCTCTGCCCTGAGCCTCCTCTGCTGCAGGCTGCACCCCCCCAGCTCCCTCAGCCTCTCCTCACAGGGCTGTGCTCCAGGCCCCTCCCCAGCCTTGCTGCCCTGCTCTGGGCACCTTCCAGCACCTCAGCAGCTCTCTGCAATGGAGGAGCCCAGAGCTGGGCACAGCACTCAAGGGGTGGCCTGAGCAGTGCTGAGCACAGGGACAGAAGAGCTTTCCTTGCCCTGCTGCCCACACTGCTCCTGAGCCAGGCCTAGGGAGACACATCAGGGCTGCATTTCAGGCTGGACTTAGGCCTCAAGCCCTGCCCGGGGTGCACAGCCTCACCCCATCAGCCCCAGGTAACAAAACAGGCACCCCCAGACTGGTGCCACTACCCCAGCTGAGGATCATCCCACCCCTACACCACCTGCAGCCAGAGGGGTGCAGTGGCACTGCACTGACCATGAGCACTTTTAGCTGCAAGGTCTCTTCACCACCAGCAGAAATGAGTGGTGCAGTTTCACACCTGCAAGGGAGAGTAAATGGAACGCACTGAGAGGCAGGAGGCTGTTTGGTCTCCTAAAGCATCAAGTGTTAAGCATTTGACACTCAGTCACCCACTTCTCACCACGGAGTTTCCCCAGGCACAGTCTGTCTCTTAAAGGGCTTCTGGTCTGACCCCATGAGCCACATCAACTGCAGGTGTAGGGTAGTCCCTCTCTAGCTCAGCCAGGGAGTCTCCCTTGAGTTCTTTTTGTTTTCACAGCTCTGCTTCTCCAACTCACAGGGACAGAGCTTTTGAGTCAAACTCTCAGTCCCCTTCCCCTCATGGGGGGTAGCAAACAGAGCAGTCCACATACCCCATTCCTATCCCCAGGGAGGTCACAACCCCATAGAGAGGCTTTAAGGGCACTGAGTAGCTCCATTAATTCAATTACCTAAAGCAGATAAGCAGAGAAGCTCCCTAAGTGCTCCCCTTCCTACCTGCCTTAAAGGCACAGCTCTTAATGCAGGGATCAACACTGAGGTTAGGTTTCAGCCTCTCTCCTCCCTATCTCATTTCTCCTCTGCTCTCTTTAACACCTGAAGCATTGAACTGTTGAGGGGAGAAAAGAAACACAACTCAGCTGTGGTCCTTTGGGTACAAAGGAGGCAGAGTGTGACCTTGAAACCAGTGTGAAAAGAAATTGTGTTCTTAAGAGTGGTGGCTTAGTGGTGCAAGCACAAACACATTTCCAAGGCACTCACTGCTCTTTCAGACACAAATAATAAAGGCACAGCACTTTCAACAAGAGCATGTGGAAAAAAACATCACTGCTGTCTACAACTACCTGAAGGGAGGCTGTAGCCAGGTGGGGTTGGCCTCTTCTCCCAGGCAACCAGCAATAGAACAAGGGCACACAGTCTCAAGTTGTGCCTGGGAACGTCTAGGCTGGATGTTAGGAGGAAGTTGTGCACGGAGAGAGTGAGTGGCATTGGAATGGGCTGCCCAGGGAGGTGGTGAAGGCACCGTCCCTGGAGGTGTTGGAAGCAAAGCCTGGCTGAGGCACTTAGTGCCATGGTCTGGTTGACTGGATAGGGCTGGGGGATAGGTTGGACTGGATGATCTTGGAGGTCTCTTCCAGCCTGGTTGATTCTATGACCACTGGGGCAGCTCACCTAGAAGGATCTGCTTGGCTTGAGCCCTGCTTGTTGGGATTCTTGCAGAGAGTGGAGCTGTTCAGGGACATTTTCTCTTTCCCAGCCCACTCCACATTAGCTTTCCTCTACTCCCAACACCATTTACTGTTCCTCCTCTCCATCAGTGCGCATAGCTCCATACCTGGCAGATTTGCTCTCCTCAACTAATCTCCCCAGGTCACCTCCCCATCACTTGGACCAAATAGAAGGAAAACAAGGGGGGAAAAAAAAAAGGCACCCATTTATTTAGAGAACTCTTTTCTTTAATGGTCAGTCTGGGACGCTGTGATGGAAGCAGACTCGAGCCGCAGAGGACAGAGCGATGGACGCCGCAGCCAGGACCAGAAGCTGTCACATAGCAAAGAGGATGAGGAATGCCACCATCAAACAGAAGAGACCCATGGCCTCAGACAGGGCAAAGCCCAGGATGGCATAGGAGAAGAGCTGCTGCTTGAGAGATGGATTCCTGTGTGTTGTACGAGGAGGGGAACAAAGCAGAGAGAGAAGAGGGATGGGGGGGGAAATAAAAATGGATTCACCATGAGAAACATGACCCAAAGCAGAGCTTGGGCCACAGGAAAACAGGATTATGTCAGGCAGGCAACAGATTCTGGAGCACAAACCAGACTTAAGGCAGGTGGCCACAGACTGGAGGGAACAAGCAGAGATTTTTATCCCTGGTTTGAGAGATATCAAACCCCAAAAGCTTTGGTGGTGCTAGCAGCCAACAGTTCCTGCTACCAGGCAGTGCTTCACTTCTTCTAGGAGCAGGCTCCACAGAGCAGCTGCATGGTTCAGAAGTACAGGATGGATTCCAACAATTCAGGCTTCATTTTAATGGAATCTTGGATTATAACAACTGTTTTCTATCCCAAGGACTGCTTCAACCAACAGAGTGCCCACTGAGACACACTCCAGAGCAGAGCTGGACAGAAAATCCAGAGCAAGCTCTGCTCATCAATTCACTTCAGTGCTGGGAGAAGGGAATACACTCAAGGCAGCCTGGCACCTCACTCACCTGGCATAGCCAATGATCAAGCTGCCAAACACCGTCCCAATACCCGCTCCTGACCCTGCCACCCCAACCGTGGCAGCTCCAGCACCGATGAACTTTGCAGCAGTGTCAATGTCCCTGGAAACGGCACTGGTCTGAAACTCACGGCGGGTCAGCTGTGGGTGGGAAACACCAGCTGGCTGTGGGGCACAAGACAAGAAACACCAAAATGACTTCTTTAACCAGAAGTAGAACTCATTTCTTAACAAAGCAGCAGCAACATTTACCCTCGAAGCAGAGGAAAATCATCCAACCTTGCTAAGCCACCCCCAAACACAGGGCAGAAGCTGTGTCCTTGGATCAGCCACCCTCCTGAGAGCCAAACTTACTCCATTTCAGCAGCAGCCACGACCTCACCACAGGCAGCAAGCAGAGCAGAACAGAACCAAGTTTACCACATTTGAGTCTCACCTGTACAGTCTGAACCTCAGGCCTGCTGAAAACAGACACAGAAACTGGTCTGGCCAGAGCCCTGGAGCAGCACCGGAGCTGGAGCAAAACACAGACAATTAACTCCTGGAATTGGATGTGTCCAGGCTAATTCCTGGACAAGCAGAGTTGTTTCATTAAGAACAGCCTTAAGAGTGTTTTAAAAACATCTCAAGGATGAAAGAAGAAGACTAAAAAGCAAAGGCATCTGCCTTAAGGTATTCCCACTGGAGCCAGCTGGATCATATCCATGAGTGATAGCACTGCCTGCTGCAGCACAAGGAGTGTCACATCTGCTCCAGCTGCTCAGTCCCAGACATTTCACTCCTAACCCATACCTTGAAAAAAACAAAGGGGGGAGTGAAATGCCTCTGTGGTAGTTGACTTCCCTTGGGAGAAGCCCTTGGGCCTGCAGTTCAGTGCACACTACTAAGATGGTAGGAATCACCCCGCGGTCACCAGAGGTCACCTTGTTTCCCCTCCTTAAATCCTCAGTGGCACAAACCCACCCAAGCCTACCTCAGCTGCGTTCTGGGCAGCGTTTGGAGCAGAGAAAGGCTCCACAGTTGTGTGTCCCTGCTAAGCACTACCAAACTCCTCTGGCGAAGGAGGACTTACCAGAGCTGGGGAGCTGAGGAGAGCCAAAGGAGCCTGCATTTTGCTTGATCTGTGACAAACAAAAAGGAGTGGAAATCCCAATTCCATCACCACCATCCAGCGCCCCCCGCCCCGGGACCGACACACACAATCCTCCTAGCTACAGCCACGTCCCCGAGCCACGGCCGAAGGCTTTCCTCACCGCCCCCACACACAACAGCTCCGCGGCCCCGTCCGCCCCCCCCGCGCCTCCCGTCCTCCCTCCGCTAACCATCACTCAGGTCCTCCCCAGGACACACTCAGAGCTCCGCATTTTTCCCTTCCCTGACCCGCTCGAAGCCCACACCAAAGCCCAGCTGAGCCCGCCCGAGCCCCGGGAGGTGCGTGGGGACCGCGGAAGCGCCGACCCTTGTCGCGTCCTCCGCGGCTGCCGCCTCCCAGCGAAGGGCACGGCACGGCCGGGGGCCGACCCCGCCGCCCGCCCGGGCTCAGGGCTGCTCCTCAGCCAGCAGAGCCTCCCCCGCTAGCGGCAGGTGAAGCGCGGGGGCCGGGGAGCGGCGGCGGGGCCGGGCGCGGCGCCCACCTGCGCGGGGCCGGCTCGGGGAGCGGCGGCGGCTGCGGGACTGTGGCGGCTGTGAGCGGCCCGCGGCGCCCCCGCCCCGCTCACCTTGCCGTGTCCCCCCGCGTCCTCCGCGCCCATTGGCTGCGCCGCGCCCGGCGCGCTGCACCCTGGGACAACGTCCGCGCTCCCTATTGGCTGAGAACGAGCGGGCCCCTCCCACTAGCATCCGGGACAGCGCAACACGACTGGAGGGCGTTGCCGGAGGGTGAGCTCCCATTGGCTGATTCTTTCCCCTGCCTGTTTGCTGATTGGCTGGGGGGCCTGGCGGTCTCCCAGGGAGCCCCGGGGCGCTCTGGGCGGCTCCGGGCACCACCGAGCCGAGGCGGTGATGGCGGCGGGGGGCAAGGTGGAGCTGCTGCCGCTCGTCCCCGGTGCGCTGGCGACTGCCGCACCTCTCCAGCACCGCCTTCTTCCCGAGCCCTTCTTGAAAGATCGTTTTGAACCCTGAGACCTTTTCCTGTCGTTTATTAACGTGTCCGGTTCAGCCGTGGCGGGAACCGAGAGTTCAGTGCCGCCGCCCCCGGGAGGGTCTCGGAGCCCTGGGGAGGGGGAAGCTGCCAGCGGCCACGGTGCGGGGGTGCGGGCTGCACCTTGTCCCGTTGCTGGCAGCCTCAGCTGTTTGGGACCGCCGCTGAGTGCGGCGAACCCCGCCGCGGTCGCCGGTGTCCCGCCCTGCGGGGTGCGGCGGCGGTGCAGAGCGGTCGGAAGCACCTCCCGAGGGCCGCAGCTTGTTGCCGGGCAGTTGGGTTCCTGCTGCGCCAAACAAGCTGAGCCTTTAGGCACTCCCCGAGCCTGGCTGCCCGCGACGACCGACGCTGGCGGCCCCGGTCCCTGCCCGCCCCGCGGAAGGAGCCCCGGCACGGCAAGGCGGCACCGAGCTGAGGGGCACTGGCACCGAGCTGCGGGGCCCAGCGGCGCGGGCAGGGCCGCCCAGGGGGCGGTTTCCCGGGCGGGGCGACACGCAGAGGCTGCTGCCTTTTCCCGGTTCTCCGCCTTCGCCTCGCAGCCGCGGAGCGTGCCAGCCGTGCCTCTCGGCGAGTGCCCGCCGTGCCTCTCGGCGAGTGCCCGCCGTGCCTCTCGGCGAGTGCCAGCCGTGCCTCTCGGCGAGTGCCCGCCGTGCCTCTCGGCGAGTGCCAGCCGTGCCTCTCGGCGAGTGCCCGCCGTGCCTCTCGGTGAGTGCGGCCGGGGGCAGGGCGGTGGTGACGGGTCCCGTATACCCCTCCTGAAGCCTGATGCTCCCCACGGGGGGCCAGGTCGGGGCGGAGGGGCGGCAGCCGTGGCCGCCCTGCGGCGGTGACACTTTCACTTTCATTTCCTGGTGGCGGAGCCTGGCCCGGGGGTACGGGGAGGAACGGCCGCGGCCGCCTGGGATCCTACGCACCGGGATACTAGCGGAGACCCCCGCGGCACCGGGCTGCAGGCACTGAGGGTCTGCCTGGCGCACCGGGGGCGCCGTGCCCTGGTGCCCAGCCGCGGCCGGAGGTCGATGCCGTTTGGGGCGGGGGGGGTCGGCGCTTTCCTCCATCGCTGAGGTGCTGCCGGTTCAGGAGAGCAGGAAACAGCAACAGCGAGAGAAAAGGGAAGCTCACAGCGGCCCCGGGCCGAGGCTGGCGGTGACCGATTGCATTTTCCTCCGTGTCAGCTGTATCGGCACCTCCCGAGCTCGGCACCCCGCGGGAGTGTCCCTGCCTCTCGGGCGACAGCAGCCCCACGGGGCCCCTCCTTCCCTGGCCGATGACTTAGGAGGTGTTGAGTAGCAAAAATAGGAGCGTTGATCAGATGTCCTCCCCGCCTCTGCTTCCCGGCATCGTTTCCTCTGCCGTCAGCATGCTCCGCCTGCTTTGTTTGCATTCCAGATCCTCGTTTTCACCCAAAACGTCTTTGTTGCTGTTGGTTTTTGGCAGCAGAATGCACTGAGTTGTTTGCATCCAGGCGTGGAGGTGCTTAAGACCAGGCAGGAGGAGGCTTTGAGCCTTGGAAGAGAGACTGGGAGCCCTGAGGCTGTTCTGTCTGGGGAAGGAAAGGCTGAGAGGGGATCTGATCAGTGTCTGCCAATAGCTGAGGGGTGGGGGTCAGGATGAAGGTGCCAGGCTCTGTGTGCTGGTGCCCAGTGATAGGGCAAGGTACAAGCCACAACCCAGGAGGTTCCAACGCAGCATGAGGAGGAACTCCTTTGGTGTGAGGGTGCAGAGCCCTGGAGCAGGCTGCCCGGAGGGGTTGTGGAGTCTCCTTCTGTGGACACTTTAAAAGCCCACCTGGATGTGTTGCTGTGTGACCTGCCCTGGGTGACCCTGCTTTGGCAGGGGGGTTGGACTGGATGAATCTGGAGGATTCCAAGTGCACATTCCATGTGATTCACAGGTTTCACGTGGAAATGAGCTCCTTGGAATCCTGCTTTATTGTTTTTTTTTCTGGAATCATGCAGGAATCACAGAACCAAGCAGGCTGGAAGAGAGCTCCAAGCTCATCCAGTCCAACCTAGCACCCAGCCCTGCCCAACCAACCGGACCATGGCACTCAGTGCCCCAGCCAGGCTTGGTGTCACCTGGAAACTTACTGATGCTGGACTCAATCCCCTGGTCCAGATCAGGTGATAGGACAAGAGGAAATGTCCTGAAATTGTGGCAGGAGAGCTTTAGGTTGGAGACCAGGAACAATTTCTTTCTGCAAGAATGATCAGGCATTGGAACAGGCTGCCCTGGAGGGGCAAATCCCATCAGCATCCTGCTGCTGTGAGGCACCACTTTCTTGCCTCAATATAATCCCCTCCTTCTTTCCTCTTGTAGACTTCCATGATGGATGAGACCTCCGATGAGCCTCCCACTTCTGCTGTCTTCTTAGACAACTGCCACTTCTCCCAGGTCATCTTTAACAATGTGGAGAAGTTTTATGTCCCTGGAGGAGATGTCACCTGTCATTATACCCTCACCCAGAACATCATTCCTCGTGGGAAGGACTGGGTGGGCATCTTCCGGGTAAGTGAATCCTGGGAATCCAGATGTGCCAAGAAGGAGAAGGCAGCAGCAGGCAGAAGCAGTCAGCTTGGGCCGTGCTAGAGCGAGCAGCAGTCAGCTTGGGCCGTGCTAGAGTGAGCAGCAGTCAGCTTGGGCCGTGCTAGAGCGAGCAGCAGTCAGCTTGGGCTGTGCTAGAGTGAGCAGCAGTCAGCTTGGGCTGTGCTAGAGTGAGCAGCAGTCAGCTTGGGCCGTGCTAGAGCGAGCAGCAGTCAGCTTGGACTGTGCTAGAACAGGGTTGGGGGATTCTCTTAGTAGCATCCATGTGTGCTGGAACATCTTTGATGGTGGCTAGAGACAAAGTGCCAGACCTGTTGTGATCTCAACAGCTGCAAGGCCAATCAAACACTGATTATCCTTTCCTGCACAGATCCTATCCTGCTCTCTTAGAAGTCAGGACAGTGGTGCAAAAGTCCTGCCAGTATTTGACCTGGGTAGAAATGCAGTCCCTGTCCTATAGGATAAACATGAGCTGTGTGATGTTGGTCTCAAGCTGCAGCAGAGGAAGTTCAGATTGGATAATAGGAAGAATTCCTTTCCTGCAGGGAAGGTCAGGCATTGGACCAGGCTGCCCAGGAAGGTGGTGGAGTCGCCATCCCTGGAGGTGTTCAAAAGCAAGTAGATGTGGCACTCTGGGACATGGTCTAGTGGTCATGGAGCTGATGGGTAGAAGGTTTGGGCCTGATGATCTTAGAGGACTTTTCCAGTCTTAATGATTTTATGTCATGTAACAATTTTGCTGCTGCAGGTGGGGTGGAAAACAACTCGGGAATATTACACCTTCATGTGGGCTCCTGTGCCCAGCGACACCCACGGGGACAGCAGTGTGCAGCAACAGATCCAGTTCAAAGGTGAGCTGGGAGCAGGGATCACTCAGGCCTGAAATTGCACCAGGGGAGGTTTAGGTTGGACATGAGGAACAATTTCTTTCCTGCAAGAGTGGTCAGGCACTGGAACAGGACAAGGAGCAATGGGTGTCAGTTGCAGCACAAGAGGTTCTGCCTCAAAACACAAAGGGGAACTTCTTGACTGTGAGGGTCCCAGAGCCCTGGCACAGGCTGCCCACAGACCCCCTCCTTTTGCTGCCACCACATTCAGAGTCAGAGGACATCTGCAGGATTGTGCTTTGGGAGACTCATTTCAGATCCCAGAATCACCGAGTGGTGAATCTGCTCAATTCTGCCCTCCTGCCTGATACTGTTTGTGGCCCTGGGAGTTGCTAAAATGGTGCAGGGACAGCTCTGAACTGGGATGTCTCTGTTTTCTCACTGTGATGCTGAGGCCTTGAGCAACTTGGTCTGGTGGGAGGTGTCCCTGTCTGTGGCAGGGAGTTGGAACTGGATGATCTTGAAGGTCCCTTTCAACCCAAACCATTCTATGAATCTGTGACTTAAGACCTGGGTAATGAGTAGCTGCACATGATGGGCTTGTTGTGTTTGCCTGAAGCTTACTACCTACCAAAAGATGATGAGTACTACCAGTTCTGCTATGTGGACCAGGATGGGGTGGTCAGAGGAGCCAGTGTCCCCTTCCAGTTCAGAGCAGAGACTGAGGATGATATCCTGGTGGTCACCACACAGGTAAGGGTCTCCTCTTTCCCTGCTTTTTACTGGCACATGCTTGGTGCTGATGGGGACCTCTCTTATTGAGGCAGGCTGAAAAAGCTGGGGCTGCTCAGCCTGGAGAAGGCTCCAGGGACACCTTAGAGCTGCATTTCAGTATCCAGAGGTCACCTACAGGAAGGCTGAGGAGGGACCTGTGGTGATAGGGTGAAGGGCAATGGTCTGCAACTGGAGGAGGGGAAATTTGGGTTGGACATCAGGGGGAAGTTCTCCACAGTGAGGGTGGTAAGACACTGGCACAGGCTGCCCAGGGATGTGGTTGGGGCCCTGTCTCATGGACACATGGCTTAGCATCAGCCTAGGCAGAGTTAGAGGATGGTTGCACTCAGTGATCTTGAAGATCTTTTCCAACCAAACCCATTCCATGAGTCCGTCTCCAAAGACCAGGGGCAGTGTGTGCTGGGGGGGCAAGAACTGAGTTGATGGTCAGCTCTGGCCAGACTGGGCAGAGTGAAGCAGCAATGTGGCCTGTGTTGGGAGTAAAAGCACAGAGGGGTACATGGTGTTCCCTTTTGCAGAGGTCACCTTTCTTTACTCTTCATGCTGTGGGATGTAACTTTGAAGTGCTTCTAGAATGACCAGACAATGTCACTGCTTGGCAGGGAGAAGTGGAAGAGCTTGAACTACAAAACAAAACTTTGTGTCAAGAAAATGAAGAGCTGAAAGCAAGTTGTGCAAGGCTCCAGAAACAAAACCTTGGGCTGCAGGAAGAGCTCCAGAAGACACAGGTCAAAAAAAGAAAGTTTCTCTATAAAGTCAGAAGCTTTAAGTCTGAAGGATGCAGTTTGCTGTCTACAGCTACCTGCAGGGAGGCTGTAGCCAGGTGGGGTTGGGCTCTGCTGCCAGGCCCCCAGGGACAGAAGAAGGGGCCCCAGGCTGAAGCTGTGGCAGGGCAGGCTCAGGCTGGATGTGAGGAGGAAGCTGTTGGCAGAGAGAGTGATTGGCACTGGAATGGGCTGCCCAGGGAGGTGGTGCAGTGCCCATGGCTGGAGGTGTTGCAGCCAAGCCTGGCTGGGGCACTGAGTGCCATGGTCTGGTTGGTTGGGCAGGGCTGGGTGCTAGGTTGGGCTGGGTGAGTTTGGAGCTCTCTGCCAGCCTGCTTGATTCTATTAAAAGGGACTCAGTTCCAGGAGAAAAAGAAGGTCACAGAGGGCTGCAGCACTTCCCCTGTGGGGACAGGCTGAGAGAGTTGGAGAACGCTCCAGGGGGACCTCATAACAGCCTTCAGTACCTAAAAGGGGCTACAGGACAACTGGGGAGGGACTTTTCACAAGGGCTGGAAGTGACAGAATGAGAGTGAATGAGTTGAAGCTTGAGCAGGGCAGATTTAGATCAGAGATTAGGAAGAAATTCTTTGCAGTGAGGGTGGGGAGACAATGGCACAGGTTGCCCAGGGAGGTTGTGGATGTCCCCTCCCAGGAGGTGTTCAAGGGCAGGCTGGATGAGGCCTTGAGCAACCTGGGCTGGTGGAAGGTGTCCCTGCCCATGGCAGGGGTGTTGGAACTGGATGAGCTTTGAGGTCCCTTCCAACCCAGACCATTCTGTGAATCTATGAATAAATGGAGCCAGGGTCTGAAAAGAGGCAGCATGAGGCAAAGGAGATCTTTTCCTTCTTCAGATGGGCTGAGTTGAGGGTTGCTGCAGTTTCAGTTTGGAGCAGGACTACTGCTTGAAGCCCATTTACCTCCTGTCAACCTCACTGTGATTTTCAGGAGCTGCAGAACAGCTTAGAGTCTCTGAGGAGCAAGACAGAGACATTGGAGCTGGAGCTGAATTCCCTGAGAAAGGAAAACAAACATCTAAAGGAGCTGGATGACTGCA
Organism: Pogoniulus pusillus; assembly: GCF_015220805.1. Taxonomy (NCBI): domain Eukaryota; kingdom Metazoa; phylum Chordata; class Aves; order Piciformes; family Lybiidae; genus Pogoniulus; species Pogoniulus pusillus. Next base: position 1,238,271 of record NC_087303.1, read on the forward strand.
GAGAGGCAGAACTGAGCCAGTAAGTGTATCCCCAGCACAACTCAGAGCAGGGTTTGCTGTAAGCACCTTGCCCTCTTGGATTAAGTCTCCATCCATGACAGCATTCTGTGTTTTGATTTCTTCTGGGCAGACTCAAAGAGCAAGTTCAGAATGTGACCTCTGAGAAGGAACACCTGGAAGCCAGATTGAAGACAACCATGGATCAGCTGCAGGTAGCAAACACAGAGGTGTCCTCCTCTGCTATTAGCAGCTGCCTCTGATGGAGCCAGTTTCCCTCTGAGAGAGAGCTGAGCAATCTTGAGCTGCTCTGTGAGTGTCTTTTTGGATGAGATGACAGGAGAATGATCAAATCACAGTCACAGAATGGACTGGGTTGGGAGTGACTTCTAGAGGTCACCTGTGACCTCCCTGCAGTCAGCAGGGACATCCTCAAGTAGATCAGGTTGCTCAGAGCCCCATCAAGCCTGAATGTCTTTGAGGATTGAGCCTCCACGAGCTCCCTGGACAATCTGGTCCAGTTTTCCACCTCCCTCATAATGAAGACTTCTCCCTGGTGTCCAACCTGCCCTTTCCTGGTTTCAATCCCATGTCCTCTTGCTCCAGGCCTTTGTAAACAGCTTTCTCATAGCCCCCTTCAGTTATTGGAAGGTTACTGTAAGGTTTCCCTGGAGCCTTCTCTTCTCCAGGCCGAACAATTCCAACTCTTTCATACAGTCCTCATAGGAGAGATGCTGAAAAATGTCCAACTTTCATCTGATTTAACCTCCAGGAAACCTCAAGAAAGTTGTAGTCTGGCAAGAAGGATAGGAGGGAGTTGTGCTGAGAGAAACTGTCAGGATTTGCTTCCTTCAGAGCATCCCCTTTATGTGCTCATTCAGTTAACCAAAGTCAGGCACTTGATTACCTCCTGCTAGCTAAGGAGCCAGGCAGGAAACACTTCTGTTTGGAGAAACATTCCAAAATGCTGGCCAGTAGCTGGGTGAAAAGAAGACTTGTAGCTGGGAGGTATGTGCTAGACTGAAAGCAGTTTGGTTGTTAGGTCTGGGACATGGGAAGCCCAGAAGGATAGGCTCTGGGCTCTGCTTTATTCTTGTTCTCTGACTTCTCAAGCTTGTAAGTGTCATCTTGAAACTTCAAAAGCTCTTCAGAGGACATAGGAAAGGAAGAGTGCTGTGCTCTGATGAACACATCAGCTCTGCTCTATCCCCATGGAACTCTTCTCAGTTCCTGCAAAGGTTTGAATGGAAACATGTTTGCAGAAAAGCAGTTTAAGCAGCTGTGGGTTCCAGAGCTCTGCCTGCTGCCTGTGCTTCTCACTCAGAGCTGTTTGGCTGTCACTTACTGCATGTTCCTCTTTCTGCCTAGTCTCTAGTGTTGAATTATGAGAAGGAAGTAGAAAAGCTATCTCAGATGGTTCATGACAAGACAGAGCAGCTTGAACGTTTAAAGGAAGAGAATCAGCAGTTGTGTGTGGCTGGAACTCACCAGGTAAGGACTTCCTTCAGTCTCAGAGTACTTGGAGCCAGGGTGGAGAGGCTGAAACATCTTTGGCAGTGACCAGGTACAAATATTGCTCAGTATTAGAAGAACTGCCCTGGTGAGGCAACTTCTGGAATATTGTGTCCAGATCCAGGCCCTTCAGTTCAAGAAGGACCTCAGAGAACTGCTTGGAAAAGTCTAGCACAGAGCCACAAAGATGCTGAAGGCAGTGGAACATCTGCCTGTGAGGAAGGGCTGAGGGAGCTGAGACTCTTCAGCTTGGAGGAGACTGAGAGGTGACCACATTCGTGTTCATGAAGATGTGAAGGGCTAAAATTGACCTTCTAAAGTTGCTTCTCTCTTTGGATGTGCTACTCAGGAAGCTTTTGGAGGCTCTGCTCTCAGTTTGGCACTGAGAATTAGATGCCTAATATAGATGATGTGATTACCTCTGCTGTGATACCAAATGTTCAGGGTTCTTAGAGTGATATTTTGAGGGTGACTGCAGAAGCTCTGATCTATCTGATCTAATTTCCTCTTTAATTCAGCAGTCAGCTCCAGGATCAGTTCCTAAGGACATATTAATTATCCACCATCAATACAAGTCTCACAGCACCAGCAAACCTAACAGACTTGGACAGCTCTCACCTGCCAGGGTGGATTTTTCCACTGCCTGTGTTGGTTGTTGTCAGCCTTCCTCTTTGTTTAACCTGTCCTAGGTCCCTTTCAGAGTGTCACCTCACATGTTGCAGTGTGTGATGGTTTGGGAGTTACCTGCCCCACACAGACAATGAAATCACCCAGACTAGACTCAGTGGGCTGGAAGGAAGCTTTAGAGTCACAGCTTAGCACAATATAGAATCATAGAATCAAGCAGGTTGGAAGAGAGCTCCAGGCTCATCCAGTCCAACCTAGCACCCAGCCCTGGCCAATCAACCAGACCATGGCACTAAGTGCCCCAGCCAGGCTTCTCCTGAGCACCTAGCAGATAGTTACAGTACATCACAAATACAGACAAGGTAAAGGTAACACAGAAACACAGCAGCCTTCCAGAAAGCAGAGGCCCCAGGAGGGACTCCCAACCACCCTTCCACCTTCTTCCCACCCCTCTACCTTATCCCAGAGTCTGCCTTGTGTGCAAGGTGAGTTTGGAGGAGCAGGCAGGGTGGTTAGAGGCAGAAGGATTAATTACAGAGAAGCAGCCCAGGGAGAAACAGACTCTGAGAGGCAGAGACACACTCTCTGTCTTATCTGTGTTTGTGTTCTTGCTTTTATACATCTCAGCAAGGCTGTGAGTGAAGCAGACCTCAGCATTGCTTCCTTTTCACAGCCTATCATCTATTTTTTCTCATTAAAATATGTAGCACATAGTGACAGTCCAGAGGGTGAGTGAGTGGTGGCATGGAGATAGCCTAGGTGACAACATATGGAACGGTGAGAGTCCCACTGCAAGGGAAGGGCTATTTGTTGGTAGGAAGTGCAGCATGAGGCAGCTTGTATGGGACAGCTCCACTGCTGAGAGCTTTTTAGTTGCATTTTACTTTGATTAGAGCATTGTTTTGTTTGCCACTTTCTCATGATCTACCAAGAGTAAACTTGGTAAACAACTTCCTTCCTTCTTTCCTTCCTAGCAACAGAACCAGGACTTAATGCAAGAACTTGAGGAGCAGAAACGTTTGTTTCAGATTCTGCAGGCCAAAAAGAATGAGACTGATGAAGAAAATCAGGTGAGAGCTCGGCACAACTCCCTCATGTTCTCCTGTATTAAATGTAACCTAAGCTCTCTGTCCAGTGCTCACTCCCACTGACCCTTCTACTGAAGATCACCAGATCTGAGGTCTTCATGAAGACTTCTCTAGGCTAAGCACCCCCAGCTCCCTCAGCCTGTCCTCTTCAATGTCTTTATGATCTGGACCAGGGCATTGAGTCCAGCATCAGTCAGTTTGCAGATGACACCAAGCTAGGAGCAGCTGTGGAGCTGTTGGAGTGTAACAGAGCCCTGCAGAAGGACCTGGCCAGGCTGCATGGGTGGGCAGAGGCCAGTGGGATGAAATTGAAGAAGGCCAAGTGCAGAATTCTACACTCTGGCCACAACAACCCCAAGCAACACTACAGGCTGGGGACAGAGTGGCTGAGAGCCACTCTGCCACATAGCAGAGGTGCTTCAGACCTGAGATCATCTTTATGGCCCTCCTCTGGACTCACTCCAACAGCTCTGTGTCCTGCTGCTGGGGAGGACTGGACACAGTATTGGAGGTGAGGCCTCTGAGTGTAAAAGGGAAGAACTGAATGGACTTACTTGTTTAACTCTCACACATTCTAAACAGGGCTGCTCAGTTTTATTCCTTACCCTGCATGACTTCAGAGTAGTATTTTGTCCTTTCAAGTGTATTATTCTCTTGTGATCTTCTTCTCTGCCTTTCCATAGAATCACAGAATCAAGCAGGTTGCAAGAGAGCTCCAAGCTCATCCAGTCCAACCTAGCACCCAGCCCTGGCCAATCAACCAGACCATGGCACTAAGTGCCCCAGCCAGTCTGTGTTTGAACACCTCCAGGGACAGCGACTCCACCACCTCCCTGGGCAGCCCATTCCAGTGGCAAACCAATGGCAGATGCTTGCCACTCCTCACCTCAATTTACTGTTCAGTCAAGCAGGACCAACACTGAGATACCTAAAGAAATCAGAGCAGTTTTGATTGTGCTAGAAGAGGAATTGTGCTAGGGCAGAGTTTGCCTGCTCTCTGAAAATGGTCTCCTGAGCCTCTGGAAGGTCATTCTGCCCTTTTGTGCCTTTGCAGAAACTGAAAGAAGAGAATGATGAACTCCTGAGGCATCTCACCCAGGCTGAAGAGGTTTCTTCCTTCCCTGGTGTTTCTCAAGCTCCAATTCCAGTTCCTGAAGCTGGAGGCCTTCTGTTTGGGAACCCATATTGTGGTGAGAAGATTTGGCATCCAGTCTGCAACCACAAACACACAGCAGTTAAAGCCTCAGCAAATTATCCTCCCTCTCAAATGGAATGTTGTAGAAAAGCCATCATTCTAGCAGCACCTCTGGGCAGCTTTGTGTCTGTGCAGCTGATTTGGCAGCTGCCAGCTGCTGCCAGGTGTTGAGTTCACTGAAGTCATCAGCTGTCTGCTCATTTTCTGCCAAGAGACAACTATTAGCTGGGAGACAGCTAATTCTGTGGCTGATGTCCAGTTTCCACAGTCCTAAATATAGAGATTTAGATCCAGGGCCACATCCTGATGTTGCAAGAATTCCTCATTAGCAGCACATTATTCAGTTAATTGTTTTGCTGTAGCTAAATTGATGACTTCTCTTTTTTTGTATCCAGCTGCAGGAGCAAACCTGAGGGCAGGAGCTGGAGACGAGGTAAGTAAAATGGACACAACCGGATGGGAATGAGTGAGTTATGGACATGAATTAGGAGGTTGGAGTATAAAAAGTTCCATCTTGAGCTCTGTAGCCTTACTGGTTTGATCCTGCTAAGGTAGCAAAGAAGAAATTGAAGCTCTGCATGCTTAATATCATAGAATCACAGAATAAAAGTATCATTTGGCTTGGAAGGGACCTTTAATGGTCATCCAAGTCCAACTCCCTTGCAGCAAGCAGGACATCTACAACCAGATCAGGTTGCTCAGGGTCCCTATCTTTGAATGCTTCCAGAGGTGAGGCATTTATCATCTCTCCAGGCAACTTGTGCCACCTTAGTGTGGACTTCCAGTATCTGAAGGAGGCCAACAAAAAAAAGCTGGGGAGGGACTTTTTAGGCTTCCAACCTGCTTGATTCTGTGCTTTAAAGATCAGCCCTTGGCAGCATTTGAAGGTAGAATGAGCAGCATGGAGCTGCTAAATACCCTGTTTCATATTAAAAACATGGACATATGCTGTGTAGGATGAAAGGTTGAAGTTCCCCTCAGAAGCTTTTGGCTTTTAAGTGTCAAAACACTTACTTGGACAACTCCAAAGATGGTTGAAAACTTGAGTGGTAGAAGTCAGAAAGAGATGTCCAAAAGCGCTGATAATATCTGGCCACTAAACTTTTCTGCTTCTTCTCTTTAACTCTACTTGTTTAAACTGGTTCTGTTTGCATTTGCTTTGTTCTTCAGGCTTCCCTAAGGAAATGCCCCATCTGCAATGATGTATTTCCTGAAGAGATTGAAACCACTCAGTACGAGGCTCATGTGCAGAACCATCTCCTGGAGTGCCCCCTCTGCCAAGAGAGCTTTGAGAACTCTGACAAGCAGGTTTTTGATGACCACATTCTTTGTCATCGGCTGGAAGAAGCCTGAATTTGCATCTGCTCTGTAGAATAAAGAGCAGAGGCTGCAGTATAGAATAGAGCAGAATCACTCCATGAGCTTTGTTCATGCTAACACCACCCAGACAGGACTGTCCATGCCTCTAGAACTGTAACTCTGAGCTTCTGTTTCATGCAGCATTTGACCAACACACATCAATCAGGTCAGGCATCCACATCTTGAAACTGAATCACTGTCACTGAACTTAAATCCTCTGTCTTGGATCAGGATATTTGCTTGTGAAACCAGTCCCAAACCCTGTCAGTAGTGATGTAGTTGAAGATGGTAGCAGTTCTTTAGAGCAGGATTGGCCATGTCACTGCTGTGTTCTTTCAGGGAGGGATCCAAGATGGGCTCAGCAGTTTTCTGATCTCTAGTTAATGGGTTTGTTCTTTAATATAGCACTGTGATTGCTAACCAAAGATTAGAAAGAGCACAGCAGCCCTTGGGATCACACCTTCAGACCTGCCCTCAGCTTCTGGAAAGCAGCATTAGTTATTAGAAAGTTAAAAAGTCTTCAGTAAAAATCCATCTCTTCTTTCACAGCCATGATAAAGCGAAGAGAAAGAGGCCCACTGAGGCTGGCTTTGCAGATGGGAAGGTCTCAGGCTTGTCCCTCCAGTGGAGCAGGCAGGAGGGCTCATTCCATGCTGAGGCACATGCCCTGTCTTCTCCATCCATCTCAGGAGAAGGAGGAAAATGGAAAACTTCTGGAAGAGGAAAGGTTGGTGTGGAGCCTGTAGAGAAGCAGGAGCTGAGTGGCCTTGGCACCACGGAGGAGAAATAACCTCTTGGAGTGTCCTCACTGAAAGGCAACTCTGATTATAGCTCTTTGAAGTGTCTAAACCTTGATGCAGCAAGAGCCTGTTCTCAACCCAGAACACTGTGATTGAAAACTTAAGTGCCTTGGGCTATTAGCAATGCTTTGTCCACTTCACTGTTTTTACTTCTGCTTCAGGGTTTTGAATTTATCAACAGCTTTTTTCCCCCTTCAGATCCCAACTGGGAAAGGTTTCTGAGACTATTTCCTGCTGAGTATCCCAAGTTGAACATTGAGTTGAAAAAAATTCTTTAGAGCATTAAAGACTTCAAAGGGTTTTGCTGTTTCAGTTCTGCACAGAGTTTTTTATCAGCCCAGGTTTAAAAAGAGTTCTTTCTGTCTTTGAGATGTGTTAGAGGGGTAAGCTTTATTTAAAAAGATTATTAAAGAAAATAAAAGCACAGAAAAAGAAGAGCTGGAGGGAGAAAAGCTGGAGAAAGGTGTCTGTGTCTGTTTGTTCTTCAAGGAATAAAGAGCAGCCTGAGGGGGGATCTCATCAGTGCTGATCAATGCTTCGAGGGTGGGTGACAGGAGGATGGGGCCAGGCTTTTATCAGTGGTGCCCAGTGACAGGCCAAGGGGCAAAAGGCACAAAGTTGAACATAGGAAGTCCCATCTAAACGTGAGGAGAGATTGAGGGAGATGGGGCTGTGCAGGCTGGAGAGGAGAAGGCTCCCAGAGGATCTTATTGTGGCCTTTCAGTATCTTAAAAGGACTACGAGAAAGCTGGGGAGGGACTTTTTAGGCTGTCAGAGAGTGATAGGACTGGGGGGAATGGAGCAAAGCTGGAAGTGGGGAGAGTCAGCCTGGATGTTAGGAAGTTCTTCAGCATGAGGGTGGTGAGAGCCTGGAAGGGGTTTCCCAGGCAGGTGGTGGAAGCCTGATCCCTGCAGGCGCCAGGCTGGATGAGGCTGTGGGCAGCCTGATCTGGTGTGAGGTGTCCCTGCCCACAGCAGGGGAGTTGGAACTGGATGATCCTCGTGGTCCCTTCCAACCCTGACTGATTCTAGGATTTTGAAGGTGACACCACTGGAGCAGGCTGCCCAGAGAGGTGCTGGAGTCTCCATCTCTAGAGGCATTCCAAACCCACCTGGATGTGTTGTGTGTCCTTCTCGAGGTGAAGCTGCCTCAGCAGGGGGGTTGGACTGGGTGATCTCCAGAGGCCTCTTCCAATCCCTACCACTCTGTGATTCTGCGAATTGCTGGAGTCTTGAGGGAGCTATTTGCAGGCTTTCAATTACTCGCTGAAGCTTCTAACGAAGTACTTAAGCACCTCTCTGAATAACTTGGGAGCCTGCAGCTGCCTGCAGTGTGGTGTCCCTGAGGCTAGGAGATTGTTGCTAGTTAGAGAGCAGCACCTCTTGCAGTGTGATGTCCCTGAGGCTAGAAGATAGCTGCTGTTTAGAGAGCAACACCTCCTGCAGTGTGGTGTCCCTGAGGGTAGGAAGATTGTTGCTGTTTAGAGAGCAACACCTCTTAACTGGCTGCTCCTCAGTGGCTCCTTGCAGGGTGGGCATCTAGCACAACGTCCTGTGGATAGCGCAGAGGGGCACCCAGCACCTTCCGCTTGCCTCCTGCTATCATTTCCCCAGTTCCCAGTGCCTCTGCAGCGGTGCCAGCCCCGGGCCGCAGGCAGCAAGAAGGGTGGCCGGCAGAGGGGGTCAGACTGCCATAAATCTCCGGAGGATGGTGGCCTCTGGAAGTGCTTTTTAAGGTTTGTTCATTTCCTTTTCACCAATAACGACACCGATTCAGACTCCCAGCGCTCCCAGCCACATCCCTGGGCCTGATGCAGGTCATCCCATCCTTACCCTGGGTAGCCAGGGACCGATTTACCCCTAAGCAGAAATTACATCATATATTTTTCTGCCCAAGTTTTTCATTTTGCTTGTAATTTACAGCATTATTTATGTCACAGCTGCATTTGGCCTTTGGAATCCGTAAGAGGTTTCAATCCTCTCTCAGTTTTATGGTTTAATACAGAAGTGGCTCAAATGGCTGATAATTAGAGATAGTTATTATTTGGATGGGAGCCAATATTGCATTGATATGGATTAGACAAGGACCCTGAAATCAATTTCCAGAAAGGGCAGTAAGGGCTTGGCACAATTTATACCCCCAGCTGATGGAGGATCTGAATGGGCATTCATACCTCAGAGGAAGAAGTGACACTTGGTGAGCCAAACCTCTTTTTAAACCTTTACAGAGGTTATTTTAGTCCAGCTTAGGAGCTGGCCCAGTTTGCTTTCCAGCAGCAGTCACTGCTCTGATGCTGTGTGGCATTTTCTGTTCCCTCATGCAAGCAAACCTCAGCTCTCTTCTCCCTTCACTTGGTTCCTTTTGCTTTTCCCTCATTTTTGCCAGACCCTTTGCCCTCCTTTTCCAAGAAGCTGATTCTTCTCTCGGGCTTTCTCTCTCATTTACACAGAGCTTATTTTCAGTATATCACAGAATGCCCAAATCCCAGCACGGTGGAGGGCTGGAAGGGACCTCTGGAGATCATCCAGTCCACCCCCAGGGCACCCACAGCAGCTTGCCCAGGATCATCATGGCCAGGTGTGGCTGGAATCTCTCCAGAGAAGGAGACTCCACAACCTCTCTGAGCAGTCTGCTCCAGGGCTCTGCACCCTCACACCAAAGAAGTTTCTCCTGTTCAGATGGAACCTTCTGGGTTCCACTTTATGTCCATTGCCCTTATTCTGTTGTTGGGCACCACTGAGAAATGTCAGGCCCCAACCACCACCCTTTGGCTCTTACTGAGCACTGACAAGATCCTCTCTCAGGCTGCTCTTCTCCTGCAGAACAATTTGGACCTTCAGCACTGTCAATATCCTCCAAAAAGAGGGTGCTAAGATTTAGAAGAGGGGAAGGAATTTCTCTAATTTAAGAGTGACAGAACACTGGAACAGGCTGCCCAGAGACAGGCTATCCCTGGAAACATTCCAAACCCACCTGGACATGTTCCTCTGTGACCTTCTCTAGGTGAAGCTGCCTTGGCACAAGGCTTGAATTCGACGATCTCCAGAGATCACTTCCAGCCCCTACCACTCTGCGATTCTGTGAGGCAGAGGCACGGAGCAGAGTCCATCTGGCAGTGCTGCTGCTGCTGCTGTTTCACCTTAATGAGGCTCCCGCGGAGAGCAGAGGAAGCTGAAAGGAAATAAAAAGATTCCTGACAAAAGGAATGTAAATAGACAAGGTGCAGGTGAACAAAGGAGGAAAAGGAAAGCTGATGGAGTGGTTATTCTCTGTAATCACTTTGTCGGGTTGGTTTTAAGAGGCAGGAGAAAAGATCAACAATTCTTTGCAGCAGAAGAAAGCCACATGGAAGACTGGAGGCGTTTTGGTCATCAAAGTCCTTGTCTGAGGGATTAGTCCTGTGGTCACTTAGTAAGCAGAGATGCTTCTGTATTTGGCATGTAAGGTGAGAAGAGGAAGAGAGCAGAGAAGGGAATGGGGAGAAAAATGATCAAAATTACACTTAAGCCACACTGATTTAGGTCTGAGCTCATCGAGTCCAACCACAGAGCTAACACCACTGTGGCCATTAAGTCACATCCCAGAGTGCCCTGTCCACACATTTCTTGCACACCTTCAGGGACAGTGACCCCACCACAGAATATCTTTGGTTGGAAGAGACCTTCGAGTTCATCCAGTCCAAACTTCAACCCAGAGCTACAAGGTCACCACTAAACCATGTCCCTGAGCACCAGGTCCAGACACCATTTAAATCCCTCTGGGGATGGTGACTCCACCACTGCCCTGGGCAGACCATTCCAATGTTTGATAACCCTTTCAGTGAAGAAATATCTCCTCATCTCCAGTGCACCAGTACAAGCAGAGAGGGCTCTGTGGGTGTATAGCAGCACAAACCCCAAAGGCTGCGTTTGTCACCCTCTTTGTGCCCCATTAAATCACCCCATGAAAGGCACTGAAGACTCCAACCTTCATTGTTGTGCTGGTTGAAGGGACTGGGTCTCAGCACTACATCAGTTGTTTTTCCTCTAAGCAGCTATTAGCCTCCTCCATTATACTAACAGAACTGGTTTCCATCCTCTGCCTCATTTATTCCAAAGCAGCATTATTGAAGTGAATGGGGGTCTAAGCCCTGGATATTAGAAGAGCTGTTGGGTCTCCTCATAAATAACGAGTTGTCAAGGATTTTAATGGAAACCCTCAGAGTGCTGTAAATCTGTGCAGTTCTGCCTGCATCCCCTCCCTCATTTCCATCACAATATCACTCCGGTGGGACTGCAGGCTTGCAGCATGTGCCAGGCAGCCGAGATTGGGAGGCCGTGAGGTGGAGGGAAGGAAGGGAGGGAGGGGGGCTGGAATGAGAGGCTGGAGATGGGGTAGTGGGGATTGAGAACAGTTGGCACTGCAGAAGCATCTGCTGGGTGGCCAGTTTTGGAGTCACCTGGTCTATTCAGAAGAGAGAGGGGAAAGGGTTATGCACGCAGGGGGAGCAGAGGGGGGATCACAGAAGCAGGGATGCTTGTGGAATACAGAGGGATGTGTTGTGGTTTACAGCGTGCTCCGCTGGGCTGTGAAGCAGTAAATCTCGGCAAGGAGAGGGCTTTGCTAGGGCTCGATCACATTTTAAGTGGGAGAGCAAGTGCAGGGCTACTGCACCATCTGCAGATGCCCCCTCCCTGGAAGCATTCAAGGCCAAGTTGGACAATGCCTTGAGCAATTTGGTCTGGTGGAAGCTGTCCCCACCTACGGCAGGGGGGCTGGAACTGGCTGATCCCTAAGGTCCCTTCTGCCCCAAACCATTCTATGAATCTCTGAGCTGTTGCTGTTAGGCAAAGAGCAGTTTCCTTTTCAAGATGGATTTGGCTTAGGTTGGAAGAGACCTTAGAGATCATCTACTCCAAACTCCCTGCCACAGGCAGGGGCACCTCTCAGCTAGACTCAGTTGCTCAAGGCCTCATCCAACCTGGCCTTGAACATCCCCTGAGAGAAGGCAGCCGCAACCTCCCTGAGCAGCCTGTTCCAGAGCCTCACCACCCTCCTACTGATGAACTTTTTCCTCAGACCCAGTCTAACCCTGCTCTGCCTCAGCCTCAAACCATCCCCCCTTGACCTGTCTCTAAACAACTTCAAGAAACATCCCTCTGCCACCTTCCTGTAGGATCCCTTCAGGTACTGGAAGGAGCTCTAAGGTCTCCCTGAAGTCTTCTCTCCAGCTCCCTCTGCCTGTCCTCACAGGAGAGGTGCTCCAGCCCTTGGATCATCTTTGTGGCCTCACTCCCCACAGTTTCATGTCCTTATGCTGGGGGCACCAAAACTGGAGGCAGTACTGGAGGTGAGGTCTCACAAGAGCAGACTAAATGTGGGCTTGCACCCTGCCTTACCATGTAATCTGAATGAAAAGTGGCACTGGGGACAGAGTTTCTCCCTAGCCTCAGAGTGCCCAGGCCTTGCAGTCCTGTATAAAGAGTAGTCTGGCACTGAGAACCTAAAATCTAGCAAAAGCCATCAGCAACTCAGATCCTAAATTAACAAGGTTAAATAAAGCTCCTTTCACATGGCAAGCTCTGAAGAATTCAGCCTGAGAGACATGTTCTAATTAAATGTCACCCCTAGGTTACAGCCAGGGAAACATTTACACACACATGAAGGAATCTGGCCAAAGTAGCTGAGAGAATCTGTGCTTAATCCACCCCTTCCCCCCTTTTCCATCTCCAGCTTTAACATTCATTTGGAGAGAAGCTGAACAGCACAAGAAGTGACGCAGGAGGGATCAAAAATGGATGGCTGCCAAAAGGGATTGATGCCCTTCAGGCTCCAGGGAGCTTTTAACCCTTCCCAATGGTTTTCCCTGCCTGAAAAAAAAAGCAAAACAAAACCAACCCAACCCAACCTGGTGAGGTTGATCAGGCTGTTCTCCTCTCTACTGATCCATGAGAGATTGGCCAGTGGGAGCAGCTGCTTGGAGAGCGAGCTGATAACTCAAGCCCTGAGGCACTTACATCTGTACCTCTCCTCCCTTGCCTGCTCCCCTTTCTCCAGTAACAGGATGAGACTGGAACACTGCAAGTGCTATTATAATGTGCATCCACCCCTCTGGGGGCCTGGGCATGATTACAGCATCTAAATGCAACCAGAAACAAGCAGGGACAGTGGAAAAGACAAACCCAAGATGGTCAGCCTGAAGAGTCTGAATGCTTTGTACACACTGGATTTGCTTCTGTTTAATTATAAAGTTCCATTTAATAATAAGTATCTATTAATAATAAATTTCTATTTAATAACTAGTTTCTGTTTAATAATAGGTTTCAAAAGCCCTAAGTGGAATGAATTCCTCTTTTGCCTAAGAGCTGTTAGGATGTTTTGAGAGCAGCTGCTGCATGTGTTCTGTGCTACAGCCTGAGAGAGCCATATGGATTTTTAATTCCTAAGAGTTATGACTGGGTTGTAGCAGTAGAGATGAACCCAGGCTGGCCTTAATGGGCTCATTAGACTTGAGAATCCCTCCTTAAAAAAGCCTATTGTTAGGAATGACCTGCTCCAAACTGTAGGAAAGGTTTGGAAGAGAGACTCATTTATATGAACCAGGGAAATTCAGTGTTATTTCTGGCAGCTCAGTGGGTTTTACACCTTTAGGAATCATAGAATCACAGAATCAAGCAGGTTGGAAGAGAGCTCCAAGCTCACCCAGCCCAACCTAGCACCCAGCCCTGCCCAACCAACCACACCATGGCACTAAGTGGCCCAGCCAGGCTTGGCTGCAACACCTCCAGCCATGGGCACTGCACCACCTCCCTGGGCAGCCCATTCCAGTGCCAATCACTCTCTCTGCCAACAACTTCCTCCTCACATCCAACCTAGACCTCTCCTGGCACAGCTTGAGACTGTGTCCCCTTCTTCTGTTGCTGTTTACCTGGCAGCAGAGCCCAACCCCACCTGGCAACAATCTCCCTTCAGGTAGTTGTAGCCAGCAATGAGCTCTGCCCTGAGCCTTCTCTTCTGCAGGCTGCACACCCCCACCTCCCTATGCCTCTCCTCACAGGGCTGTGCTCCAGGAGGGCTGGGGAGAGACTACTGACAAGGTCTTGTAATGAATGGATGAGCAGTAATGGGTTTGAACTGGCAGAGGGGAGATTGAAACTGGACGTTAGGAGAGTTCTTGACAGTGAGGGTGGTGAGACACTGGCACAGGTTGCCCAGGGAGGTTGTGGAGCACAGAAGCACCCAATGTGATCACAGCACAAGGGCACAAGAACCTCTTGTCCTGCTGCCCATACTGTTCCTGAGCCAGCCCAGGATGCCATTGGCTCTGCTGCCCACCTGGGCACTGCTGGCTCATCTTCATCTGCTGTTGACCAGCACCCCCAGGGCCCTCTCTGCCTGGCTGCTCTCAGCTACTCTGGCCCCAGCCTGCAGTGTTGCTTGGGGTTGTTGTGGCCAAAGTGTAGAACCCTGCACTTGGCCTTGTTCAATCTCATCCCCTTGGCCTCTGCCCACCCATGCAGCCTGGCCAGGTCCTTCTGCAGGTCTCTCCTACCCTCCAACAGCTCCACAGCTGCTCCTAGCTTGGTGCCATCTACAAACTTACTAATGCTGGACTCAATCTTCTCATTTTGATTATCAATAAAGATATTGAACAGGACTGTGCCCAGCACTGATCCCTGGGGCACACCACTGGTGACAGCTGCCTACTAGATGTGGCACCATTCACCACCACTCTCTGGGCCTGGCCCTTCAGCCAGTTCTTGACCCAAATCAGAGTGAATCTGTCCAAGCCACAAGCTGGCAGCTGTGCCAGGAGCTTGTTGTGGCAGACGGTGTCAAAGGCTTTGCTGCAGTCCAGGTAGACTACATCCACAGGCTGCCCCACATCCACCAGGCAGAAACATGATCATAAAAGCAGATCAGATTGGTCAGGCAGGACCTGCCCTTCTTAAATCCATGCTGGCTGGGCCTGATCCTTTGACCATCCTGCAGGTGCTTCCTCCTACACAGCCTAAAGAGAGACCAAAGCTAAACCAGATACATCACTGCAGGATCCTGAATAAAAAAAACAATTCTTTAGTCCCAGTTATGTCTCCAAATCTTGTGCTTGGAGGAAAAAAACAAGCTGCTCTTATCTAAAAGTTATACATACCTATATATCACTTGATTGCATCTTAGTGAGCATGCCACAAACTGCTCAAATCAATCCAAGGAGCTCGATGGATCTTTAATTCTATCAGGAAGTGCTGGAAAGCTCTTCACCTTCAGACAGATAATGAGCTCCAGTAAATCTGCTGCTGCCTGCCATGGAAATGGGAGCAGGTTAGTTTAAAGGAACCACTATCACAAAAAGAAAAGGGAAACCAAGCTCTGTGTGTCTGTGTGTGTGTGCTGCACAATTAGCTTAGAGCAACCTGCTCCATTTTTAGCCGTCTCAGTCTGTTGCCATGGCAGCAGGAACTGAATTGGTACAACTGTTGCAAGGTCTGGATGTAAACGGTGCAGCTCCTCATGTCAGCAGCACCAACGGGCCTCAAAGTCTCATTTCAGTCTCCCAAAGCTGGCAGTTTTGTGTTGTAATCTCTCTTGGATGACTCTGGTGCCCATTTCTAGATTTAAGACAGTGCATTACCACTAAGCACAGGGGCAGGGCAGCAGAGACAGATCCAGAGCAGATTAACACCTGAAAGCCTTTGGCTGTTCAAAACCAAGGCCTGAAATCCAAGCAGCTGCAGGAGGTTTCACCCTCAGGTTTGCTGCCTCGCAGATAAACTCCAGGTGGATGATGCTGCATACCCACTTGTGCTAGTTTGAAGCTAGCTAGAATGTTTTGGTGAGAAGAACTGGATCACAGGCTGTGAGAGGAAAACAATGGTGATGTCTACTCCCCTCAGAGCCTTGCTGAAGAAGAAAGGGAAACATTAGCTAACGCTCTCACCATTCTGTGCCACTCTGCCTTGGGCTTCTGACTGAGCTGCAGCTCCCTAACCTCACCTGCCACTCACCTTTGCTGCTTAACCTCTTGGCTGAACCTCTATTCTTCTTTAGGACTGGGGTAAGGTTGAGAGGGGCAGGGGGAAGGTGCAGGGGTGGTTGAGAGCCCCTCCTGGGCACTCAGGTTTCTGGGAGGGCAGTTGTGTGTCTGTATTACCTTTTACCTTGTATATTTCACAGTATCACAGTATCACCAGGGTTGGAAGAGACCTCACAGATCATCAAGTCCAACCCTTCACCAGAGAGCTCAAGGCTAGACCATGGCACCAAGTCTGTCTATAACTGTATATACTGTAAACATCTGCTTGTCTCTTTTGCTAGCTCTAAATAAATAGCTTCATTTACATTCCCAGAGCCGACTGAGACTAGTCTGGGTGATCTCTAAAGTGTAGGGGGGGACAGGGAACACCCAAACCATCACATCACTGCTGCTCAGGCCTCAACACTGGGCTCTGACAGGGACTTGGGTCCTGAACCCGGTGTGGGCCTCACATCCACTCACCTCTCTCCCTCTGGCCCCGCAAAAATGGCATCCTACAGGCGGCCAAGGGCAGGGCGCTCCTCTGCCAGCCCTCCCTATGAGGTTCCTGGCTCTGCGGTCAGGGCGGATTTTGTAGCACAGGATCCCGCTCGGCCAGGAGCAAATTCCACCCTGGAAGCCTCTCCCTGCTGCCCTCCCGCTCCCACAGAGCCGCCCCTGAGGCAGCGCCGCCCAGAACCCCCTGCGCGCATATGCAAATCAAGCACTTCCTAACCGCTGTGATTGGCTATGAGAGGTCCGAGTGAAGCCACGCCCCCCTGGGCCGTTGGCACCTGGGAGGGAAACAGAGGCGCTGCAGTGCGCATGCGCAATCCGCGCACGCCCTCGCGGCAAGCGCGTCCTCTTGTTGCCGTGACAACGCCTCCGCCTCCCTCGCTGTTCTTATCCAATCAGAGACCGCTTTGGCCGCTTGACCCAATGGAGAGGCGATGTGCTAATAAAGGGGCGGGGTGGAGGAGGGGTCGTGCAGGGCGTTTTGCCCAATCAGAAGGCAGGAAAGGGCAGGGGTCGTCTCTGGTGGCAGTTCCCCAGCCCCTGCCCTTAAGCGCAGCGGCTCCGCGGGGCGGGCTGCGGGTGGCTGTGCCTCGCCGGTGCCTCCGTGTAGGCTGGGCGTGAGCTGCCCTCGCTTCGAGCCCCCGCGATCCCTTCGGGCCTGCTGAGGTGGGGCCGAGTAATGCGGGGTCAGTGTCAGGGCGTCTCTGGCAGGTAGCTCTGTCTGGCAAGCCTCCCGCTGGCGTCGAGTCGATGCCAAGTCCTGTGTGACAAGGGGCAGGGGTGAAAGCCGGCGGGAAGGTGCCTCAGAAGTTGCCCTGCGGCCGCAGTTATGTCTTCCTGGGCTCCGCAGCTGTGTCTCAGCCTGCTCCCGGCGCCAGGGCGGAGCGTTGCGAGAGCATTTCTGTCCCTTTAACAGGGGCAAGCCAAAATGACTGCGGTGCAGGCGATTCCTGAAGGAGCAGTAAATTTATACTGGCAACGGGGGCCGAGGAATTGTTTGAACGTATCGCTGGAATTGTGAGACATCAAAAGCTTGGTTGTCCCTGCGTCTTGTTTTGCAGGAGGTTTGGCAGCCTCTCCCTGGATTCCCACACTGATGCAGCTGACTTGAGACATGTGCTACCAGTCGTTAGTCATAGAGCATTTATTGGCCCCGGCGTCCCCTGTTGTTCTAACACTTGCTCTTTGCGAGTGTGTGCTCTCCCTAATGTTTAATCTTCCTGAAGTGCTGGCCTGGGATGGGTCTACATATTTCTCTCCTAATGACTGAAGTTAGGCAAGAAGTCAAAACTTAATATGTTTGTGAGCCCTTGCCAGGATTTGCTGGATTCCTGCCTCCAGAGGAGAACACGAAGAAGCACTGCAAATGGCTCTGTTCCCAATCCAAATAAAGCATTATTCAGAGCCCTATTCCAGGAATCTTTGTGGTGGTTTGTTGGTTGTTTGTTTTTTTTTCCCCTCCCCACCACTCATCAGAAATATCAATGGAACTGTTTGTTCTAGCAGCTAACTGCAGGCCAGCAGTGGAGCTTCTGAAACAGTCGGAAATTGTTGGTTTGTTTGGGGTAATTCATGACTAATTGCTCAGATTATTATCTAAAGCAGGCAGTTGGTAAATAATACATCCAGAGTGAGCCAAAGCAATCCACCTTGATTGACTGCCAAGGTCTAATTGAGCAGTGAGTCTACATCTCCCTCTGAGTCCAAGCAGAGAGCTTGAAATCACAAATCTTCATTCCCTTTAAGCTGCTTCCACTCTGCAGTGCAGCGCGGGGACATGAAAGCAGGTCTGGCTGAGAGGGGTCAAGGCACTTGGTGCCATGGTCTGGTTGATTGGATAGGGCTGGGTGCTAGGTTGGACTGAATGAGTTTGGAGGTCTCTGCCAGCCTGCTTGATTCTGTGATTCTGAGAACAGGGAAGCAACAGCATAGAATCATAGAATGGTTTAGGTTGGAAGGGACCTCAAGGATCAGCCAGTTCCAACCCTCTGCCATAGGCAGGGACACCTCTCACTAGAAGAGGTCACTCAAGACCTTATCCAGCCTGGTCCTGAGCACCTTCAGGGAGGTTGTGGAGCACAGAAGCACAGAGTGTGATCTTTGATCACATTGGGTGCTTCTGTGCTCCACAACCTCCCTGGGCAACCTGTGCCAGGGTCTCACCACCCTCAACCTGTGCCAGTGCCTCACCACCCTCAACCTGTGCCAGTCTCTCACCTCCCTCACTGCAAAGAACTTCTTCCTAACATCCAGTTTCAATCTCCCCTCTGCCAGTTCAAACCCATTCCTCCTCATCCTGTCATTACAAGACCTTGTCAATAGTCCCTCTCCAGCCTTCCTGTAGGTCCCCTTCAGGCACTGGAAAGCTCCTCCAAGGTCTCCTTGAAGCCTTCTCCTCTGCAGAGCCCCAACTTTTGCAGCCTGTCCTCATAGCATAGCATCCTGGAAAGGTTTTACACAAGTCTTGTGAGGAATGACTGAAGGAATTGGGGTTGCTTCGTCTTCAGGAGAGGAGGCTGAAAGGAGACACCTCAGAATAGGGTGGAGCAACAAAATGGGGGTCAACATCACTTGCAACAAGTGACAGGCAAGAAGAAACAGCCTCCAGCTGTGCCAAGAGAGGTTCAAGCTGGATATTAGGGGGGGGAAATTCTTCACAGAAAGGGCTCTGAGGTGTTGGAACAGGCTGCCCAGGGAGGTGGCAGAGTCACCATCCCTGGAGGGATTTAACAAGCACCTGGATGCAGTGCTGAGGGCCGTGGGTTAGTGGCAGTGATGGGATTGTGAGCTCTAGGTGAGTGGTTGGACTTGATGATCTCAAAGATCTCCTCCAACCTCAACAGTTTCATGATTCTAAGATGATTCCATCTCAGCAGATGGGTTGATGGAAAGGAAAATTGATCCAATTCTCATGACTGTAAAGCTTCATTTCTCAGTTTCTAGCCAGCTGAGTCCAGCCTGGGTGATTTCATAAGAGCAGGGGCACAGGTAACACCCAAACCATCACAGCCTGGAAGCCAGACTCTGGCTGTCAGGGCAGGAGCAACTTCATCACCACGTTTCAGGAGGCCATCACACCTGGCCAGCATCTGCTCTGCCAGCTCTGCATCTCAAGGGTAATCCTCTCATGGCCATGTTTCACGATCACTGCTTCGACACTGAGCTGGGGCTTTAATATCCTCTTCAGCCTTGCCTCCATGTGGTCAGCCAGCCATAAATAGCATCCACTGGTCACTCAGCTCTGTCACTGTCACAAGAATCCAGGGCTGTCAGAAGCAAAAAAATTGTTACTCTGGAAACTCCTGCTCAGAAATGACCTCTAAGATTTGGAGGCAGAATCACCTTGACAAGGACTCAGGGCGTTGGGGGAAGATAAATTGAGCAAGGAAAAGTTTATCCCTCGTCAAGGGGAGCCAGCAGGATGAGGAAGGTGATTCCTCCACTTCTACTCTGCTCCCATGAGACTCCAACTGGAGCACTGCATCCAGTTCTGGTAGCCCCCAGCACAAGGGGGGCATGGAACTGTTGAAGAGGGTCCAGAGGAGGCCACGAAGATGCTCAGAGGGCTGGAGGACTTCCCCTAGGGGGGCAGGCTGAGAGACATGTGTCCAGTTCTGGGCTTCTCCATTGCAGAGAGATGTTGAGGTGCTGGCAGGTGCCCAGAGCAGGGCAGCAAGGCTGGGGAGGGGCCTGGAGCACAGCCCTGTGAGGAGGGGCTGAGGGAGCTGGGGGGGTGCAGCCTGCAGCAGAGGAGGCTCAGGGCAGAGCTGATTGCTGCCTGCAGCTGCCTGCAGGGAGGCTGTAGCCAGGTGGGGTTGGGCTCTGCTGCCAGGCAAGCAGCAACAGAAGAAGGGGACACAGCCAGGACAGGTCTAGGCTGGATGTTGTTAGGAAGTTCCTGGCAGAGAGAGTGATTGGCACTGGAATGGGCTGCCCAGGGAGGTGGTGCAGTGCCCATGGCTGGAGGTGTTGCAGCCAAACCTGGCTGGGCACTGAGTGCCGTGGTGTGGGTGATTGAGCAGGGCTGGGTGCTAGGTTGGGCTGGAGGAGCTTGGAGCTCTCTGCCAGCCTGCCTGATTCTATGATTCTGTGATTAGGCTCAGAGGAGACCTTAGAGCAGCCTTCCAGTAGGTGAGGATACTACAGAAGAGCTGAGAAAGGACTTTGGACGAGCACTGGGAGTGACAGGACAAGTGACAATGGCTTTGAGCTGGAAGAGGGGAGACTGAGACTGGAGATGAGGAAGAAATTCTTGACAATGAGAGTGGGGAGACACTGGAAGGGGTTGCCCAGGGAGGTTGTGGATGTCCCCTTCCCAAAGCTATTGAAGATCAGGCTTGGATGAGGCCTTGAGCAACCTGGGCTGGTGGGAGGTGTCCCTGCCCATGGAATTGGATGATCTTCAAGGTCCTTTCCAGCCCAAACCATTTTGTGAATCTAGGAAAAGAAAATTAACAGAAGTTATAAGAAAAAGACATCTTGAGAGGAAAAAAAAAAAACATTCCTGAGTGCTGAGACATTTTGGTTTATTTTACAGAAAGAAGCCATGGCTTAGGCTGGTGGTTGGGGAAGGTTCTGCTGTGCAGTTCTGGGTCATTCCAGCACAGAATTAGCTCTGCTAATAAGTGGTTGTAGAATGGGGGCCTGGCTGAGAAGGAAGGTTATCTTCCATTGAAACTGCTGATTTCTCAGAAGTGATGGAATTGGAATGCTGATGAGATTGCAGGGAAGTGAAATTGAAACTGTTGAGCCTCATTTATTGGCTTCCTTAGAGTAATGGGATCAGTATAGGGCTGATCATATTTAGTGCCATTAAATCTTCTGTGCTTAATTAAGATGCTTTGTACATTATGCAGTGTGACCAGGATCATGTAGAGAGGAAGGGAGGAGGCTAATACCTTTCTAACCCTGCATCTTGTTCGCTCATTTATAGGATAATGTATGCATGCATCTGACAAATTATTCCATTAACAAGAACAGAGTTAATTCTGCCAGAGAAAAAGGCACTGGTGGGAAGAGCTAAAAAGGAGAGAACATTTCTAAGCTGCTCCCAGAGAGGGAAGGGTTTTCCTTTCCTTCTCATCCTCCTGTGCTTGACAGGAGCAGGTAGATAGAATAGAAGTTATTAAGGTTGGAACAGATCTTTCAGAGCTGAGTGCAGACCTTGACCTAGCACTGCCAGGTCACCACTGAGCCATGACCCTCAGCACCACATCTCTACAGCATTTAAATCCCTCCGTGGATGGGAGATCCACCACTGTCCTGGGCAGCCTGGTCCAGGGCTTCATGACCCTTTGCAGGGTTAAATTGTTCCTTATGTCCAACCTCAACCTTTCCTGGGGCAACTTAAGGCCATTTCCTCTTGTCCTGTCACTTGTTACCTGGTAGAAGAGACCCCCTCTCAGTCTGATGCTCTCCAGGCTATTCCAGGGCTTCACAGCCCTTTTGGGGATTAAATTGTTCCTCATGTCCAACCTCAACCTTTCCTGGGGCAACCTAAGGCCATTTCTTCCTGTCCTGTCACTTGTTACCTCTTGGTCTGCTCTTCTCCAGGCTAACCATCCCCAGGTCTCTCAGCCTTTCCTCCTCAGAGGTGTCCCAATCTCCTCAGCATCTCTGTTGGACTCTTTCCAGTCGTTTCCTGTCACTCTTCAACTGAGGAGCTCGTAACTGGACCCAGGACTCCAGATGTGGCTTCACCAGGGCAGAATAGAAGGGGAGGGGAACCTCCTTTGATGCTGGCCACACTCTCCTTAATGCGCTCCAGGAGACCATTGACTCTCTTGGCTTCCAGGGCACATTGCTGGCTTGTGGTTAACTTCTTGTCCCCCCAGCACTCCCAGATCCTTTCCCACAATGCTGGTGGAGGGATCCAGCAGGTGGATGGACACAGCAGGTCACCTCCCACTTAATGCCATGGTTTAGTTGATGAGAAGGGTCAGGTGAGAAGTTGGACTCATTGATCCTCGGGGTCTTTTCCCACCTGGTTAATTCTGTGATGCTCTTCTGCTGCAGGAGGTTATTCCTGCCCAGGTGCAGGAGCCTACACTTGCCCTGGTTGAACGTCACAAGGTTCCTGAGCCCTCCAGCCTGGCCAGGTCTCACTGGATGGCAGCACATTAGGGCAGGAAAAGAGCAGTTCTGTTACACTGGTGTTTGCTCTCCAAGTTTGTCACTGTTTGGCCCCCTCTAGGAAGCTGCTCCCTTTCCCTGACTGCCTGCAGGGACACGGTGCTGATACCAGCCAGATGTGGCTGCGTGTAGCAGATGTTCATATTAAAATATGGATAGCTGCACAGGCTGTTCTGAAACATAACCACCCCATCTGCTCCTCCAGTCACACCAGTGCTCACTGTGAAGTACACCAGCTGATTCTCTCTTGGATCATCAATCCAAGCCACAGTTGCTTGAGGACCCTGAGAAAAATCTCTCTTTCGTCCGGCACAGTGATCATTAAATGCTCTTTTCTCCCCTCCCCAGCCTGTCTCTGCTGCATCAGCCTCAGTCTTACCTCCAGTTTGGGACTGGTTTGGCTCTGCGCAGGCTTCTGAAGCTGGCTGGTGGGTGTGTGGCCGGCAGAGGGGGATCGACTACACCAAATCGGTGAGTAAAGAGGGATTGTGCTCCTGGAACCGTGCAGGCAGCATTCCCTGCCTGCAGGAATCCTCTCCTTTGTGGCCGGCGTCACTCCAGGTCGTTGCAGACAGAGTTGTGTATTACCTGCAATGGATTCTCAGAGCACAACAAGTTAATTCCCCTTCCTATTCTTCTAATCCCAGCACCTTCTGGATTGGTATCCCAAAGCATTCTGGATTGCTATCCCCATGCATTCTGGATTGGTATCCCAAAGCATTCTGGATTGGTATCCCCACACAGCCTGCATTGGTATCCCACACAGTCTGCATTGGTATCTCACAGTCTGGATTGGTATCCCCACACAGCCTGCATTGGTATCCCACACAGCCTGCATTGGTATCCCCACACAGCCTGCATTGGTATCCCCACACAGCCTGCATTGGTATCCCCACACAGCCTGCATTGGTATCCCCACACAGCCTGCATTGGTATCCCAGCAGACACTGGATTGGTGTCCCAGCACATTGAGCTGCAAAGATGCCGAGGGGACTGGAAAGCTCTCCTATAAGGAAAGCTGAGAGATTTGGGGCTGTCTGGTCTGGAAAAAGAGCAGACTGAGCTGGAGATCTCTGCAATAATGCTCACTACTTACAGGGTAGGTAGCAGGAGGATGGGACCAGGCTTTTTTTGGTGGTACCCAGTGACAAGGCAAAGGTTAACAGCACAAACTTGAACATAGGAAGTTCCTTCTAAACATGAGGAGGAGCTTCTTTAATTTAAGGGTGATGGAGCCCTGGAGCAGGCTGCCCAGAGAGGTGGTGGAGTCTCTATCTCTGGAGACATTCCAAACCCACCTGGATGTGTTCCTCTGTGACCTTCTCTAGGTGATGCTGCCTTGGCAGGGGGGGTGGACTGGTTGATCTCCAGAGGTCCCTTCCAAGCCCTACCACACTGTGATCCTGTGATCAACCCGAGGCTGTTCATTTCAAATGGGATATTTGTCTGCCTCCTTGCAGTACACACAAACCCCAGCTGGGTTTGACTTCACACTCTAGCAGGGAGATGTGAGTTACTCAGAGGGTGATTTTTCCTCCTCTGACTCAGCATTGTGTCCTCTCTCTTTAGAGGAGTTAAGGCAAAGCATCAAAAGAGCAAGGAAGATTCCTGATGTTAATGTGAGAGTGATTTAGGAATGAAGGATTGAGCTCTGCCAAGTTTGCTTTGTGTGCAAGTGGTTACTCAGCAGCCTTCAGGGTAGGAGAAGTGCCTCAGGCATGATGTATTGACCCAACAGAAGGGAAAACCTTGACGAGGAAAGCTTCTGCTGCCTTCACTTTGACTCATTGTGTACTGGGAACAGCACAGGACAAACCTCCTGCCAGGCAGAGGATCTTCAGCATCTGTTTTGCAAGCAGTCCAGAAATCCTAAACTCAGGTTTGACAGAACCTGGGGGAGGGGTGCCAGGAGGTGGGGGGGAAGGGTCTTCTGCTTTCCTTCACTGTGTGATTTCAGTCTGCTTCCAATGCATCTCCCTCTTCTGCAGTCTCACAGTGGTAAGGGGTTTGGAGGGCCTGATCTTTGATCTCATTCTGTGCTTCTGTGCTCCACAGCACAGGGTTGTGTCTGGGCTGCACTCACACTGCAGGCTCCTGTGGAGCTTTGCATCAGCCCAGACCCCCAGGTCCTGTTCCTCAGGGCTGCTCTCAGCCATTCCCCGCCCAGCCTGGAGTTGAGCTTGGGATTGCACCCACCCAGATGCAGGACATTAAAGGGTACCCAGTGTCTCATTCTCATTTCTTTTAGCTCTCTCTCTATTCTTTAGCAGGGTTGCTTTTGTAACCCAGACTGAGTGGATGCTCTGCATTTCACTGACCTCAGCAATGCTGCACCAAGAATGGATTTCATCCATACCATCAATCTGGGTTTGAATCAGCTCCTGGTACAAGCTATTTAGCCTTGTGAGATGGATGTCTCTGCCTTAAGGAAGATCATTTCCAATGCAGAACATCAATAAAATATGAATCTTTTTCATGTGTTTTAATAGAAATTTTTGGTAGAAATTAAACTCCTCACTCCAAGACTGTTCCTGGGTAAAAAATGCAGGACATTGTAAGTGGCTGGAAACTACCAGAGCTATAATATGCAGTTAATTAGGTCACTGTGAGCCTGGAAAGGGGTCAAGGAATAGCTCCTTGCTCTTTTTTTTCCCTAGCAGCTAGATCCTCAGCACTGTGATTCACTGCTGTGTGAGGACACGAGGAGAGGAGAGGAGAGGAGAGGAGAGGAGAGGAGAGGAGAGGAGAGGAGAGGAGAGGAGAGGAGAGGAGAGGAGAGGAGAGGAGAGGAGAGGAGAGGAGAGGAGAGGAGAGGAGAGGAGAGGAGAGGAGAGGAGAGGAGAGGAGAGGAGAGGAGAGGAGAGGAGAGGAGAGGAGAGGAGAGGAGAGGAGAGGAGAGGAGAGGAGAGGAGAGGAGAGGAGAGGAGAGGAGAGGAGAGGAGAGGAGAGGAGAGGAGAGGAGAGGAGAGGAGAGGAGAGGAGAGGAGAGGGGCTGCTGAGTTGAAAGGAGATCTGCTTGCAGGTGAAAGGAGAAGTATCAATTTCCTCAGAGAGCTTCTAAATGCTGGGAGAATCTTTGAGTATAAAGCAGAAGGGAGAAGCATTTGATCAGTGTAATAGTGAGAGGCTGAGGAGCAGCAATCAAGGAGAGCAGTAGTTCTTTCTTTTATCCTTCACCTCCAAAACTGGGTTCAGTTTTCAGGTCCTCACTCCAAGAAGGACATTGGGGTGCTGAAGAAGGTCCAGAGAAGGGTAATGAAGCTGGTGAAGGGTCGGGAGAACAGGGCTGGTGAGAAGCAGCTGAGGGGATTGGGGTTGTTTAGTTTGGAAAAGAGGGGGCTGGGGGGAGACCTTCTGGCTCTCTACAGCTCCCTGAAAGGAGGTTGTAGCCTGGTGGGGATTGGTCTCTTCTCCCAGAGAAAAGTGTTAGGAAGAGAGCAAATGGCCTCAAGCTGCACCAAGGGAGGTTTAGGTTGGATATTAGAAACAATTTCTTCCCTGCAGGAGTAGTCAGGCATTAAAACAGGCTGCCCAGGAGGTGGTGGAGTCACCATCCCTGGAGGTGTTCAAAGAACACCTAGAGATGGTACTCAGGGACATGGTTTGGTGGCCATGGTGATGTCCAGTCTGAAGCCATTACCTTTATCAAAAAGTCCCTCCCCAGCTCTCCTGTAACCTCCTTCAAACACTTGAAGGCTGCTCTAAGGCTTCCCAGGAGCTTCCTCTTCTCTAGGCTGAACAAACCCAACTCTCCCAGCCTGCCTTTATGAGAATGAGTCAAACTTGTCTCATTCCTGCAAAGGAGAATTAGTCCAGCTCTGGGCTCCTCCATTGCAGAGAGATGTTGAGGTGCTGGAGGGTGCCCAGAGCAGGGCAGCAAGGCTGGGGAGGGGCCTGGAGCACAGCCCTGTGAGGAGAGGCTGAGGGAGCTGGGGGGGTGCAGCCTGCAGCAGAGGAGGCTCAGGGCAGAGCTGATTGCTGCCTGCAGCTGCCTGCAGGGAGGCTGTAGCCAGGTGGGATTGGGCTCTGCTGCCAGGCACCCAGCAGCAGAAGAAGGGGCCCCAGGCTGAAGCTGTGGCAGGGCAGGGTCAGGCTGGATGTGAGGATGAAGTTGTTGTCAGAGAGAGTGATTGGCACTGGAATGGGCTGCCCAGGGAGGTGGTGCAGTGCCCATGGCTGGAGGTGTTGAGGCCAAGCCTGGCTGGGGCACTGAGTGCCATGGTGTGGTTGGTTGGGCAGGGCTGGGTGCCAGGTTGGGCTGGGTGAGCTTGGAGCTCTCTTCCAACCTGCTTGGTTCTGTGATTCTATGACTCCTTGAAAAATATGATCCCAAATGACTGCAGCAACTGCACCTTTTATTCCAACTGAAGTAAAGCCACCAAGCTGATATGAGCAGAAGGGGGGGAAAGAAGGCTCTGTCTGCTTGCTCTGGCTGCAAAGCACATTTCCAATAAGTTTATGCTCTAACAAGCTGTATCAGTTTCATCTCAGTAGATCTGATGGTTATTGAACAGTGTTCAATGTTCTGGAGGGTGCCAGGCACATAATTGTTTTTACAACACTGTAAAATGAATCAGCCTGGAATTAGTGTCACTCAGCAGAATCACTTCCCTTCCCTTTAAATTACTTAATCTGAGGGTTAATCAAAAAGAAAATGAAGTTTTGACACTGCCCTTCAGCTAAGGGCAAGTCCAGGTTCAGTTGTCTTCACTTCATTTGGCCAGGAGGAAAGCTTTTGCAGTAGCTGCTCTGGTACAGCTGCCACTTCCCTGCTGCTCAGCCGGGGGTGGGGGGCAGGATGCTGACTGCTCAGCACTTCCCACTGCAAAGTCAAATGGGCAGAAAGAGGAAGCTGAAGCCTGGTTTGGTTTTTTTTTTTTACTTTCCTCTATTTTAATTCCTGTGAAATGAGAACCAGCAAAGAGGAGACACAGGGGAGGTGGAGGTGGGGGAAAGGTATTTCAGTGGGGAAGGTCCTTGCAAGAGCAGCTTGGCAGCTTCATCTGTCATGGAATGGTAGAATCATAAAAGCATAGAATCATATGCTCCAAAAGCATAGAATTAGAGAACCCCTGAATTATAGAGCCCCAGAATTACAGAACCCCTGAACTATAGAACCCCTGAATTATAGAGCCCCAGAATTACAGAACCCCTGAACTATAGAACCCCTGAATTATAGAACCCCTGAATTATAGAACCCCTGAACTATAGAACCCCTGAATTATAGAACCCCTGAATTATAGAACCCCTGAACTATAGAACCCCTGAATTATAGAATCACAGAAATATAAAACCAGAGAATCCCAGAGTTACAGAAACATAGGATTGCAGAATCGTGGAGTTATAGGAACACAGAATTATAGAATCCTAGAATCAGGCAGGCTGGCAGAGAGCTCCAGGCTCACCCAGCCCAGCCTGGCACCCAGCCCTGCCCAACCAACCAGACCATGACACTAAGTGCCCCAGTCAAGCTTGGATTCAACACCTCCAGCCATGGGCACTGCACCACCTCCCTGGGCAGCCCATTCCAGTGCCAATCACTCTCTCTGACAACAACTTCCTCCTAACGTCCAGCCTGAGCCTGTCCTGCCACAGTTTGAGGCTGTGTCCCCTTGTTCTGTTGGTGGGTGCCTGACAGCAGAGCCCAACCCCACCTGGCTACAGCCTCCCTGCAGGCAGCTGCAGGCAGCAATCAGCTCTGCCCTGAGCCTCCTCTGCTGCAGGCTGCACCCCCCCAGCTCCCTCAGCCTCTCCTCACAGGGCTGTGCCCCAGGCCCCTCCCCAGCCTTGCTGCCCTGCTCTGGGCACCTGCCAGCACCTCAGCATCTCTCTGCAATGGAGGAGCCCAGAGCTGGACACAGCACTGCAGGGGTGGCCTGAGCAGTGCTGAGCACAGGGGCACAAGAACTTCCCTTGTCCTGCTGCCCACAGTGCTCCTGAGCCAGCCCAGGATGCCATTGGCTCTGCTGCCCACCTGGGCACTGCTGCCTCCTGCTCAGCTGCTAACCAGCACCCCCAGGGCCCTCTCTGCCTGGCTGCTCTCAGCCACTATGGCCCCAGCCTGTGGTGCTGCTTGGGGTTGTTGCATATGATTCTATGGTTCTATGAAGTTGCCAATCTGCTCTTGCAAGGACCTTCCTCACAGAAATACCTTTTTTCCCCCCACATTCCCCAGGGAGGTGGTGGAATCCCCATCCCTGGAGGTGTTGAATCCAAGCCTGGCTGGGGCACTTAGTGCCATGGTCTGGTTGACTGGACAGGGCTGGGTACTAGGTTGGACTGCATGAGCTTGCAGCTCTCTTCCAACCTGCTTGATTCTATGGTTCCATGAAATTGGTTCCTTGCTAAGCTAATCCAAATCCCCTTCCTTCTGTCCACTCTGAATAGTGTAGTTTCAAAGCAACTCCAGTAAACTTCTCTGCCTCAAAGGCTTTCAGGTCTCACTCTCTGTGACTGTCACTTTCTCCTGATGGTTCACTGTAGCAGGTTTATTGGTTTTCACTCCATCACATTTCTCTGGCATTTATTAGTGGTGTGGTTGTAGAGTGATGCCTGCCTGGTGAGTTATGGCAATAACAGCTGGGCAGAGGAAGATGATTGTGAGCTACAATTATTGTCCACAGCAAAACTGCCAAGAAAGGGCTCTGAGAACTCATAGAATAAGAAGCATAGAATCATAAAATCATGGAATGGTTTAGGTTGGAAGGGAGCTCAAAGCTCAGCCAGTTCCAACCCCCCAGCATAGGCAGGGACATCTCCCACTAGAACAGGTCACTCAAGGTCTCATCCAAGCTGGTCCTGAACACCTCCAACGAGCTTGTGGAGCACAGAATCACCAAATGGGATCAGTCCAGCACAAGCCACGTGGACAACCTGCTGCAGGAGTAGGGCTGAGCTCTCAGGATATATCCATGCAGTGAAGGAAATGTGAGCTCAGCAGAAGACAGATCCACCAGACCCACCCCAGCTTTAGGACGAGTAACAGCAAAAGCAAACCCAGGACAACAGAGGCTGGACACAGGGCAGGAGTCCAAAAAGTTGCTCAGCATCCTCCAGGAGCCTGAAATTTCAGCTACCAGCTGCTGTAGGAAGGTGCAAGTCTCTGCTGCTGTGCAGGGGGGAGCTGTGCTGCTCCCAAGGCACATTCCTGCTGTTGGGAAGATGTGATTGGGATTTAATTAGTTCCAGTGTCTATGGGATGGTTTCTTTCATTACAACATATATCTGAAGATTTATATCCCTGCAGAGACAGGGAGGGATGTAGCTTGTGGAATGCTCTGACTCCTTTCTGCCGGAACTCTTCTGGGTTCCCTTCCCTACAGCAGAGCCAACAGAAGCATATCAGTGTCTGACACCCTTGGGGTTATTCATCCCCAACCCCAAAAGAAAAGGTGTAAGAATCAATGGGAACTAAGGTAGATTTTTTCCCTCAGTCTATCCAAGGTAAAACCCCTCTGCCTTTAGCAGCCATTATGATCTGAGGCCAATATCTTCCCTCCAAGCAGCGTAAAAGGGGGAGCTCAAGCGAAGAGATGATTGCAGTCAGCCAGCCATGAGGAAACAATATTTGCTTCTTCATCTCTTCGCTTGAGCAACAAGCAATAGTGGCTCTGACACGTGCTCAGTCACAAATGGAGCCTCTGAAGCCACCAATGGCCATGTCACACAGCCTGCCTCTGACTGTTGGGCACAGAAATAGGTGACTGCACGGCTGGCAACATGGCTCACAACCACCAAGGGCCAGCAAGAAGCATTTATTGGTCCTGGGGTTGATAAAAAAGTG
The DNA here is from genome assembly GCF_015220805.1 of Pogoniulus pusillus. Classification (NCBI taxonomy): domain Eukaryota; kingdom Metazoa; phylum Chordata; class Aves; order Piciformes; family Lybiidae; genus Pogoniulus; species Pogoniulus pusillus. Next base: position 1,268,273 of record NC_087303.1, read on the forward strand.
ATCCAGCACTGCCTGCTGCCTTGTGGTACGTGAGTAGTCAGCAGGAGAAGTTGTACACCATGACAGTGGAAAGGCAGCTTGGGGAAGGGCTCTTGATGTGGTGTGGATGCTACATGAAGAGGGAGAAGCCAAATCTGCCTCTCTTTCCGGTGAGCACAGAACGCTGTGGGTGCAGGTATTGAGGGGTCTTGGTGATGGGAAGAGAATGGGACAAGAGGCATTGGAGGCTCAGGGAGAGCTCATTGCTGTCTCCAACTACCTGCAGGGAGGCTGTAGCCAGGTGGGGTTGGGCTCTGCTGCCAAGCAACCAGTGACAGAACAAGAGGACACAGCCTCAAGTTGTTCCAGGGCAGGTTCAGGCTGGATGTGAGGAGGAAGTTGTTGGCAGAGAGAATGATTGGCACTGGAATGGGCTGCCCAGGGAGGTGGTGCAGTGCCCATGGCTGGAGGTGTTTAAAAAAGAGACTGGGTGAGGCACTTAGTGCCATGCTTTAGTTAATTAGAAAGTGTTGTGTGATGATCTCCAAGGTGTTGAGTCGATGATCTTGAAGGGCTTTTCCAACCTGATTGATTCTGTGATTCAGGCAGTCTGGGAAACTAGAGAAGAGGTAGAATTAGCCTGGACATGAGGAGGAAGTTCTTTGCTGTGAGGGTGACAGGACACTGGAACAGGTTGCCCAGGGAGGGGCCCCATTGCTGGAGACATTCAAGGTCAGCCTTGATGGGGCTGATCTGATCAGCAATCTGATCAAGTTGGGAGTGTCCCTGCTGGCTGCTCGGGGCCAGATGACCTCTAGAGATCACTTCCCAGCCCATGCATTGCACGATTGCAGTAAGTGGCCAGACACAGTCTCCTGCAGCCTGCGTGTGCAAGTGGGTGCATGTGGTCTCCCTCTTGTGCTGTGGAGAAGCTGCTCAGGAGGATGCTGGAAGGACATTTGTCAAAGGAAATGACTCAAAATGTTCTTTTAAAGGACCTTCTCGTGTGGCAGTGAATAATCTTGGCACTGTGAGTCTGTTTTTTTTCCCCTCTATTATGTTTTTGAAATGCCATTGAGTCCCCAGCTGCACTGAGCAGAAGCAGAGACTGGATTAAGTAAGAGAAGTTATAGTCTGAGCCCACCAAAATGCTCAAGAGAAGCTGGGAGGTGTCCCAGAGGGAAGGTGAGGAGCAGCTCTGGTATGTTGCTGGAGCTGAGTGCTTCTAACCTACCAACCCTCTGGAAAGGTTGGTGCTGAGGGTTTCCAATAGGTTGGTTTGGGGTTGGGACTTTTTTTGGCTAATAAAGTAAAATAAAATAATTAAAATAAAATAAAAATAAATAAAAATGAAGTAAAATAATAAAATAAATTTAAAATAAATTAAAATAGAATAAAATGTTAAAAATAAGAAGTAAAATAAAATAATAAAATAAACTAAAATAGAAAATAAAAATAAAATAAATAAAAATGAGTAAAATAATCTAATATGAAATATAATAAAATTAAATAAAAATAAATTAAAAGTAAATGAAAATAAAATAGAATAAAATGTTTAAAATAAAAAGTAAAATAAAATAATAAAGCAAAAAAGTTTTTTAAATAAAAAATAAAGAAAATAAATAACAAATTAGTCAAATAATATAAAATCGAATAAATCAAATGAAAAGTGAAATAAAATAGAATTAAAAAATAAAAAATAACATAAAATAATGAAATAAAATAAAGTAAAATTCAAATACACTAAAATAAATAAAAAGTAAAGCAAAATAAAATAAAATCGAAAGTACAAATATAGTAAATAAAAATCAAGTAAAATAAAATAAAATAATAAAATAAAGTTAACTTATAATAAATTAAATAAAACGTAAGGTAAACTAAAATAAAGTAATAAAGTAAAATAAAATGAAATAGGAAATACAAATACAATAAATAAAAATTAAGTAAAATGAAATAAAATAATAAAGGAAAATAAAACCGACAATAAAATTAAATGAATAGAAAATAACTCAAATAAAATAAAATACTGAAATAAAATAAACTTAAAATGCACTAAAATAAATAAAAAGTAAAGTAAAATAAAATAAAACAATAAAGTAAAATAGAATAAAATGGAAAATAAAAATAGAGTAAATAAAAATTAAGTAAAATAAAATAAGTGAAAGAAAACCGAAAATAAAATTAAATAAATGAAAAATAAGTCAAATAAAATGTACTGAAATAAAATAAACTTAAAATACACTAAAATAAACTTAAAATACACTAAAATAAATAAAAAATAATGTAAAATAAAATGAAATTATAAAGTATAATAGAATAAAATCGAAAATAAAAATAAAATCAATTAAAATTAAGTAAAATAAAAATAAAAAATTTAAATTAAGTAAAATAAAACTAAAATCAATAAAAATTAAGTAAAATAAAACTAAAAATTAAAATTAAGTAAAATAAAACTAAAATCAATAAAAATTAAGTAAAATAAAAATAAAAAATTAAAATTAAGTTAAATAAAAATAAAATAAATAAAAAGTATGTAAAATAAAATTAAAATTAACACAAAATAAATTAAAATAGAATGGAATGATTTTTTTAAAACAAAGTAAAATAAAATAAAATAATAAAGTAACATAAAATCGAAAATGCAAAAGACAATAAATAAAAGTTAACTAAAATTATATAAAAGAAAATAAAGCAAATAAAAAGTAAAATAGAACAGAACAGAATAGAGTAAAAAAAATCGAAAGTGAACTAAACTAAAATGAAGTAAAATAAAAATGCAATAAAATAAATAAAAAGTAAAGTAAAATACAATTAAATGAAATACTTTTCTTTTTTGAAGACGAAATTCTGGAAGTGAAGAACTTGAGTGCGGAAATGCTGATCCCCAGCTCCAAACAGAGCATAAAGACAGGGCACAAAACCATGGGGAGCTCTCTCTGGGTGAGAAGTGGACTGCTCAGTGCCAACAAGGGAAAGCAGCTGAGAGCAAAGAGAAGTAAGTGGTAAAAACCATTCCTGCCTTGCTTAGAACCTTCCTAGAAGCATGTTTGATTTTTTTTGTCTTTAATCTATAATCTGTTGATTTTTTTTTTCTTTCACCTCCTGAATGTTTAATCATTAAGAAAGAAACTTCTTTAACCTCGCTGAAGGACAAGAAGCCTGGTAGAGAGATCGGCTGGAAATTACACTGGGAAGAGGTTAGAATCGGCTTGGGAAAGGTTTGTTCTGTTCCCATTCATGTTTCGTGAGGACGCAAAGGATTCCACAGGGAAAGTTTTGATTTCCACTACCCCCCCCCCCAGCTCCAAGGGTTTGTCTCATGCTCACGGTCGGGACCTCCACACCCCACAGAGTAAATTTGCCAGGAGGAAGGAAAAGAAGGAAGAAAATGGAAGCAAAATAAACCTCAGTTTAACTGTGGAGGTACCTGGCGGCGGCTGAGAAGTCCCAACCAAGCTGCTTCTTAATGTGATGGTTAGGTTGGCGCATTTGGGGCACTTTGGGGGCACCTTCAGGTTTGTCTCCTTCTGGAATAATCAATTGACATGAAATCGAAATTGCTTCCGCGGCTGGGAACTCCTTTGTCAGCTCAGGAGGGAGGAGAGAGGTTGGTCCTTGTGGGCACTCTCTCCCCTCCCAATGCACCTTGCCTGCCGGGGAAGGGGATTTGGGGAGCGCACCCCTAAAACCCAGCGAGGGGAACACCAAAGTCGCGGGAGAAACCTCGAGAATGGAGAGGAAAATTCAGCTGATTTCCCAGGATGGCTGAAAATAAACAGCCCAGGTAAGGCTGGAATATGCAGAGAAGGAGGAAAGAAAAACCTCCTCTGCCTTTTGGGGGGAAATAAGGGGAATTCGGGCAACGCAGTGACTAAGTGAGGGAGGAAAAATAAAGATTTACAAAACTCGACGACGATTTTCCCCTGTTTTGCAGTATCTCGGTGCTTTGTTGTTGGGCTTTTGGGGGGGCATTTTTGGGTTGCTTTGGAGTTCTTTTTTATTCTTTGCTTTTTTTTTATTACTAAGCTAAAGGGAAGGGCGGAGGAAAACATTTCTTGGTCTGCTGCATCCATTTCAACTGAGAAATTGTTTATTCGTGGCTGTAGTGACACAGAGCTTTCAGAACCTGAAGCCTTCTGCTGCCCGGACCCTGTCTTTTTGCGCCTTCCTTTGGATGCGGGGACAGGTGATAAAGACATAGATGGTCGGGATGATAGTTTGGTTAATTGTTACTATTGGTATGATAGTATTTATCAAGGTAATTATCACTAACAATACGAACAATAGCAATATAAAGACTCTGTTAGGATTTATTCACACACTCATTAATATCATAGATCGATAAACGCTCTTCGATTACTTAGACCTCTCAGGGAAGCTCGGATCTTAATTACAATTAGAAAGTCTTCATTATTTTACCTCCAGGCACCCAGGAAGGGGAGTTTTCCCACTTTGAAAGCTCCGAGCTTTGTTCCGTGTCCCCAGCACCGGGAAAACCAGCAAATGCAAAGGGAATTCGGATGGGAAATAGGCTTGGGGATGGTGTGAATCGATACAGTATCGGGTCAAAAAGAGGGATCTGGTTAAAAAAGGAAGCATCTATCCATGGGTCTCTGGAGATCTGGCTGTGATCTGATCGTTCCGGATGCTTTGTGCCACAGCTCGCTGAGGTGTGATCCTGCAGGGCAGCAGCGAAGAGAAAATGCAAGGAATTCCCTTACTTTTTAGGGAAAACGAGTGGAAAAGGCTGGGAGAGTTCGCGCTGATGTGGACCCGAGGGCTGAGCCCTGCAGCGTCCTTCTTTCTCTGCCACCGTCCCTATTTATCAGGAGGATGTAAAGAGCAGGGAATATTTCTCTCACTTTCTCCCACTTTCCCGCTGGGAAGCAATGGGAATGTGAATTCCTGAGCTTCGACCGGCTCCATTAAGGAGCTGGAGTTACTCCTCAGCCGTGTAGACAGAAACAGCTCCATTTTCTCTAACTGCAACTGGCGGTAAACTTTCCAGATGTGACCTCTCCACTTCTGAGTTGGTTCTTTCTGCATCCAAATCGCTGCTTCTGCTATCCCGACCCCAGCTCCCGCTCCAGCTCCTGTTGGTGCGCGCTGAAACCTGCGGATTTTGAACTCTTTCTGAGCTCAAACGGACTCAGCTGCGAGCCCCAAACCCGGCGGGACTGGGGAGAGGAGCCCCCAGATCCTCCCTCACAAAGGGGTTAAAAACGGGAGGAAAAGAGACTGCAAACGGCAGTAAAGTGGTTTCCATTTGGAAAAACAGGATGGGATTATGCTGCTGCAAAGCAAAACCACAAAACACCCGAGCCTGTCCTTCAGGATGGTCCCAAGGATCCTGCTGCTGTATCCATCCACGTGTGGGATTTAATTTAATCGGGCACTGGGTCGACTAAGCTTTGGCTTTATCTTTCCCCCCCCTCCCATTCTGGTGGTTTCATCGATTCGCTGCCACACATTTATTTCCCCCAACCAAATTAATTCGCTTATCAGTGGCCAACCCCTAACAGCTAAGAGTGTGTCGTGGAGAAAATGGGAATGCGGCATCCAAAATACCGCATTTGGATATCAGCTTCTAGTTAACGCCAAAAAAGCTGGTTAGGTTCCCCGGAGCACCCCCAGAGCACTCGGAACCTTGGAGTTCCTGGATCTTTGGAATTCTCGGAGCCCTCTGAGCCCCAAACCCCCTCCCAAGCTCCCAGAGCTCCTGGAATCCCTGGAGCTCCCCAGGTCCCGGCTGCAGCCCGGAGAGGGAGACGGAAGGTGACTCCATGTCTCCCCCACAGCCGCCTCCTTCTTTCTCTGCCTCCCTTTGCCTTCCTCCCCACCCTCCTCCTCCTCCCAGCCGCCGCCCCTGCAATAAGGAAGGGAATGGAGGTGGGGGGAAAAGAGCGACCTTTGAACCCCCCCACCCCAGGGTGGACCCAGGCTCCCTGTGGGCAGGACTGGGGCGGGTGGACAGAGCTGGGGATACCCAAAGGGCTCACTTCCCTCCCCCGCCCCCTGCCGCGGACCCTACGGAGGGGAACGAGGAACGGGGTGCAAATGGCAACGCGTGGAGAGGAGCAGAGCCCAGGGGAGTGAGTTCTCAGGGGAGGTTTTGCTGCCCACCCCGTTGGATTTACTGGAGGGGGAAGCTTAATACCTCCCTGGCAGGGTGAGAAGGGGAGCTGAAGGAAGCCAAAGGTTCTTCAGGGAAGAGGAGCTCTGCAGACCCAGTTTGGCTTCAGCGTGCTTTTAGTGATGCACATCTTGGTCCTGCCCCACACTGGCATCTCAAAGTGCTTTCATGGACTAGGGGAGACAGGCAGGAGCCCCTGCTCTCAGCCCTTCACTCAAGAACAGATAAAAATGTGTAAACCAGCACTGAAATCCACCAGAAAAGGGATGGCTCTCCTTGTCCTCCACGATGCTGCAGCAACAGAGCTCTAGGTCAGTCCACATATGATGTCTGATGCCTTTCCATGATGCATCCATCATTCCTTCTGGGAGACATCCTACACCACAGCAAAGCTGGCAGCTGAGGCAGAAGAGACCTCCTCAAACCTGGCCCAGCACTGACGATGGCAATGGCAGTGGTGAGGGCAATGCACAGATCTTCTCCCAGGGGTTGTAAAAAGCTCTTGGTGATCTGTAATCCTGAGGTCTCTGTCATACACTTGTGGTCTCTCTAATTCCTGGGCAATACTGAGCCTCTTTTAGGGCAAGTTTCCCTTTTAGGTATCTATTTCTAGACAGTTTTTATCTGCTACTAGCCTCAGGAAGGCAGAAGAGACCTGACAGAAGCACTTGGCTGTTTTCTTTTACTGCATCTATGTATAGACAGATCTGTCCCTGCAGTACAGGAGAGAAACACACAAGATTAAACCAGAAAAGCAATAATGTTACACCTTGGACATCCCCGTGGGGCACTTCCACAGTGTGGCTACCCTGAGGAGGTTCTGAGGAAGTTCAGAGCTCTAAGATTTTACCTGCTCTGAAGACTTCAGCCTCAAAAGCCTGGAGGGATTGTGCCATGAATTGCAAAGACTTCATTCCCCTTGCAGTGGTCATCACATAGAGTTCAGTCACCACCCTGCTGGCTCAAGTACTTCCAAGCCCAGCCTGGGACTAGGAGCAGTGGGCGCTGCATGGTCTGGCTGTGATTTATGATCCATCCTACTGAGCTAAGTGAGATCCTACTGAACTCAGTGAGACTTTCCTTCCTGCAGGGCAGTGAATCAAGCTGGGCCCATGAACTGGGACCTGATGCTCAGTGGAGATCACCAAATCTCAATCCCAAAGACAAAGGCTTCATGTTTGGATTGCTTTCCTAGGGAGAAATCCCAGATCAGATGTGGTGAGGAACAGCTGAGGGAACTGGGGTTGTTTAATCTGGAGAAAAGGAAGCTGAGGTGAGACCTTCTGGCCTCTACAGCTGCCTGAAAGGAGGCTGGAGCCAGGTCTCTTCTCCCAAGTAACAAATGGTGGGACAAGAAGTGATCTCAAGTTGCACCAGGGCAGGTTTAGGTTGAACATCAGAAGGAACTTCTTCACTCAAAGGGTTCTCAAACACTGGCACAGGCTGCCCAGGGAGGTGGTTGGATCTCCATCCCTGGAGGGGTTTAAAAGAGACAGAGACGTGGTACTGAGGGACATAGCTTGTTGCCTGCCTTGGTAAAGTTAGATAGCAATTGGACTCAATGTTCTTAGAGGTCTTTTCAAACCAAAACCATCCCCAGATTCTACCAGAGAGACCAAACAGAGAGCAACAATCTACTGAGTACAGCAGAACTGGACCGGGTAAGAGGCAGGGTCCAGCTTGTAGTCTTGTCTAAAGATTTATGCTACATAAATCTATAGACTGGGACTGGGATTCCTCTGATTCCCATCTCCAGGCTGTTCCATCCCCTGGACCCTGAGCAGTGACAAGCCTGGGATGGGAGAGCTGCTCCCACCCTGTCTGGATACCAGCAGATTTGCCTCTTTTGGGGCACAGCTTTGAGGACAGACCTTACAATCCTCCTGATTCCACCAAAAATGTGTTTGACTTCCAAGGTGTGGCCAAGCAGTGACCCCCTCACAGGCTGCCTGCATGACCCATGGCCCCACCAGGAGTGGGGATGTGCAGAGGATCCCAATGGCTCCTGCCAAGTTAAACCTCAGAAGCAGAGCTTAAAATCCGAGCACAAAGCAACTCTCCTTTTCTCCCACAACAGCTGAAAGGAGTCAATTTAGCTGAGCAGAAGCTTGAGAAAGAAACTCAGAGTTAGTCCTTCGTGTGTCCAGGGATGAGAGCACACTTCCAGGATTGGTGTCCATGGGGAAATGAGCTGCCCCAGCTGGGTGGAATGGGTGGGACTGCAACGGGCATGATGGTGCACGATGACAGGGACGTGTGGACAGTGGCTTCAGAGAGGTACATTCTGTTGCATGTTAAAGAAAAGGTATTTGAAGAGCTGGATAGGACACACAGCCAGCACAAACAGGGACATTCGGCTTGTGTTTAGAGATTTAGGACGTGCAAGGGTCTCCATCTGCAGCAGACAGAGAGACAAAACATAAACATGTTGAATCATGCATCCTATTTTCTCTCTCTGCTCTGGGGTAGGAGCATTTGCTTCATAAGCTGCACCCAGGCCACATCCCATACAGGCATCTGCTCTGTGGGTAAAGCCATTACAGACTCCCACGATGCTTCTTCCCCTCCCAGAGGCAGGAGCAAGGTCAAGGTTGGTCCCCTTTGTGGCTTTGGCCTTCTAGGCAAAGGAAGGAGGATGCAGGAGGTGGGAAGAGTGCTCATAGAGGGTCATTTTCCAAAGGGATTTCCAAAGGGATGATCCAAAGGGATCATCGAGAGGGCTTGGGGGTTGGGAGCAGAGTGCAACAGCAGCTGCAGCCTTTGGGAAGTCACTATGGCATTTCAGCCTGTGTTTTGGTGAGCAGAAAGGAGAGGTTTGAAGTGGAGCTTTCAGGCTGGACAGCCCAAACACAACATAGCAGCACCCTGAGGTGGAGCTCGGCCCTCCTAGTCTGTCGTAAAGAAACTAAATAGCAAGGAAGGAGCCTCCAGTCAAGCCCAGGGAGGGGAGAAGAAACCTGGGAAGTGAAAGGATGGAGAGAACTGAGTTAAACCAACCACCCCGAGTTTGAAATCACCCCTAAAAGGAGAAGGGGAGTATCAGAAGTGTGTGCAGTGATTGTGGCGCCAGGGCTTCAGTGCAGAGAGAGGATAAAAAGGAGCAAAAAGAGAAGTCAGGCCACACTCTTCTGTTCCCCTGCCAGCTGATTTGTTCAAAGGATCCACGAGAAGTGGGCTGTAAAGTACAGATTCTGCCCTGCCAGGCATAAGGGAGAGAAATATTCTCACCTACATCCCCCTCCCCAAGCTTCCGGGGATGCCTGTGGGGTGGGAAAAGAGGAGCCAGGGGTGAAAAAGTAGGGGAGGGGGAAGAGAAAGAAAAGAAGAAGAAAAGAAAGGGAGGGGGAGAAAGAAAAGATCAAAATGTTTGCCTTTATTTGAATTCCCCCCCCCCCACAGAAATATTGCCAGAATCAGAAACCAAGAAGCTGGGCTGCTTTCCAGAGCCCGAATTCAATCTTCCAACAATTGATTATTTCCAAACGTTTAAGTCTTTAAGTAGTTCCAATTAGTTGTTTTTTTTTATGCTTGTTTTGTTACTTCTTTTTTTTTTTTTTTCCCTCTCCTCTTCAAGCTGCTTCGGGGTTTGGGTTGGTTTTGAGGGTTTGAGTTTGTTTTTGGTTTGAGGTTTTTTTTTCCCCCCCGCTTCCCTTGTATTTTGTAACGACAGCCTCAAATTCAATTGCTTTAAAACAACCCAGACCATTAAAAACTTCTTCTGTCGCTGTTGTTCGAATTCCAGATGTTAAATGAATCCTATCGAGGTGATAAGAAAGTAATAGTCACAAACCAATAAACTCATTCCATTATTTTAAGCCTGATCAGAGAGGAATTAGTGAAAGAAATTCGTGGTTGCTGTTCTTTAAAAGAATTCCTTTCGTTTTATTATGACCTTAAATATCAGGCTGAGATTTTTCTCCGTCAAATGGTCAAAGCAGGGAAATTTTCACATCACTTTAGGAGGCGATTTGTAAAATCGTTTCCGCGGCAAAATCTGCTCGAAGAAAGGAAAAAATCCCCGAAGAAGCTGAGCTGAAAAGAAGCGAGGTCTGCAAAACCCAGACCCGAGGTACGCTGCAGCTTCGGGAACCTCGCCAGAAATTAACCAAAGTGCAACGTTTTGTGGGCTTTGAAAGGTGAATTTCACCCTCAAGCCCATGCAGAATCGGCGAGAGGGGAAGGGAAAGGCGAGGGGACAAAGCCCACCCGGCTGCCAGCCAGGGATAAAATCAGATCTCCGTAACTCGGCGGGTCCGTATTTTGGGGCGCGAATCCTTCTCCTGCTTTTGGGGGGACTCAATATAAGAGCGAAAATTAAATGAAGTGACACAAACCAGGAGGGAAATCTGCAGCCTGTCCGCGGATCCTGTTCCATCCTCAACCTGGGACGTCTCAACAGTTTCCCCCTTCGATGGGGACCGAACTTTGCTCGTAGCCCCAGGGGGAATCGGGGTGGGGGCGGCGGGACCGGGACAACCCCGACGGCCACCACCCACAGCAAAGCCCCGAAAGTCAACAGGCTCTTAACTTTCAACTTGGCCTTGACCTCGAGATTCAGCCCGACCTTTCCGTGAAGGAAACCAGGGTGAGACACGGGGAAACTGGTGCCCGCTCGGCAAACACCCACCCGTCTGTCGCGGCCACCGTGTCGCAGCCCTCCGGTTATGGGTTGGTTCAAAGCAAACGGGGAGAAAAGAGAGTGAGGGGACAAAAAGGCATCAAAGAAGGAGTGCAGTCGTTAAACTACAGAAAGGGAAGAAAGAAGCTTTCAAATCGGGAAGGTGAAGGCTAAAAACACGAGGAATTCCCCCCCCCTCAGGAACGGAAAATTCTCGTTCTCGGCGAAGCTGCAGGATTTTTAGCGGGTGAGGAAGAGTCAAGATGTAACTTTGCTGTGGGATTTATTTCTTCCCCTGGGAGAAAGGAGAGGATAGGGGAGTGGAACTCCTGGAGACACATGGGGCGAAGCCCCTGCAGACCCAAGGAGCTGGAAGGAGCCGTGGTTTGGAGGGGACATCCCTGCTCCCCGCAGCTAAATGAGGCTTTTTCCCGTCTGAATGAGCCCTGCGATCATCACCAGCCCTTCTTTTCTGTCACGATTTGTGCCCCAATGCGTCAAACTCCACCGTGACTCCTCTGGGCGGATAAGTCATTGCTTTGGTGGCCCAAAGATGTGGCAGAGGGAGAATGGTTATTGTGATTTGGTGGTCAGAAAGCAGAAGTCTTCGTTTCTTTGAGAAATCTGCAGCACTCTCTCCATTTCTTCACAGGAAGAAGACAAAGCATGAGCCCAAGATGCCTTTTGAGGGGAATTCTGATAAAAATTGCCCTCAAACAAGGCCTTTGGGGGAGAAATGGAGGAAAAACGAGTGAGAAACAGGACTTTGTGTGTTTGTACCATGTGCACAGACAGTTAAAAATGCTCATTTCTGAATAATTTATCCTCACACATATAGGCACAGACCTCAGTGCTTTCACCCCCAACTTTCCCAGCCCCATGTAGTCCCTCATTGCCACATCTGTCTGTCTTTCCTCCAACTCTCCGGGCTGTCTCTCCACCTGTCCAGAGCTCCTGGATTCCTAATGGACTCTATTATTTTCCCACCTCGTTTTCCCACATTCTTTCCCTTTGGGATGCTTTTTAACGGGGATCCACACCAGCGACCTGCGTGGCTGCGAGCAGATTGTTCACCGTCACCACCTTTGCAGCTTTCCGGGGTCCTGGGGATTCCTTTTCCCATCTCGCCTTGTTATTAGGGCCCTGCCTTATCCTTCTTCCCGAGGATACAGATTTCTGACAGCGGGAATGTGAGTGGGATAAACCCCACCCTTATCATTGCTGCCCCCACGGCTGTCAGCATGGACAGAGCGGGGAGGAGGTCCCTGCTTGTCCTCGGCTTGAGCCAGGCTTTTTTCCGAGGGAAGAAGCACCCAGACCTGGGTGGACAGAAGGAGGTCACATAGCAAAAAAAAAACCAACCCAAACCCAAAGAAACTAAACCCCAAGGTGGTTTTAATCTGAGCTCGGATTTTTTTCCACCGGGGGACTGTTCGTGATCCTTCCCCTCCCTCCTCTCATCCTCCCCTTCTCCCCCACCCCCATTCTCCCCTCTTCATCTCTGCCTTTTCTTTTCTTTTTTTTTTTTTTCTTTTTCCTTGTGCTCAAGATGCTGCTCAAGAGGCACCTCCTGTGCCCCTCCTGTCACGTTCGGGGGGGGTGATGGTGTCGCCTCCTTCCTCTTCCTTCTCCCATTGCAATAAAAGTATTTTCGCAATTTCTGCAGCCAGGGTTTATTTGGGCTGGACTTTTTTCCTTCTTCTTTCTTTTGCTGCGGGACTGGGATTTGTCGGGGAGGTTTTGTTGCGTTTGGGTTGGTGGTTTGGGTTTTTTTTTTTCCCTCCTTGTCCGTCCTTTTCCCTCCCCCATCCTTCAAGCAACAACCAATGAGGCGGCCCCCGGTCGTTGCGTCAGGGCAGTCCGGCGGGGAAAGGCAGCTCTCGACTGCTCACAGCCTTTTAAAAAGATCCAAGGACCCCCCCCTCGGACAGTGCCCGGGTGCTGCCGAGCAGGCTCTCCCCATGCCCCGGCCCCCAAACCGCCCCCCGCTATGCAGCCCCCTGAGCCCCGTGGCCCCCCGGGCCTTGAGGGGCTCCTGGCAGCCGGCGGCTTCGCAGGCGGCCAGGGCAGGGGGCTGCTGCCTCCTCCCCCCCCAGCTCTCGGCGGTCCGTCGCCTCCCCCTGGGATGAATCCCGGTTACCCGGCGGAGGGACCGGCCGAGCATCCCAAGCCGTGTCCGGCTGCCGCCCCACCACCACCGCCGCCCCCTCCGGTTGCCCCGCCGGGTCCCGCCGCCTCCGCTCCTCTTCCCTATGGATATTTCGGCAGCGGCTACTACTCCTGCCGCGTTTCCCGCAGCTCCCTGAAAACCGGCCCGGTTCAGGGGCCCTTTCCCGGTGAAAAATACCTAGACACCCCTGCTGGCAGCGAGGATTTCCAGAGCCGCCCTACCGAATTCACCTTCTACCCGGGCTACGGGGCTCCTTACCAACCCGTTACCGGTTACCTGGATGTATCGGTGGTACCGGGGTTGGGAGGTCCGGGGGACGCCCGGCATGAGACTCTGCTGCCCGTGGATAGTTACCATCAACCGTGGGCTCTGGGCAGCAGCTGGAGCAGCCAGATGTGCTGCTCCAAAGAGCAGGGCCAGGCCGGGTACCTCCTGAAATCCGCCTTCGCAGGTAAAATCCCTGGGCTGGGGCTTGGAGAAAGGGGGGGTGCATCCTGTGGGGGCTTGGGGGTATATATATATGTTACTGTAGGGTGTATATATATATGTTACTGTACCCAGCATGGGGGGGGGGGGGGGGGGGGGGCGTGTAAAACGGAGACCAAGGCTTAAGATAATCTGCTTGGAGGCGGGTTTTGCTGTCCAGAAACATTTGAGTTGGCCCCAATTAGCCAGAAGCTAATGATGATAATAGTGATTTAGGCTACCGGCAAGGCAGATTAATTTGGGGCGAAAGGGGGAGGAGGGCAGGTGGTGACACTGTCGGGGTTTAGAGGGCGATACTGTCGGAATTCAGCCGCGACACTCGAGGCTCAGACACGACCCTATCAGCCGTAGCCCTCTAGGAATCAGGGTGCTCGAAAGAGAGTAAAGGATGGTTACGGCCCCCACCGTACAGGGCTGTAAAAGAGGAGGGGGGAGGTGTGTAGGGGGTGTCCTTCCTACGTACCCCCCTCCCACACCACTCCACTGGTATTGAACTTGACCCCGGCCCTGCTCGGCCGCGCACCAACCGCGGTAAACCCGCGGAAATCAGGGGATCTCACGCATGTGGGTTCTTTGCCAACAGCTGGATTTCCGCGCCCCTCCCTCCCCCTCCCCGAGTTATAATAAATTCAGGGAATAAAAGCAATATTTAAATGTCGATGAAGAGAATTTATAACTTTAAATCTTTACCGTCGCTGACAGGGAAGTTAGAAGGGGGAAATGGGGTGACAGGGAAAGAGGGTGCTGCTTCCAGGGAAAGGGAATGGGAGGCGGGTGTAGGTTGTCCAGACCACACTCAGCCCCATCTCTCCTCATGCCCAGACTCCGCCGGTCAGTTGCCCTCCGACGGCTGCTCCTTTCGGCGGGGCCGTAAGAAGAGAGTCCCGTACAGCAAAGGGCAGCTGAAGGAGCTGGAAAAGGAATACGCCAGCAGTAAGTTCATCACCCGTGACAAGAGGAGGAAGATCTCCGCTGCCACCAACCTCACGGAGCGGCAAATCACCATCTGGTTCCAGAACAGGAGGGTGAAGGAAAAAAAAGTCGTCGCCAAAATCAAAAGCAGCAGCAACAGCAGCAGTACCCCGTGAGGACATGGTCATAGCAAGCTCCGAAATGGTCCCCGTCTGCCCTCACGCTGGTTTGGGGCTGGACTGGGTGGGGGGGGTGTTCTGGTACCGCCAGCAGCGGGAATGAGTAGCCCCCACCCTCGGGACGATCTGAGCCTGCCCCGCCGCCCGGGACAGTACAGGGCGTTGGGCATCGCTCTCTGCCGTTCCTGGGGGCGTTGAGACCGACCTCCCATCAAAGGAGGATGATGAAGAAGATGTCCCTGTCCCCCCGTCCCCATCCCCCTCACACCCCTCCCCAGTTCCTGCTCGCTTTGCACGGACCCTGTACAGTTTTACTCTTGCTTTACAACGCCGCTGCCACGTCGTCGTGCTCCCTCCATTCTCCCACCGCTTCGGTTTCAACTCCCAACGCTTTAACCCCCCCTGCCCCCAAAGCGGAAAGAAAACCCAACCCAAAACGCAGAACGGGCACGATCGATTTAATTAACCCCCAGTAAGAAACTCCTGGCTCTCCTATGGGGCTATCTCAGGGTGGGGGGGTGGGTGACAGGGAATTCGGTCTTCAGACGAGGAAAGCCGGAGCTGAAGCAGAGAACGAAACGTCTTTGCCTTCAGGTAGAAGGAAGAAAATGCTCGTTTAAGGGAGAATTGAGTTAATTCGGGTGTGTTCTACAGAAGCATCGTTTGCCTGAATACATAGAATGTACCTCTGCTATCTAGGCACAGGGTGGTGTGGGGGGGGGACGCTTATTTTGCGCGGTGACATATAAAATAGACATAACCGTATGCGAACGCACATAGTTAGCATTGTTTTGCCTTTCCTCCTACACGATTATTTGCGTTTCTGTGTTTCTCTATATCCCCTCCCTCCCCCCCCTCTACATTGCGATATAGTCCTGGATGTGTGGCTATAAAGATATACTCAGATAAAGGTGTATATACACGTGTTTGTATACTTACATATAGGATGCTTTGAGGGATGTTCGCGCCTATATTTTGATACAGGGGAATGCGATTCGTAGCTTTCGTTTTGTGCTGGTTTCCCTGCGGTTTGTACACACTTCTCTCCCTGCTTCTACTAACACCGAATTCGAGCCGATTCGTTTTGTAGCTTGTGCTGAGATACTTCCCCGAGTCACGCTAAATGATCTTGGTTCATATGGAGTCCTTTCCTCATCCTTCAACAGAATAAATAAGATGAAATTCAATATATTCCAACATGCCTTCCCCCCCCCCCCCCCTTCCTTCTTCCTCTTTTTTCTTCCCCCCCTCCTCCTCCTCCTCCTCTCTTTTCAGGTTGTTCGCAGCTCCAACTCCACCTTCGCAATTTCTTTGTTTAATATCTCGGTGTTTCAAAGTTGGCAGAGTCCCCGCCTTAAAATCTGCCTCTGCACCCCTAGAAACTACCTTTAAACTTGCTTCTACACCCCCCCCAAAAAAACCCCACTTTAAACGCTCCCTTGCACCCCAAAAACCTCTCTAAAAGGCAAAAAAAATACTCCAAAACACCTTTACCACGGACAAAACTTTGCTCTTTTTTTCCCCATTGTTTTCTTTCTTTTAGGACCAAAAAAATTTGCCTTTTTTCCTCCTCTCCTTTTTCTTTTCTTTCTCTCTCTCTTTTTAACAGAAGCAGCAAACTACAGCGTGCTCTAAATAATACATTTAAAGAGCCATTTTAGTGTTGTTGTCTTGTTTAATAACTTTCAGATCTATGTGTTTTAGTTTTGCTTGCTTCCAGCAGGTTCCTGTTGGGAAGCAAAGCAGAGCCATACTCTTCCCGACCCGTTTTTCCCCATTCCCCCCCCCCTCCCCCCCGCTTTTTCCCTCGATATTGCTCCCCCCCCCCCCCCCCCCCGACCTTTGTCAGATGTGCCTGCAGCATCCCAGGGTGCAACTTTTCCCCCCACTTTGGGTGGGCCTCTCTCTTTCCCCCCCCCCAACCCCCACCCCGTGACGTCACACGTGACATCAGAACCTCTGGGAGGGAATCAACCAATAGTGCTCGGGCTGAGCGGTCCGAGTGGTGACGTAAACAGGGGCGCTGGGGTAGACGCAATAAATCCCCCAAGGCTGGGGGAGCCGTCGGGGGGAGGCTCTGCGACACCGTCTCTGACCCACACGAAAAAAAGATGCAAAAAGAGGAGCTTTTGGGGCAGTGTGAGCGTGTAGGAAACTGCGTGTGCAGAACTAGCGTGGGCTATGGGTCCCTGTACTCGCCTATAACGCTCCCTAGCAGCGCTGATGGATCCTCCAGCAGAGTCGTTGTGCGGGGATTGGTTACACTTTGCTCTTCCCCATTCGGATCTTGCTCTGAATTCCTCGGCTCTGGTTTATTTCCTTCATTTCTGGCCTGGAGGGAGGATGCTGGCCCTGAATCCCTGTGGCAAGGACCTGATTCTCCATTCCCTCCACACTAGGAAACGCTGAGAACGTTTGTCTGGTTTCCCTGCAGGGTGGAAAGCCGAAAAAATCCACTTTTCTTTCCCCAGTAATGAAGGTTTTCACCCTGGCTTCTGTGTGTTCTGCAGATGCCACAGAGCAGGAGCAGTTTTACCCGACAGGGCGAACCTTCTTGGGTGTCCTCCAAAGAAAAGGAAATCATCTAAGAAAACAAAAGAGATCTGAGTGCGAATTCCAAGCAAACCCAGTCTGGTTATGGGTTTGGAGGGGGACGTTCAGCTCAGAGCTCCCCTCGACGGCACCTTAAGGGTTAATTCTCTTAGGGAGAGGTTTCTATTCCCCATCTACTTTTTCCTTTCTTCTTTCTTTCCCCCACATCTAAGCATTTTATCCCGATATCCCCAAACCCGCACTGGAACGACTAGAAACGCCCTGACACCTTTAGCATAGTTAAGATCCTCACCTTAATGGGAAACTGGGCTGAAACTGGGCGACGTGACTCCCCCCCACCCCCATTCCCTGTCCTCAGCTCCAGCCCCGAATCCGAGGCGGAAAATGCAGATGGGAAGGGGCGGAGGAGAGTCTCGGGGAGAGCTGTAAAACCTTTACACGGCGGCCTCAGCAAAGGGCGAGAAAGACCCGACATCCTCGTAAAACGCGGGGAAGGAGCCGCTGCCGGGGGGCGCCGGGCCAGGTGAAGGCTCCCACCCCCTCCCTTTGCCGTTGAACTTGAAACTCAGAAAACCTGGGCCAGAGCATCTACAAAATCCGGGCCAGGGCAATCCAAAATCTAGGGCAGAGCGATCCAAAAATCTGGAGGGAAGCAATCCGGAATCTGGGATAGAACAGCTCCAAAACGTGGGGCAGAGCAGACCCAAATTCCGGGACAGAGCAATCCAAAGTCTGAGATACAGAAGCCCTAAAATACAGGGCAGAGAAGCCCCAAAACACAGGGCAGAGCAGACCCATAACGCAAGACAGAGCAACTCAAACCCCGAGGCAAAGCGGCCCAAATCGTCAAGCAGAAAACCCCAAACCTTAGGGCTCTAAAGACTTTGGACAGAGTAGCCTTTGGCAGGTACTGGTTGGGCGATGGAGTGGACTGGGGTCTGGTATGGTTCTAGTAAGAAATTTGCTCTTAAAATAGACTGGAATAACCATGCACCAGGCACCCTGCCCTCGAGGTGGGCACACACCACGCTGGCATCTTCTCCCTTCTCCCTTCTCCCTTCTCCCTTCTCCCTTCTCCCTTCTCCCTTCTCCCTTCTCCCTTCTCCCTTCTCCCTTCTCCCTTCTCCCTTCTCCCTTCTCCCTTCTCCCTTCTCCCTTCTCCCTTCTCCCTTCTCCCTTCTCCCTTCTCCCTTCTCCCTTCTCCCTTCTCCCTTCTCCCTTCCCTTCCCTTCCCTTCCCTTCCCTTCCCTTCCCTTCCTCCTCTCCTCTCCTCTCCTCTCCTCTCCTCTCCTCTCCTCTCCTCTCCTCTCCTCTCCTCTCCTCTCCTCTCCTCTCCTCTCCTCTCCTCTCCTCTCCTCTCCTCTCCTCTCCTCTCCTCTCCTCTCCTCTCCTCTCCTCTCCTCTCCTCTCCTCTCCTCTCCCCTCCTCTCCTCTCCTCTCCTCTCCTCTCCTCTCCTCTCCTCTCCTCTCCTCTCCTCTTCCCCCCCCTTCGTTTTTTGTTTGTTTTCTTTTTTCTTCCTCTAAATCAAACCGATATGTTCCAGAACCCACCTAGAAACTTCAGAAAGACAGAAAAAGGCACAATGGAGTCACCTCTCCAAGTCCTTCCTTCACTGCTCCCCCCCCTTTCCCAGCCTTTGACTCCTTTCTTTTGTTCAAGTTCATGCCCACTGCACAAAGTGTCTGGGCTGCCTTTTTTTTCCCCTTAACTCTCTTCCCCTTTTCCCCTTCAAAGGATTTTGTCATTGAACTTGAGCCCACGTTGTAAACATTCTTGGGTCTTACAAGCATCTTGACGGGATGTCATTAACAGGGACCTCAGACTGCTGTCTTTTCCCTGCTTCTCCTTCAGCTGAATCAAAGGTACAGTTGTTTTTTTTTTCCACGTCCTCACTCCATTTGTTTCCTAATTCGAGTAAAAAAAAAAAAAGTTAAACCCAAAACTATCTAAAGGGAGCTCTGCCTCTTTCCCTCTTTGTTTCATAAATGTTTCTCCTTATTACTTTTTGTTTTCCAAGCCATCTCTTGCTGCGCCTGCCGCTGGACATCACCAGGGCGTTTTAAACCTCCAAACAAATCAGGAGAACTCCTCGGTGCACTTACACCGAATAAATTTCAGATGAAATGATGAAATTCGTTCCCCTGAAGCCCTGCCAGGGAAATGCCTTTTCGATATGTGACAGCGCTGGGCCGCACAAAGGCAAATCCGAGCTCGTTTTGCCGCTGGAATCAATGTTATCTTTCTCTGCTAGGTGATTTGATTGCTTTTTTATATCATTAAAAAGATAAATTTCAAGCGACGAAGCAGGTTTATTGTGTGCAGCAGCTTCCCGCTGATGGGTCTCACGCCACCCTGGAAGTGCCAGCGGGGTGGAAATTGTCCCTAACCAGCAACCAAAGCTCATCGTTTCGTTGGGATTTGTGCTCTCAGCTCCAGAAGTGCGCATCCAAAGGAGAAATATTTCCATCCTTCGAGCTGAAATTTAATAGAATCGAGGCTTTCTAATGGGTTTGCCTTCATCCACCCTCAAAACCCATCCCAGTCCTACCGCAGAGCCCCGTGTGCTGAATGTTAATGTCCACGGGAGGACTGTGAAACACCCGCATTAGGGCTCCGGGTCCGATTTTCGCTCGCAATCAAAAGACAGAGGAAAAGACATTCTTTACAATTCCTTTCAAGCACCCTTTGATCTTTATTCTCATGGCTAAACACTTCTCTTTTTTTATCCTTTTTTTTTTTCAACTCTTCCCCCCCTTTCCCCCCTCTTTTAACCGACAATAAATGAGCAACCCGAGGTTGCCCATTTGCATTTTGCCGCATCCTTCGTCTTCCGTCACCCTCTTCGGCATCAATTTCCCTGCAAGAAAGTGTAAGAAAGAGATGATTTCTCCTGCTTTCAGCCAGGCAGGAGGGGGGGAAACATATCTAAAAAGAGAAAATTTAACACACACACAGAGCAGATTCTAGCAGAGAAATGAGGAGAGGAAAAACCCAATTTGTTCAGTCCCACAAATATTTGCTCGCTCCCAGGCGGGGAGCGGCTGTAGCCCAAGGGATGGGTTAGGGCAGGAGGGAAAATCACAGAGCTACAACAACACTTTTAAAGCATAATTTTAACACACCTCCCCCCCCCAAAAAAAAGACCCAGAGAGAAGCTGTGGCTGCACCTGAGTTCACCTTCAAGTGGTTCCTGTCCCCTTCAATAATTTGCAGCCTGCTGTCGCTTTTGCAGCAGGAGTAGTGATGAGGTTTGTGGGTTTGGGATTGTTAGGGTTGGGTTTTCTCCATTAAATATCTCTTTTCTTCTTTTCTGAGGCCACATCTACTGCTTATTAATTTTTATAAGCAAGGAAGGAAGCCTCCCTGGATGACCACAGGTGCTACCTGGTGAAGAACAAAAAAATAGCTGGAAATCAGTGCCTCTCTTATTATGACACCACAGAGAGGGGAAGGAAAATCCTGCTGGTGATTATCTCCAGCTGCATAAAACAATAAAAGGAACCAAATTAAAGGAGGGGAAAAAAAAAAAACATCTTCATGCCATGAATTTCCAATCAATGCAGAGGTATGAGGCTAGCAGAGGGGGTTGAGGCACTGAGGGACAGGACACTCAGTGTGTGTGATGGCCCAAAGAAATCCAGATCTTGCCCAAGTCACCTCCCAGGGACTATTTATCAGCATCTCAAATGGATTTGATCTACAATATTTCACCTCCAAACCAAACTCATCCTCAGCCCTAAAACCATGAGGGACCCACTTTGGGTCTGCATCTCAAAATCCAGGTAGAGGCAAGAATATCAAAAGTGAAAGGGAATGAGGTGTGGAAGTCTCTGGGACAGACTCCAGCCTGTACAAAGGGAGCAGGCACAGAGCTTACGGCAGCTCCGAGCCGCCAGAAATGGAAGCAGAGAGTGTGGGTTTTGGATCTGCTGCCCACCACGACACCAGAGAGGGCTGGAAATTGGAGAGCTGGAAATAGAGGTAGGTTCATGCTTGCATGAGAACATTTCAACAGCACTCAAAGATTTCTCAATTAAAAAGTCATCTTAGGTTCACAGCTTCATTTCCTCACTGAAGTCTCAGTGTAGCAGCAGATTTCAGTGACTGCTTTCAGCAGGTGAATGAGGCACAGGAGCTTAATCTGCTTTAAACCCAGACAGATTTCAAGCACCTGGGGGGATGTGGGGCTTGCAAAGGTCGTGTCCTCCAAGTCGTAGTAGATGTGGGTGTAAATAACCAAGGTCGGTGTGGTGGTCAGTGATCACCTAAAGGGCTGTTAGTGACCAGAGGAAAGGAGGAGAATATTTCTTCCTTGGAAAATCTCATCAGGAAAAGGTTGGTTGGAAGAAAACTCTTCCTGAGAGAGAATTGTCTTCATTAAAATAAGTAGCTGCTTTCTTCTTGCCCTCCCCTCCCAAAGACCAAAGCCACTCCATGATTCTATGATTCTATGAAGAAGAATTTGGTCATTACTTTTGGACCTCCATAAATAGAGAATGAAGGGAAGTCAGGGGGGGATTAACTGCATGGAGATCAATGAGCCTGATGGATTTGGAACATGCTGAGACCTACTGCACGTGGCAACGAGTCAATGGCCAGGGGAAAACTGCACCAGGAGAGGTTCAGGTTGGATACCTTATTGTGACCTTTCAGTATCTTAAGGGGGCTACAAGAAAGCTGGGGAGGGAAATTTTAGGCTGTCAGGTAGTGATAGGACTGGGGGGAATGGAACAAAGCTGGAAATGGATAGATTCAGACTGGATGTTAGGTAGAAATTCTTCAGCATAAGAGTGGTGAGAGCCTGGAAAGGGTTGCCCAGGGGGGTGGTGGAAGCCTCATCCTTGGAGGTGTTTAAGGCCAGGCTGGATGAGGCTCTGGGCAGTCTGATCTAGTGTGAGGTGTCCCTGGGCATGGCAGGGGGGTCGGAGCTGGCTGCTGCTTGTGGTCCCTTCCCACCATGAGTGATTCTATAATATTAGGAATAATTTCTCCACTACAAGAGTGGTCAGGCATTGGGACAGGCTGCCTGGGGAGGCAGAGGAGTCACCATCCCTGGAGGTGTTCAAAAAAACATGTAGAGGTGGCACTGTGGGACTCATTTTAATGGTCATGGTGGTGTTGGGCTGGCAGTTGGACTTGCTGACCTTGGAGGTCTTTTCTAACTGAACCAACATTGTGACTCTAAATCCAGCACCCTCAGACGTGCTGCAAGGTCCACGACCTCCTCTTTGTAGCAAGACTTTCCAAGCTGTGACCATCTCTTGTTCCCCTCCTCCTTCCAACCCTAACTCCTCCTTTTTTGGTTGCTCTTTTTTTTTTTTCCCCCTTTCATTTCTTTTCTTTTTCTTTTTAAACCCTGAAGACACAACACAAGGAGGAACTTCTTTCCTGTAAGGGTCACAGAGCATTGGCACAGGCTCCTCAGAGAGGTTGTGGAGTCTCCTTCTCTGGAGCCTTCCAAGGCCTGTCTGGATGTGTTCCTCTGTGATCTGTGTTAGCATTGTCCTGCAGTGGCAGGGAGGTTGGACTCGATGATCTCTTTGGGTCCCTTCCAACCCCTAACCTCTGTGATCCTGTGATTGGTTGTTTCCAAACATTTCCTCACCTCACCTGAGGGTTTGAGCTGCATCATGACAAACACTTTGCAATCCAGGGTGTAGTGGTCCTCCAGCAGAACAAACCATTGAGCTGGGCTGCCCATGGGGACCATTTGCTGGGCTAATGCTTCTACCAGTGTCACACAGACCAAAAAAGCACAGATGGGTTGTTAAGTCAAATGCCTTTCCCATCTCATCATTGCTGGCCTAAGATATTCCTCCAGAGCCTGTCTGAATCTTGGGATGCTGAGAGTGGACAAGTTCCTGGTTCAGGGCACAGCCAACAAGTCTTGCACAGATGATGATTAGTATTTTTGACTGATGGATGCTGGTCTGGAGCTTTTAAGCCACATTTATACACTCACCTGCAGATAAAAGACAACCCACTAGCCAGAGAGAGTTTAATCATTAGAAATGATATGTAAACTGATGTGCTTGATTAAATTTAACAGTGTCTGTAAAGCCACACAGGCCAGAGCTGAGCCAGAGGAGACAGGCAGGTGCTTCTTGTTAAAATTCCTCTGCTGAATTACATGGCAGGTTGGGGTGAGTTCCCTGTCACTTGGAAGCTCACCCTTTTGGCAGCCACCATCTACCTCCCCCAAGGTTATCAAGCAGTGCTTAGCACCTCTGTGCTCCTTGACCATACCTTCTAATCCTTTTTTCTTCTTGAGTCCTTCAGCCTACCCCAGACCTCAGATTATCTTCCTGGGAACATCTGATCCTTCTACAGATGGCTCTAAACAACGATTTTGTTCCTATTTCTCCCTCCAAGAAGCCAGGCAGCAACATTTAGCACTGAGATAGCTTCTGCCTGGTTCTCCAGGGCCAACAGGAACAAATTTCCCAGCTCCAGAGCTTCACAGCAGCACAGGTGCTGAGTTCTCAGACCTCCTTTGCCCAGCCAGCCCTGGGATCTCCCTTTCCCAGTTCTGGGACCTTTCTTGCCCAGTCCTGAGACCTTCCTTGCTCATTCTTAGGACCTTCATTGTTCAGCTTTACAACCTTCCTTGCCCAACCAGCATTGAGACCTTCCTTGCCCAGCCAGCCCTGGGACCTCCCTTCCCCAGTTCTGGGACCTTTCTTCCCCACTTCTGGGACCTCCCTTCCTCAGTTCTGGGACCTTTCTTCCCCAGCTCTGGGACCTTTCTTGCCCAGTCCTGGGACCTTCCTTGGTCATCCTTAGGACCTTCCTTGCTCAGCCTTATAACCTTTCTTGCCCAGGCGGTTCTGAGACCCTTCTTGCCCAACGAGCCTTGAGATCTTCCTTGCACAGCTTTGGGACCTTCCACCCCTCATGCTAAAAGAGAAAGTGCTTTTGTGTAAGGAGGGAGGCAAACACTGTGGTGCTGCAGCTCGCCAGACACCAGATTTTCACAAGCAGAGGAAGGTCAGGGGCATTTTTATGGCAACCTCTGGTTAATGTTTGTTGCTGTCTCTGATAAAGACCCTTTTTTCTCTGCTGTGCCTTCCTGAGCTCCCCCACTCCCGAGTGCTCCATAACAAAGGTTTGTACGTGGCAGCAAATGTGCCCCAGGTACAGAGCCTCCTGAGCAGACCAAAGAACCGGCATCTAAATAAATGTTGACATAAAAACCCCACACCTTAAGCTTTATGGGACCTCGTGGCCCTGTCTGCAGTCTGGCCAGGAGGAGCAAAGTGACTGAGGTTGGGAGTGGGAGGTGTATGTGCTCCCTGCACAGCCCTAAGTGCAGCCTATTGTGCTGCCGAGGGAGTGCACAATGAGGGTTGGTCTCTTCGCACTAGTAACAAGGGATAGGACAAGAGGGAAATGGCCTCAGGTAGCACCAGGGGAGGTTTAGGTTGGACGTTAGAAGAAACTTCTCTGCTGAAAGGGTTCTCAAAGACTGGAGCAGGTTCCCTATTCCTAGAATTATAGAATCATTAAGGTTGGAAAAGCTCTTTAAGATCATTGGAGGTTGAATCCTCATTCCTGGAGGTGTTTAAAGGATGCAGAGATGTGATGCTGAGGGGCATTGTTTAGCACCAGCCTTGGCAGAGTCAGAAAATGATTGCATGTGATGATCTTAAAGGACTTTTCCAACCAAAACAATTCCATGGTTCTCTAAGCCTGGTCAAGGCACCTGGGCAGAGATCCAGGCATTTGCCTTGCTGGCCAGATGGGCTGGGCATGCTTGGAGCCAAGCAGGCTGCTGCCCTTGGCTCCACTAGAAGGTGAAGAGAGGGTTGATGAGACCCCAAGGGCTGGGAATCTCAGCTGGGGCTTATAGAGGAACCTCAGGGAAATCAATGTGTGCTTTTCACTGGCAACCAGAGAGATTCTGCTCTCGGTCTTATTGCTTTGTTCTCATTAACAAATGGACTTTTCCTCTGCAGTGACTCAGCTCAGTGTAAATGAAAACAGGGACAAAGCTCATTCCTACAGCTGTGCATGGTCCCAGTTCTGAGGGGAAAGGGAGAGTTAGGACTAAAGCTCTTCTCCGTGCCTTGTCAGTCCTTGAGTCTGAAAAGGTTATGGTGAAGTGTGAGAGTAATTTTTCCTCATGGTCTTCTTATTCTGCTTTACCCTTTCAGCCTGAATTTATCTGCACTGTGGGCAACCGGCACCTGGATATTCCAGCTCTGCCAACTCATCCACATGGTGCTTTCCATGCCCTGGACCAAGCTCTCATCACTATAAATCACTGGAGAGATTGTTTTTCTACATAAACCATTGAACCACTCTCATTTTTCTTCTCTCTCCTCTCCCACTTGCTCTTTTTGTGGCTAAATCTAACACTGAGCCAATGCCTGAGCTGTCGGGGTTGGGCCACCAGCCACCCAGTTTCCTGTCCCTCTCCCAAGTTCCTCCTCACCATCAATCCATAGAGGATGTAAAATCTGGAACAAGATTCCAGGGCTCATAGCCTCCATTCCTGCTGATGCAGCTCTATTTATTGCCAGTCCCATGTCCTTTCTTGGAGTGCTTTTGGCAGCCTCTTCCTACATCTGTGCTCAGCCATCATTCAGGCACATTCCACTAATCCTAGGGTTACACAAAGGCATGGAACAATGAGATATGGAGGGAGCAGACCTGGAAACCCAATGGAGGCTTTTGATACCTCTTGCATCCCACCACTGCCACTACCTGCCTTTGCGCTGCGCATCTGAACGCTCCACAAAGACATCAAACAGTTGAATTAGGAAATGCCCTGAATGGAACCGTTGGAGGTTTTGAATTTGACTGTGTCTGTTCTTTATCAAAATGCCTCCCAGAATCAAGCCAGTTCTTCCCCACTCGAGTTTCAGACCAAAAGGGGGATCTTCAGCACTGGGGTTTCTCAAAGACAAAAATAACCATTGGCTTGTCCCTGTGCTCAGCATGAATTCAGAGCCCAAGTTGGAGTGCTTCAAATAAAAAGCCCAAGATTTGGGTTGCATTTCTTTTACAGCTTCTGCTGTAAAGGAACTAAATGTATTTCAGAAGACTCAAGAGCTCAGCAGCTGAGGTGCTACCCTGGGGCTTTAGAGCTTTGGGTTGTACTTCTGGCTTTATCATCATCTCTGATTTTATCTCCACCTCCTAGAGCCATTGTAAACTCCCTGGAAATCTCTGCTGTGTAAGAGTCGATGTTGTTTGTGGTCTAAATTGCAAAGAGATCCTCTCAAATCTGTCTCTGGATTGTCTGGCAGCAGCAGGAAATTTGGCAGACCTGTGGGGTCCTCCATCCTGGCTGACAGCAGGGCTGAAGAGATGCTGGGTGAGCAGGAGGAGTTTTGGTCGTTGGCTGCACAATGGACCAGGAGCATCCACCTCGGTGTGCTAGTTTGAGCCCAGCTGGGATATTTTGATAGGCTGTGAAAAGGAAACAGTGCTGATGGCTGCTGCTCTCATAGGCTTGCTGAGGTGTCTAAAAGCAAGAACACAGACATAGATAACAGAGTTGCTCTCAGGCTCTGGGCTGCATGCACTTCTCTCTCTCACTTGCTGCCTAACTAATCCGTCTGCTTCCTAACCCCCTTGGTCTATCCTCCAAACTCACCTTGAATGTAAGGCAAAATCTGGGGTAAGGTAGAGAGGTGGGAAGAAGGTGGAAGGGTGGTCGAGAGCCCCTCCTGGGGACTCTCAAACTCCAAAAGGAAAAAGCCAGTTTGACAATATCTCTTCTTGGCTTACCAGGCTGATGGTCAAGGTCACCAATGCCTGAACAGAAACCATAGACCCAAGCAAAACCCCACAAAAGAGCAGGATCTGCTGGAGAAGGTCCAGTGGGGGTTACGAGGATGATGAGGGGAGTGGAGCACTGCCTGGTGAGGAGAGGCTGAGGGCCCTGGGGCTGCTTAGAATGGAGAAGAGAACACTGAGAGGGGATTAGATCGATGCCTGTAACTATCTGAGGGTTGGGGGTTGAGAGGGGGGGACAGGCTCTGCTCACTGCTCCCTGCTCCCTGGGATAGGGCAAGGAGCAGTGGATGGAAGCTGCAGCACAGGAGGTTCAGCTCAGCACAAGGGGAACTTCTTGAGTGTGAGGGTCCCAGAGCCCTGGCACAGGCTGCCCAGAGAGGCTGTGGAGTCTCCTTCTCTGGAGCCTTTCCAGACTTGTCTGGATGTGTTCCTGTGTGCCCTGAGCTAGATTGAATGGTCCTGTTCTGGCAGGGGGGTTGGACTGGACGATCTCTTTGGATCCCTTCCAACCCAACCCCGAACATCTGTGACCCTGTGAATAAATGGAATTTACAGACACAGATTCCCACTTTATTCCCTCCTCTGCTGCAGGAATTAGGGCAGGACTGTCCCTGGCTTTTCTCCCTGCAGCCCTTGCCCTGAGCAGAGCTACATCACTTGTGCTGAGCACTGCAGAGGAGAGGGGCACAGATCTGTCAGCTCTGACCTCCAGCTCCTTGGGGACTTCAGATCTCCACTCATACATCTGACCACCTCCAAGGGCAACTCTACACGGAAAGATAAATTGATTAGGAAACCAAGGATCTTTGCTCAGCCAGATCTGTTGTGTTTTCTCACTCCTGTCTATTTGTTTCATGTTAAAAAATAGAACACACCTCAGTCAGTGGCAATTAGCACTTTTCTGCCTCTTTTTCTTGGTTTTTCCTCTTTTTCTTTTTTTCCCTAATTTTCTTTTTTTCTTTTTCTTTTTATTTTTTTCTGTATTATTTTCTCTTTTATTTTTACTTTTTTATTGTTTATTTTTTTCTGTCTTCTTTCTTCTCTTCTTTTTTTTTTCTTTTTTTTCTTCTGCTTTTCTTTTTTCTTTTTTTTCCTTTTTCTAATTTTCCCTTTTCTTTTTCTTGTTTTCCCTTTTTCTATTTTTCTTTTATCTTTTCCTTCTTTTTTTGTCTTTTTTTTCTTTTTCTTTTTCTTTTTCTTTTTCTTTTTCTTTTTCTTTTTTTCTTTTTCTATTTTTTTCTCTTTTTTGTCTTTTTTCTTTTTCCTTTTTTTCCTTTTTCTATTTTTTCTTCTTTTTTCTTTTTCTTTTTTTTCTTTATTTCTTTTATCTGTTTTCTTTTTCCTTTTTTGTTTTTTTCTTTCCCACCACTCCCACCCTCCCCCGCGAAAATATCAAATGCAAATAGGATGAGAAGTGAGGTACCGAAATCCTTTGAGGCAACCCACGGACATCAGTTTCTCTGCTCTCCTGTGATCCCTACAGAGAAACACAAACTCGCTCTGACTGGAAAAGACCTGCAACATTTCTCACCCTCGTTCACTTCATCATCCAACCCTTCACTGAGACTAGAAGGCCCCAAACTCCCCTGCATGGGGCAGCCCCAACTCCACCCCAAAATCTTGTGCCACCCTCCTGGGCTCTGTTTGGGGATTTTTGTGTGTGTCCTTTCCACCTCGCAGGAAGCACAATTCAATCCAAGAATCCATTTGATAGAAATCAGGATTCCTTCCCCATCAGAGAGCCTGTGAGTGTAGATGGCTAAACTAGGAGGGGGAGTGGAGGGTGTTGGTGTTTCACAGCACCGCGGCAACCTTATTACCACGGGAAGGTGATCTTTGGGGGGGCTGGATGTGACCCCCAGGGATAAAGCTGCCGAGAATCAAGGGATTGCAGCAGGGAGCCCTTCCCTTGAGCCTCTCCCCTCCTTCCCCCCCGCCGCGGTTCAATTTGCTCCATGCCAGAGGGG
Source organism: Pogoniulus pusillus (assembly GCF_015220805.1). Taxonomy (NCBI): domain Eukaryota; kingdom Metazoa; phylum Chordata; class Aves; order Piciformes; family Lybiidae; genus Pogoniulus; species Pogoniulus pusillus. The sequence goes on from NC_087303.1 coordinate 1,297,015, forward strand.
AAATTTATCGCCCCCCTAAACAAGAGCGTCGGGGTTTGGGGATTTTTTTGGCCACCAACTCTGACTTAAGTGACATTCTCAGACTTTCTAGCCTCGAATCCCCTGCGGGAAAAGCTGCCGCGACGTTTTACAGTAAATCCCGAAGCTTCGTTTTCCAAAGAGATGGATCACACAAATTCCGCCCCCTCCCACCCCCCCCTCCCGCGGATCCGCAAGGAAAACCCGAAAAAGAAAAATCGTGAGGGACCTTCTACGTGAGAGGAAGGAAGAGGAGAAGGGATTTAGGATAATAGATGAAATAATACCGCCCACCCTGTACCCCAGCGCCGTGGGTGCAGCCCGGGTCGGCTCTGGGTGCTTCGGAGCACCCAAGGGGGCTCAAGCCAGGCATTGATATTCCCTTAATTCCAAAAAAATCCCAGCTCCGGATTTCGTCCTCAAACGGAGAGAGTCCGACGGCAAAGCCAGATCACAGCACGAAGGAGTAGGGGCATAGCGGGGGCCCCGTCCAGGCTCCGCACCCAGCGTGTGCGGGTGGAAAGACCTGGAAAAAGTAAACCCAGGAGGGCAGTGAGGAGCCGCACAGAAGGGATGGGGAAAGAGCTCCGGGTGCAGCAAATGTTCCTGCCTTAAGAATCAGAGTTTCTGTGGGTTCTGGAGCGGGTGGGGGGCACCCAGCTAACAGCAGAGTACAACCCACCCTGGTCGCACCCCGGAACCAGCCGAGGATTGTTGTGATGGACTTTCAGAAGCACGAAAATTGCCCTGTTTAGTTTTTCCCCCTCCGAAGAAACGAATAAAGGCAGCGCAAAGCAAAAAATCCCCTCCCTTAATTCATCCGAACAGCGAAACTCACAGATCAATGCCGACTTTAATTGATTTCGGACTACGGCAAGTCTACAAAACATAATCTTCACCCTAAAAACTGGGGAAATAAAACCCCTCACCTGCTATTTTGATGCCAAACCCTCCAAATCCGTGCTTCAGAGCCGTGGCCAGAGCGGATCCTTCTCTCTGCTAACCCCACCGCAAAGTTGGCAGAAGCTTTGCCAAAGCCTCTCAACTTTCGTTGGTTTCAGGGGGGGTTGAGTGGCATTTTTTACACGCAGGCACAGCAAATAACAAGCAGGCATTTAGGACAATAACATGGGAGACGAGGCTCGAGTCGGCAAAGTGCAAGTTTCCGCCTTAAAAGTGGTTCTTCACAGGTATCTGCGCTCTCATTAACCGTTTACACCTTAGAAACTGTTGCGTTAATTCGCACCCATAGCTCCTATCGTTCTTCCAGAAGCAGAAACAAACCTTTCCCTACACCTAGACCCCGAGTTTTCGGGCTCCAAACTGTGATTTCCCCTCTACTCACAGTTACACCTCGCGTAAAGTCAACTACCTCACCACTCGTGGTTTCTCCGTGGCTTTTCTTTGCTCGCTACAAGGCTGTAGAAGGAGAAAACTAATTAGCCGCACACGGCTGAATAATGATAGAAGGTTATAAATGAAGATGAGGATGGTCCTGCAGCCCCAGATCTTCAGCAGGAAAGGCAAGGAGAAGGTTTTCACCGGCAACGACTGAAAGGCAAAGAAGAGCTGAATTTTCCTTATCCTCTAGCAGCTCGCGTTGCCACTTTGCATCATCCTCAGCCTCTGTTTTGCGGGAAGATCTGACTCCAGCTGCAAAAAAAAAAAACCCACCCAGACCAAACCCAACAAAATTAAGCTAAAGTAGAAAAGGTATTTACTCCCCGCACGAACCCGCTGCTTATTTGAGTTTTGTTCCTCTTGTTCCCCAACAAACCCAAATGCGATCCTTCAAAACGTGGCTGCAAGAAAGCAGAGTTTAAACAGAGGGCAGGGAAATGGAGCTCTGCTTCTGCAGGGTCTTGGCTGGCAGCAGTTCCCTTCTTCTACTTGAGACACACTCGCTCAGCTTGTGGAAAGCACAAAGGCTCAGCAGCACTTCGCCGCCCTGATTTTGTCACTTAGCCTCCAAATTTTACCTCTTCTGCAGTAAGAGGTTGTTCTTTCTGCCTCTGCTAAATGTAGCTAAAGCAGGGTGGATTTTTATTATCCTTGCTCGTTCTTCTTTTTTTCCTTCTTCATCTTTTTTTTTTCCTCCTTCTATTCTTTATTTTCCTTCTTATTCTTATTTTCTATTTCTTCTTTTTCCATTTTCTTTACATTTTCTATTCATTATTTTTCCTTTTTATTTTTTCTTTTTACTTTTTCTCTATTTCTTTCATCTCCTATTTTCTTTCTTTCCTTTCTTTCTTTCTTCTTTCTTTCTTTCTTCCTTCCTTCCTTCCTTCCTTCCTTCCTTCCTTCCTTCCTTCCTTCCTTCCTTCCTTCCTTCCTTCCTTCCTTCCTTCCTTCCTTCCTTCCTTCCTTCCTTCCTTCCTTCCTTCCTTCCTTCCTTCCTTCCTTCCTTCCTTCCTTCCTTCCTTTCTTTCTTTCTTTCTTTCTTTCTTTCTTTCTTTCTTTCTTTCTTTCTTTCTTTCTTTCTTTCTTTCTTTCTTTCTTTCTTTCTTTCTTTCTTTCTTTCTTTCTTCCTTTCTTTCTTCCTTTCTTTCTTTCCTTTCTTTCTTTCCTTTCTTTCCTTTCTTTCTTTCCTTTCTTTCTTCTCTTGTTCTTATTCTCTTCCTTGTTGTTTTCCTTGTTCTTTTCCTTCCCTTTTCCTTTCCCTTTTCTTTTCCTTTCCCTTTTCCTTCCCTTTCCCTTTTCCTTCCCTTTTCCTTTCCCTTTCCCTTTTCTTTCCCTTTCCATTTTCCTTCCCTTTCCCTTTTCTTTCCCTTTCCTTTTTCCTTTCTCCTTTCCCTTTCCCTTTTCCTTTCTTTCTCCTTTTTCTTTTCTTTTTTTTTTTCTTTTTCCTTTTCCTCTTTTTCTCCCCCCCCACATTCTTATTCTTTTTCATTATTCTTATTCCTCTTGATATTATTATCCCTCTTATTATTACTATTATTACTATTTTTACCTTCTGATTCAAGCTGAAGCTGTTACTTTACTCTTGTCATTTAAACTGGTGACATTGCTGCCTTGTACAGTCACTTCATGCAGTTGCACACAGATAATACACACAGGGGTGAAAAGCAAAGCAACATCCAATTAATCTGACTTACTTAACATCTGGTTGGCTTCAGGACAGTGTGACCATACCCAGAGCAGAAAGAACCCTTCTGGACTGGTGAGAACTCATAACCAGTACACCTCTTGCTGCTCATACCCATCATCAGTGGTCACTGCTGGTCACAGAGAGGAAGGTCAGACCTTCACTGTAGATTCCTTCCAGAGGGTTAGTTTGGAAAAGAAGAAGTTCCAAACCTCATGAGAAGGGCCAGTCCAAGCTGGGGTTGGTGGAGCTTTGCCATGAGCCCCTCCAGCCACATCCAAACTATCTGGAAGGTCCATGGATGTGGATGCCCAGATGGGATGATGCCCCCATACATAGAACCATAGAATGGTTTAGGTTGGAAGGGACCTTAAAGATCATCTAGTTCCAACACACCTGTGTCTATACACTGCAGCCCAGGTGTTCCCCAAGCCCCGACCTTCTGTCCACCCCATCAGGGGCTGGGGAGGGCATCGTGGAGCTCTCCACGGTGCTACAAGCCCCAGGTTAAAGTGTGGCCTCCCAGGGGCTGGGGGGAAGTTGAAATTGAGGCTGAGCCCAGAACTTGGCTAGGGGGATCCTGGGGATGTCAAACCCTGCTGATGCTGGGTACAGGATTTGCTTCATGCCTGCCTCAGTGGGGTGGTGTTTCTGGTCTACATCTGGGTTAGGAGATGCTGCAGTGGGATTGATCAATGCTGACAGCTTCTGATCAGTGTGTCCATGTCCTGTTCTCAACCTGTGCACTGTCTGAGTGTCTTCTGGGTAATTAAGCAAAAAGTAACATTTATGATCTCTGTTCTATCACTGTGGGTATGGAGTCAGACACGATTTGTTTATCATTCTCACTGTGATCTTTCTGCTCAAAGGAACAAGACCCATCTGTTGAGCAGAGCCAAGCTGCTCCACTTTGCTCCATAAATGTTCCCATTTAAGGGGTGCAACCTTTGACAGAACATAGTGCAAGCCTTTGAACCAGACAGTTGTGCAACTGGCATTAAATGGCCTGACTGAACCTTTTGCTAACCACACGCACTTGCTTTGGGCAAAGGTTTTGCTCTGTGCAAATATGATCTTGTCCATTTGCTGGGAAATTTATTACCTCCCCAATCATGTGAGTTCCATGCTGGCTGCAGACTTAAAAGCTTAAACATCGTGGATTCATCTTCTGTGTGTCCACGTGTTTCATTAAGGTGCCTCATAAATTCATCCTGACTTTCATTAGTTTACTCTTGCTTCCATGTTACACTTGTTTCTGTCTTTTCAAAGCATCCCACTTTGATTGCCCCTGCAAGCTCTGCCCCTCTGAGCTGGAGACACAATATTTGCTCTGGTGTGTGTTAAACTGGAGTCATTTCTTCTGGCTGAGCATCTGCCATTCGAGGGGAGCACCTAAAATCTTGTGGGAAATGCTGGCCACCTGCTTCCTTCTTCCTCCCAAAGTGCCTCTGGACAGCAGTGAGCCAGGATGGAGTCAACAGCAGCTCTCAAGTCATCACTGTGTGATCTCCCAGACCCTGCTGCTTCTTTTGTTTCCCCTGATTTGTGAGTATGAGCCAAAGTTGCAGGGCTTGTTTCAGCTGGGTTTCATCTCACACGTTTTGAAAGCAAAGTCAGGATCCAAAGGCCAGAAGGGGAAGTGAGGACAGGCTGGGGCTGGTCTGTAATCTACTCATCAGCTGCTCCTGCCCTATGGATTCAGAGGTCAGTAAAGACACTCTGCAAGGAAAGCAGGAGGTGAGAGGTGTAAGAATCAATCTCCTGCCTTCTGAACAAGGCTGGAGTCCAAATCTCTGCCTGCCCCACATGATCTCAGACAGTTTTACTTTATCATCTCCCTGTGCCAGAGATCCTCCACAACCTCTAGGCTCCAAATCCATCCCTTCTGCTCCTTGCAAGGGACAATGTGTAAATAAATCTTTTTGGCTCCCATCTAAACTCATCATTTGGAATCATAGAATCACTCAGGGTGGGAAGGGACCACAAGGATCAGCCACTTCCAACCCCCCTGCCATGCCCAGGGACACCCTACCCTAGAGCAGGCTGCACACAGCCTCAGCCAGCCTGGCCTCAAACACCTCCAGCCATGGGGCCTCAACCAGCTCCCTGGGCAACCCCTGCCAGCCTCTCACCACTCTCCTGCTCAACAACTTCCTCCTCACCTCCAGCCTCACTCTCCCCACCTCCACCTTTGCTCCATCCCCCCCACTCCTGCCACTCCCTCACAGCCTCAAAAGTCCCTCCCCAGCTTTTTTGGAGCCCCTTCACATCCTGGAAGGCCACAAGAAGGTCACCTGGGAGCCTCCTCTGCTCCAGCCTGCACAGCCCCAACTCTTTCAGGCTGTGCTCACAGCAGAGCTGCTGCAGCCTCTCAGCATCCTCCTGGCCCTGCTCTGGACACTCTCCAGCATCTCCACAGCCCTCTTGTCCCAAGGGCTCCAGAGCTGGATGCAGGACTCCAGGTGGGGTCTCAGCAGAGCACAGCAGAGGGGGAGAATCCCCTCCCTGGCCCTGCTGGCCACACTGCTGCTGCTGCAGCCCAGGCTCTGCTTGGCTTTCTGGGCTGCAAGTGCACACTGCTGGCTCCTGCTGAGCTTCTCCTCCAGCAGCATCCCCAAGTCCCTCTCCTCAGGGCTGCTCTCCAGCCTGGCACTGCCAAGCCAGGATTGGTGCTTGGCATTGCCTCAACCCAGCTGCAGGACCATTTCTTGTCCTGTCCACTATGAGTGTGAAGATGATGATAACATTTCAGTCTTGTCCCCACTTTTGCATATTATTTAAGCAGTGCTCTGAGCTTTACCTTTAGTTCTGGGTGTGTTGTTGGTGTGCAGCTTCATGAAGTGGCTGTGCAAGAAGGCAGAAATGTCACCAGCTTAAATCACAAGAGATTTCCCTTTACCTCTTCAGACTAATAAACCTTCAAATATCTGGGAGGCCTCATTGGATTTCCATAGAAGAGGACAAATAAACTGTGTAACTCACACAGCTTCACCACTCAGAGTTTGCAATGGGGTTCAAACATTAAATTAAAAGTTGTTGAAATGTCTTCCCCCCTCCACTTCTGCTTCACAGTTTGCAAGTCCCCAGTAGGGTTTGGCCTCACATTGCTACTGCAGCCTGATGGCTTTCATTAATAGTGATGGTAAAATGAGGTGTGTCTGGGTGATGTTGTTACATTCCCCCTGGATTCTGGAGCTGTAAGAGTAGAGGATTGTGTTGTTGTCATAAAAATGGGATTTCATTGTTAAGATTCTCTTTTTGCTTTTGAAAGGGTCCTTATGAATGGCTCCAAAAGGGAAGTTTAAATGAAGAGAGATGCTCTGGACATTGGATTTATTGTGTTGCATAAACCACTCATCAATCTGCTTGCTCTGGCTTTTTCCTCTTTATAGCTTTCTGGGTGATGGCTTAGATTGGACTTTGCCCAGACTCTGCACCTCACAGACAGAAAAGTCACTCCTGATGGTTATCACTGTTCTGTAGACTTTAAGGAGTTAACTCCAGACCTTGCTCTGGCTCCATTTCTGGTGAGTGGATTTTATAGGCTCCTTTCAACTCCCAGCACAGATTTGACACTCTGGCCTTTCGTAATAATCCTCTCACTCATCTTGCTTCTTCTGGAAACTTCTCCTGCTCAGCTTGTGCCAGAAAAGCTCCACATTCCAGTTCTCCCAAGCTTGAGTGGGGTTTTTTTTCCCCCTCCTTCTTGCTCTCTCTCTAACAGTTAACAAGAGACAGGATGCTCCAAGGATTGTTTTCACAGGGCTTTGTTCATTCAGTTTCCAGACATTCATTCTCTGAGCCACACCTGGATGAGGTGGCCTGGTAGGATCTCCAGTTCCCTTCCAACACTTGTAGATGTGGTTTTCCAAACCTTCTCCCTGGTATTAACTGGGAAATCAATGGGCTGTGGAGCAGCTCTCCTGGAGTGGGTTGTGTCTTAACTCAGAAACATTTTGACCTCCTCTCTTCTCCCCACCTGTCCCTCCTCACCATCTTCAAATGCAAACTTAAGGCCAAGCCCAAAAGCAGCTTGACCAAAATGCCTGGAAGACCTCTCAGAAGAAAAACACTTCTGAAGCATTGGCTTGGATCTTCACCACCCTCTTAGGAAAGAGGACATCTGAAGGGAATTATCCTTAATTCATGGCTTCTGCAATGTGGCATCTTGCAAAACGTTTGATCACAGTATCTGATTTTGCAGCTGGGGGAACTGAGAGAGGAGAGGGACTGAGCTATTTGATCTGTCACCCACTGATAATGGAATAAAACCAAGGACCAAGGTCTTGCTCCCCAACCTGTCTCCAGAGGGCAGGTGAAGAGTGGAGTTTGCTGCTACGAGAGTGCACAGCATGAACGACCCAGTGTGTGGGGTGGAAATCAGGCATTTGGAGGAGGTTGAGGGAAAGGCTGAGCATGGATCTGCTGCCTCTACCCAACATACTTCAGCATCTTCCCTCCAGCTTTGAAAGGAGAAGGCAAATGAAAGAAGATAAATCCCACACAAGCCTCATCAAAAGTTAATGCTGAGATATGCTTCAGCCAGCATCAACTTCTGACTGATTCAAAAGAAACTGTTTTATTTTTAACTCTGCTTTTTTTTTTTCTCCCCCATTTCCCTTTTTCTAGAGCCAGTTTGCACTAATGAATGCCACTGTGGGAAGAAACACGACCTACCCCCAGCCCACACTCCCCCCAAAAGTTCCCCCATCTGTGTTTGCCGTTTTACAGCCCTTCCTCCGGCACAGTAATTTGAGCTTTTACTTGGAAGGAGCAGCAAAAGAGGAGAATCCTCCCAAGCATCTCTTTTTAAAGCAGCTTTGCTCAGCTCCAGCTCCAGCCAGGGGTTGCCCTCTCCTGGAGGACAGGAGAAAAATCGCATCCCGCGACCTTGCAATCCTTCCTTTGGAGCTGCAATTCCTGCACCTGCCAGATTCCAGGGACCATCTGGATCTCCTGGGACATGCTGGTCTGTAACAGAAGATCTTCTCCATCAGAACTTGGCTTTTTTAACTTTGATTCTGGCACCTTTAAGGGTCTTAAGATCGCAGAGTCCAACCTAACAGCTCCATACACACAACTCTTAGGCCATGCCCCTGAACTCCTCATTCAGACTTCTTTTAAAGCCACTTAAGGGGTGTCAGACAAATGTGTCACCATGACCATGGCCTGTCACAGAACATGTAGGGTTTCCCTCTGCTCTGCCCTAGGGAAGCCACATCTGGAGTACTGGGTCCAGTTCTGGGCTCCCCAGTACAAGGAACTGATGGAAAGTCCAACAGAAGCTATGATCACATTGGGTGCTTCTGTGCTCCACAACCTCCCTGGAGGTGTTCAGGACCAGGTTGGATGAGTCCTTGAACAACCTGTTCTAGTGGGAGGTGTCCCTGCCTATGGCAGAGGGTTGGAACTGGCTGAGTTTTGAGCTCTCTTCCAACCTAAACCATTCTCTGACTCTATGATTCTCCTTTGTCCCCATTTTCAGCACCTGCTGCAACTCATCCTGCCTGCTAGGAGCCCTGGTGCTTGGAGACCTCCAAGGGGGCAGTCATGCAGAAATCATAGAATCACAGAACCAAGCAGGTTGGAAGAGAGCTCCAAGCTCACCCAGCCCAACCTAGCACCCAGCCCTGCCCAATCACCCAGACCATGGCACTAAGTGCCCCAGCCAGGCTTGGCCTCAACACCTCCAGCCATGGGCACTGCACCACCTCCCTGGGCAGCCCATTCCAGTGCCAATCACTCTCTCTGCAAACAACTTCCTCCTCACATCCAGCCTGAACTTCCCCTGGCACAATTTGAGGCTGTGTCCTCTTCTTTTGTTGCTGTTTGCCTGGAGAAGAGCCCAACCCCACCTGGCTACAGCCTCCCTGCAGGTAGCTGCAGGCAGCAATGAGCTCTGCCCTGAGCCTCCTCTTTTCCAAGCCAAACAACCTCATCTCTTTATGTATTTAAACATCATAAAAACCGAGCCCACCTCTCCTTCATCTGCTCTCCAGACCCCCAGAGACTTGGCCTGATATGAATCAGATTATTTTAGATCCTTTTTCCCCCCTTCCTTTTGGTGATGTTGCTGTTTGGATAAGGACACCAGCAGGAGAGAAGGTCCATTTCTCTGCCTAATGGTGCTTCAAACACTCTGCTAGAGGTTGAATTAACACCACTAAAGGGAAAGATTAGAAGTCACTTTAAAGTGGCTCTGGGGGAAGTTTTCAACCTGATCTATTTGCACCCCTGACACTGCAGGAAGATGGAGCTGATGGGAGTGTGGTGAAGCCATAAAGGCAGGCAGGCCTGGGTTTAAATTAACAGGAACATTTACAGCTAAGATGTGGGATACAGGAAGACTTTTCCCACAGTCTCTGATACTTTCTACTTTTCCACCTCCTACAGGCTTAAGCAGCATTAGAGCAGTTAATTAAAACAACAGTCTCAAACTTCAGAGTTTTCATTCCCCTTTTTCCTTCAATGATTCATTTTTATTAAGGTTGGTTGGTTTCTGCCAAGATAAATGCACAAAAATCAGTGTTTTATTCTCCAAAGAGGCTTTGAATGGGATGCTAATAAGATTTAAATGATAATAAATAAGCCCAGCAGCAGCTTTTATGACCTCCTTTCTGCTGAGCTTCCTTTAGGTTCAGTTTTGCTCACTCTCAAGACTGAGTTCATCCACCACACAGTTCTAGCTCACCTGCCACACCACCGAGGTCTGTTTAAGGGTTGTTTTCCCCTTTGCCCACTCACAGAAGCTCTGCTTAACTCTGCTGTGACCCCTGAAAAACCCTCAATGCCTTCAGGAGGCTTTGGACCTGCAGAAGATGTCTGCACCATGCAGGAAAGGCTGCAAAGGGAGAAGAAAGGCTGCAAAGGGAGGAAAAGCTGCATGGGTGGGCAGAGGCCAAGGGGATGAGATTGAACAAGGTCAAGTGCAGAGTTCTGCACTTTGGCCACAACAACCCCAAGCAGCACTGCAGGATGAGGACAGAGTGGCTGAGAGCAGGCAGGCAGAGAGGGCCCTGGGGGTGCTGGCAGAGAAGAACTGCAGAGGAGGCAGCAGTGCCCAGGTGGGCAGCAGAGCCAATGACATCCTGGGCTGGCTCAGGAGCAGTGTGGGCAGCAGGGCAAGGGAGGTTCTTCTGCCCCTGTGCTCAGCACTGCTCAGGCCACCCCTGGAGTGCTGTGCCCAGCTCTGGGCTCCTCCATTGCAGAGAGATGCTGAGGTGCTGGCAGGTGCCCAGAGCAGGGCAGCAAGGCTGGGGAGGGGCCTGGAGCACAGCCCTGTGAGGAGAGGCTGAGGGAGCTGGGGGGGTGCAGCCTGCAGCAGAGGAGGCTCAGGGCAGAGCTGATTGCTGCCTGCAGCTGCCTGCAGGGAGGCTGTAGCCAGGTGGGGTTGGGCTCTGCTGCCAGGCAGCAGCAGAACAAGGGGACCCAGGCTGAAGCTGTGGCAGGGCAGGTCCAGGCTGGATGTTAGGAGGAAGTTGTTGGCAGAGAGAGTGATTGGCACTGGAATGGGCTGCCCAGGGAGGTGGTGGAGTGGCTGTGGCTGGAGGTGTTGAAGCCAAGCCTGGCTGGGGCACTTAGTGCCATGGTCTGGTTGTTTGGGCAGGGCTGGGTGCTAGGTTGGACTGGATGAGCTTGGAGCTCTCTGCCAACCTGCTTGGTTCTATGATTCTATGAAAGTGAGGGGGAAACTGAGGCTGGGCCTCAGGGTGGCTCTGCAGATCCTTCTGTATGCAGGCAGCACCCTACAAGCACCCTAAAACTCAGGACATCCTACTGCAGCTGCTTGGATGGTACTCAAGGGTGCCCCTGGCCTCTGTAGCCTCTTAGCTGTGGTCCTGCTGCATTTGGCAGACTCTGGATGGGGCTTGGGGACCTCCTTAGAGCAGCTTTGCTGTGGCCTCCTCGAGCATGACCTTCTGTCTGCACCTGGCTGGGAAACATCAAACTCCTTAACATTTATTCCTTACATTTCTCCTTTCCTCCAGGGGCACTTCAAAAATCAATACCAGCATTTGAAACAAAAGCAGTTTGGAGAGAGATTGATGCCTTCTGCTTTCCCTCAGGTGCTTCAAAGTGAAGAATAAACACCTCGGCAGAGGGCAGAGCAGGTCTGACAGCTGTTTAAATCAATCAGAGCCCAAATTGCCCCAAATCAGACCGCCAAAATAAAAAAGGCACAGAATAAAAGTAGTTCTTTTACTACATTTAACCATTTCTTTTGCTACATTTTGGTTTGGTGACATCTGGCTGCTAGAAAGAGGAAGGCTTTTTGAATCCATAAACGCAGTTTGAAATGCCACAGAGAGCAAACAGTGAATGAATTCTCTCTGCGTTTCTCAGCTCCAATGGGTTTGGTTTCCCACCCCCTCACACACCCACACGCACTCGGTTAATTCTCGCTCCTTAATTAATTGAGCCCGGGGCTCCCTCTAGTGTCGCTCAGGGCAGGGGGCTGCTCTCGCCGTAACCTTCTCTCTTCCCGACCACCAAAGCCAAAAACGGGAAGGGAAAAGGCTTTAAGGATGGGTTTAAGCACCACGGTCTCAGATTCAGTCTGCGGAGCTCTCCTGCAGATCTTCCCATGTGTGGTTTGTGTGGCTGACACCCTGAGGCTGATATCCTGAGGCTGGTACCCCAAGGCTGGTACCCTGAGACTGATACCCTGAGACTGGTATCCTGAGGCTGGTACCCCAATGCTGACATCCTGAGGCTGACACTCTGAGGCTGGTACCCTGAGGCTGGTACCCCAATGCTGACATCCTGAGACTGGTACCCCAAGGCTGATACCCTGAGGCTGGTACCCCAAGGCTGACATCCTGAGGCTGACACTGAGGCTGACACTCTGAGGCTGGTACCCTGAGGCTGTCACCAGAGACCTCAAAGATCATCCAGTTCTAACCCCCTTGCCATGGGCAGGGACATCTCCCACTAGCCCAGTTTGATCAAAGCTTCATCCAACCTGGCCTAGAACACCTCCAAGGAGAGGACATCCACAACCTCCCTGGACAACCTGTTGCAGTCTTTCCCCACCCTCACTGTCTAGAATTTCTTCCTAATCTCCAATCTCAGAGCTTTTCAACCTTGAAGTCATTTAGCCCACACTGACATCAGCAGAGAGTCTGGAGCTGAGCCTATTCGAATGCTGCAGCTTCAGGGAAGTGGGCTGGGGTTGTCCTGAATGTTCAAGTAGTTTCCTGTGTTCTTTATTCCTCCTGGCCCAAGGAGTTCTCTTGCATATATTTGATCATGGACACTGATGATCAGCCAGAGGAGTCTGCTGCCAGTGATTCACAGAGCCTGCCATTTCTAGTGGGATGTGCAAGGGAAATCATCAGGATCATGCCATAATCTTGCTCACACCACCCACCCAACATCATCCTCTGTGCAGAGCAGTGGCACAGCCTGTGCACAGGTACCCAGGAGCCCATAAGCACAAACCTCCATCACTGTGGTCCATGAGCATGAGCAAGATGCCTCTGGATAACTAAGTATGTTACTGTCCTTATCTGGATGGAGCTCCCAGCAGAGAAATGAGGTTTCTGTAACCTTTTCTACCCTTGCTGCCCCAAAACAAGGTTTGAAGTGCTCTTTGTTTCTCCAGTTGCTATTCCTGGGGTGAGGGGGGTGGGGGGAGGGAAACTGAGGCTTCCAGCTTCGAGCAGCTCCCCAGAGCTCTGCAGGATCTCACAGAGGGAAGGCTTTCATAGTTGTTGTGCTGGAGACAGATTTGAGACCCAGACTCTTTCTGTGCCTCTCTGTTATCCTCTCTCCTCAGGGGAATTTCTTCCTTTCTTCCTTTCCTGCAAAAATACATCTGGATTCCTGTCCAGATAGAGGTATGTTCTTTCTATTGCCCCTCTCTGCATCTAGCTCCATAAAACCTCCAACATCAGGGCCTCTGGGCCCATCCAGAATGCAAAGAGTAATAAATAATGGGGCCTTCTGGCTCCAGCCATCCTGCCCCTCCTTCCTCCCCTCCCTCAGCCACAGCGCATCCTTTGGGGGGTCTGCAGGTATGTGACCATCCAGAAGGAGCCCATAATTCTTGGGGAAGTTGTCCTTTCTCACCCTGACTGAGGCATTCCTCTTTGTTTGGAAGACTTTACCGTGTGATCTCCAGCAGACACACCTCAAGTTTCAACCCCAACCTCACACTCCTGCTCCTTATTCAAGACCATGACCTGCGCCCTTCAAGGTCAGACATCTCTAATCCCAAGAACAACATCTCTCTAGTCAACAGGGGGATCTCTCCCTCTCTCTCCAAATTCCTCAGACCTGGCTGCACAAATCCCTCCTCCTCCTAGAAAGGCAGGGGGGTGGGGGGTAAAAATCCCACCACATTAGTAGAAATAATATATGAGGGGTAGTGGCTCTGGGGGTGGGGTAGGGAGAAGAGACCTTAAAAGCCTCTCATCTCCTAGGGATGGGAACTAAATAGTTTCAGGATGCTGCCACAACTTGCTTTTGCTCTGTGGGCGGAGAGAGAGACTCCCAGCTCTGCTGCTGGGATCCACCATCTCGTTTTGTGGCTTGCTTCTTCATTTGCAGGGCCTTTTAATTTCGTTTTGTTTCTCTAGCTAAAGAACAAGTGATGGACTAGAGGGCAGAGCCACACCACCTCCCAAGCACTTGGAACAATCACAGGGAAGGCTTTTTTTTCCCCCTTCTTCTTCTTCTTTATTTGGGATTTAAACCTTCAGAGGGACTGGAGAAAAGGAGGCTGTGTCACCAAGGGCGTGAAATGGTGACACTGCACGGAGGAGAACCATAAAACCAAGAGGCGAAGGTCCCCGGACAAGGGCCGGGGGGGAAAGGGGGGGAAGGGGGAGAGGAGGGCTCACATCCCTCCACTTTCAAGTGGAGTTAAGCCATGGATTTGCTCTTGTGCTTTTTCTCTGACTGGATTCCCAGCACCTCTCTCCCTTTCTTCCACCAAGATCCTGCTTCCAACTCCGAAGTGCAGAAGCGACTAGAAGGAAAACCATCAAGAAGAGCAAAACAACACATCTGAGGTGCTTCTCCAGACGCGATTAAATTGGGATTTCACCAATGTGGTCCTTAGGATGTCCCCGGGGCCAGAAAACCCTCAGGATAAACCAGTTCCAACACCTTCTTGCAGAGATCGGAGCTGCTGCTGATGGAGGGACTTTCCCCACCATTCCAAGGACTTTTGCAAAGCCGAAAATCCCCCTGGATGGAATCAGAGTTCAGCTCCAGAAGATCTGAAAATCCTGCGGTTCAAAGCCAGGTCGTGAATCAGCTCTTGTTGTAAGGTTTGAGTGTTTAAATTCATCCTAAATCCGGAGGGATCTCTTGTGGGAAAAGCAATCAGGAGAGAAAGGGGATGGAGAGTTGAGTTAAGGAGTGAAATAAAACCATGCCGTGGGAGTCAGGTCATAAAAAAAAAGTTGTTACCTGGTAGCTTTTAAGCTCAGGGGATGTGAAGCGACTTTTACAAGACAAATTTCCTTACGAACCGGGGACACAGGAGATGCCACCCGAGGAGCCTCGTGCTCGGCTGGACCCGGGCGGGACCGGGATGCTTGGTCACCTTCAGCATCGTTGCGAAGCAAGTTAGAACTTGGCAGCAGTAAATGTGGGGAGGCAGAGATTTGGAGGTGTTTCTCGTGTGGTTTGCGTCACTGTGTCCCCTCTGGCTTTTAGGCATCTGCGCAATGGTACCCGCGGGGATTCGGGGTGAAAACCCGAAACTGAAGGGAATTTAGTTAATCCCGTCAGGGTGAGAGGAGAGGACAGAGCTGAAATCAAGGCGAGGAGAGACGGTCAGGATTTGTCCCAGAGTAAAAAAGAGCAAACTCCCTCCCCTCCATGAGTTTAGTCTGGGTCCTTCAGCGGCTTCTCCCGGGTGGTGATAACGCCCTGACCCTCTCCATGTCTCCTTGTTCCATTTGTCATCCTTCGAGTATTTCCCATAGAAAACCTCTCGAGAGGGTCGAGGGTCTTCTCCAAGGGCTGATCACATCCCCTGTCCTCCCTACCCAGATTTCCACTGGGATCCAGATGCCTTTTTCCATCGCCTATTTTTCCCGACAAATCACGGCGGGGGCGGGGGAGGGGGGGGGGGGGGTGATGCTTTAAAATATTTTGAAAGAAGAAAAATAAAAGACCCTCAAATGCTCATTTTAGTCGAGATATCCCGAAAAAACAAGATGGGATTTCCCCTATCCAAGTCTTGCTCCCATTTATCCTTCCCGTTCACCGACGGGAGCCGGTAACAACACCGGAGCAAGTGCATGGAGCGGGGCAGGGGCTGCAGCAAGGCCCCGCAGCTGATTTTGCGCCCACCGGTTGCTGGAAGCACCCATGGGTGACCCTTTGGAGCTGAGGATCAATATGCAAAGTGGGACTGGACTTTGGTCCCTGAGGGGAAGAGGAGGGGATGAAGCCGAAGGGGCAAGTTCCCCACACAGCCCCCGAACGCTCGCAGTACAGAATCGGACCCCGGGAGAGAAAAGCTCTTTAATTAAGTCCTTCTAAATGAAGGACTCTGCGCAAAGGCACATTGCGAGAGCAAGAGGGGAACCTTTTGGAGCAGGAGATGAGGCGAAAAGAGGATGAAATGGAGAGAAACCTCTCAATTTCACAGCTCACGGAGAAGTGCGGGGATCCTGCTCGAGGTCAGTCCCGGCCGAGAACGGGAAGCGTTGGGACTGGGAAGGGGACAGATCCCCGACGGGGCTCCAGGTTCTTTGGCGATGCGTTCCCTCTCTTCCTCCTTCGGTTGTCTTAAAGCATGGGTTTGTTTTGGGGTCTTTTTTATCTAAATGAGGTTTCGGTTCCTAATTAAGGTTGACAACATCGGTAAAACCCCAGTATTATTATTATTATAATCATCATCATCATCATCATCATTATTATTATAATCAGCATTATTATCATCATCATTATTATAATTATCATCATCTTTCCCCCATTATTATTATATTTTCCCTATTATTGTCCATTATCAGCTACTTAAATCCGACTAATTGAATATTTGTTGAGAATATGTGGCGAATATACAACCAGATGATGCAAAACGTCTCCTAAGCTTTAATAGATTCCCAATAAGAGCCCATCTCCCAGGCTCACTCTCTGAAGGAGAGGGGAATTGGATAATAGATCCTATGGGGGGAAAAAAAAACCATCCCAAATTTCTCCTTTTCTCCATGTTCCTAGTCCCAGACGATTCGGAAATGGTGCTTCGGGAATGTGCTCTGGTGCTGTTGGGATGTGGTTTCTTTTCTGAGGATAGTGCCACAAACTCAGCATTTTGCTTAAAGACAGAAGCCAAACTAATTTGCGTCGATTATGAAATGCAGCCGGGCACTTCATCCGGATTCTTGCTGGGGGAAACAAAAACAGAAGGGGAAATCGGAGTGAGAGCCATCTTCCTGGAAAACCCGGGTTTCCTCCGAGCTCAAGATGCCTTCAGGCAACCCTCATACTGGGGAGAATCCACTCTCCAGTCCCATTTTGTCAGCCTAGGAGGAGGGTTCCCATCCAGCCACCGCCCAAGAACTTGAATTCCCGAAGGAGAGGGTAGGAAAAAGAAGCTGGTTGAGTCCGAGCATTCGCGGAGATATGCGGGGGTGGGGGGCAAGGGCAGCTTTGCTTATTGCCCCCCGGTTAATCGTGCAGCCAGACCCTCACTTCTGGTTTGGCCTCCAGGATCGTGGAAGGTTACACGGAACACCCCTAAATCCGAGGAAGAGCAGGCTGGGAAGGGGGTCCCCCGGGTTTTAGGGTGCTCCGTGTCACCTTCCAGCTTCATCTCTGCTTGAGTTTTGGCGTCGTCAAGTCTGCCCTTCCCTAAAGATGCATTTAAGGATGAATATGTAACAGTTAATGATAATATTTCATAGATCTAATATTTAATATACAGCATTAGATACATAACGCTTAACAAATTCTATTTAGTTCTCCCCCCACCCTCCCCACCCCTTTTTTGGCACGTAGCAGTCAAGGTGCACGGTAAGGAGGCAAAAGCTTCGGGCTCAGCTTGCAAAGGCCAGGTTCAGTAGGGGGGTGGCTGAACGTCAGCTCCCCGCAGGATTCTTTCTCCTCTCTATTTTCTGGGTTTGGGATGGGCTTTCATCCCTTGGCACAGCCACAGGCTCCCCCCCCCCCGCCCCCTCTCCGCCTTCACCTCCGCCGCAAAGGGCTTTCCCGAAATATCTCAGCGCTCCAAAAATGGGGAGGCTGGAAATAGAGGTGTGAGCAAATTGGCCGGGAAGGGAGGGGCGAGGGGAAAGCTGGCTTCAAGTCTTTACATGAAACACCACATCCACGCACCCCCCCTCCTCTGCAAAGCAGTGAAGTTTCCCATCCGAATGACAGCAGGGGATGGTCTCGGCCGCCCCGGATTGGTGAGCTCGCCTGCAGACGCGTTTTCTAACAGATAAGTCCATCATCAGACACCTCCTTCCCCTCCCCCTCCACCCCCCCAGCCCTCCTCTTACCCTAAAATATCTTTTTTCCCAATCATTTGCAACCCCCCCAGCCCTCTCCTTCCCTCGGCAGCCACCCGCTCCCTGGCGCCTCTCCTCCTTCTCTGCCCTCTACTATTGCAAGGGCGGGGGGGAAGGTTGTGCCTCCCCCACCCCTTCCAGCCTGCGCGCACCTCCTTTGGGAACGGAGATGAGCAGCCAGAGCTGCGGGTCCTGCCGTTTCCCTTCCACCCCATCTGGGGGGGGGGAGGGGGTGCGTGTCCTCAAAAGAGCCCTGTCCGCCCCCGACCTGTCCCCCTTCTCATGGCATAGACGAAGAATTCTGCCTGGGCAGCGAGCTTGGACCCCTCTGCCACACACACCCCCACTCCAAGCTCTGGGAGAGGTTGGGGGTCCCTGCTGGAGAACGGCTTTACCCACCGACCCTGCAGGTCCTGGGGACCCCTGCACGCTGCAGAGGGGGATTTCGGGGTGCTCGTTGCGCCGGAACCTTCTTACGGACCAGGGGGAGTAAAAGAGAAGATAAAGCCCTTTTTTTGAGTTTGTTTTTGGTGGGATTTTTCTGGCGGCAGGATGCTCCACCTTTAGCCAGATCTAAAGATGATGCTAAACCAGCAGCAGAAGCCGGAGGTGGGTAAAACAAATCAATAAAAATTAAACTCCCCTCCCCCGCTTTGTAGTAAAAAAAAAATGGGGGAGGGGGGGTGGGAAGGCAAACAAGCAGGAATTAGGGAGGAGCAGGGAAAGCCTTCAGTTTGCCGTCAAAACAGTGATTTTGTCTCGACAGGAGGAGGGAGGGAAGGAAAGTGGGTTGGTTGAGGTTGGGGTTCCCCCCCTCTTTTCTAACACAATGGCCCCTTTGGTTAAAAATTAATTTACAGCACCCTGGCTCTCAAGGCAGGCTAAGGTTCAGCTAGAAGGAGCCTCCAGGATTAAAAAATAACACCTTTAAAAATGAGAATGAGATCAACCGGAGCTGTGGAAGGTTTGCTGGGCTGTAACAAGTGTCGAGGGGGGGAGAGGAGAAGGATGCTGGAAGTGAGGGGCTGCCCTAGGGTCCTGCTTTCTCCGGTGGTTTTAAGGAGGAAGAGAAGGGTTTGCTTAAAAAATAAAAGACGAGAGAGAGAGGAAAGGCACAGCCAGGTAAGTGAGGGCTGGCTTCGGAGGGAGGCAGTTTTCCTGTTGGACTTTCCCACATGTAGCTTCCCGAAATTACTTTGTCCTCCTCATCAGCTATAGACGATTGGATAAACCTCTAACCTGGCTCTTTGGATGGGCGAGATTTTCTCCTTTCCTCTCTTCTTTCTTTTAGCACCGTAATTTCAGGCTCCCTCTCCTAAAAAGCCTGGAATTCCGTTTCCAAACAGAGATGAGAGGCAAAACCGCTTTGCTCGCACCCTCCACACCCCTACCTTTCTCCACCCTTTCGCTTTTCTGCTGGGAGTTGCGACTATTTCTTTTGCCATCATTGATCTGCCTCTTCATCATGAGCAGCATCGCTTCTTTATTCCTCCTTTTGACTAAAACCACTAAAATCTGCGCCCACGGACCCGGGAATCGGAAGCAGCCGCGTCGTAGCTCCAGCTCACCTCGGAGAAATCAAGCTTGGCTCAAAGGCTGGGAGAAAGCTCACATCCCTATTTCAGCCTTTCCTACCTCATGCTTCATTTAAAACAATCCTAGTAACAACCCAAGCCTCACTTTCTACTTACGTGGCTCTGCCATTCGCAGGATTTTTCTTTTCTTCCCCTCTTTTTTTTGTTTCCTCCTCTCTCTCCTCCGCCGAATCTCCATTGGGATGGGAACGAAGCTGCTTGCTAGACTTGGAAAGGTCATTTCGGCTGGATTGCCAAGTCCACTTTGCTGAAGGGGACTCAGCTTTTCCATGTCTCCATGTGTTTTCGCTCCGTCTGCATCCACCTCGCGTCCATCCGCAGCCATGCAGAGCTAGGCAAAAAGCACTTGTGCCGTAATGAGGTACCTTTCCATTTCATTTCCTGGCCCTCCCCTGATTTTATGGATTTCTAATGGTTTTGGGGAAAAAAAGCAACCCACCGCCACAGAAGAAACCTATTAAAGGCTCCGGGACAGAGAGCCGATGGTCATCATTGAAGGTAGCCAGGCTTAATCGAATTTCCCAACAAATGGGTGGAGTAGCCACAAAAGGAGGATTTAGGGGTTGTACCCGTGCTCATTTCCAGGGAATTCTCATCGATATTGGGAGGGTTTGGGGATTGTTTGTTTGTTTGGGTTTGGGTGGTTTGGGTTTTTTTTTTTTTGTACAACATAAAATCCCTGCGAAGGTTGAAGTTTAATTCAAAATCATGGAATTATAGAGTTCTGGAATAATAGAATCAGAGAAATGCAGGACAATGGAATCATAGAGTTGTAAAACAGTGGAATGGAAGAATCATGGAATTGTAGAATCATAGATTTATAAAACAATGGAATGGAAAAATCATGGACTTGTAGAATCATAGAATTATAAAACAATGGAATGGAATAAGTATGGAATTATAGAATCAAATAATTATAAAGCAATGAAATGGAAGAATCATGGAATTGTAGAATCATAGAATTATAAAGCAATTAAATAATCATGGAATTATAGAATCAAAGATTATAAAACAATGGAATGGAAGAATCATGGAATTATAGAATCAAATAGTTATGAAATAATAGAATCGTCTAATTATAAACTTACAGAACCAAAGAATCAGACCAACCTGAAATGCAGCAAGGGAAAGAGTTGCTAAAAAAAGAAGCAAACGAACAAACAGCAAATTATTACAAGGAAAGATAGTTAGGACTGTTCTGCTGTCAGGAGAAAATGCTGGGCGAAAATAAATCCTTGCCTGAGCTGTGGGACCTGGAATGGTCTTGGCAAAACGAGAGATTTAACGCAGGAAAGCTGCATGGGTTTGACCGATCTGGGGGTTTATTTTGTCTGATAATCGACTCGTTCAGACTGCTTTGCGAATTTATTGTACTTGATGTCAGCCAGCACAACATTTGTAACTCTTTTTGTACCATAAAACGGACTTTTTAAGGCTTAGCTTCCCACCCCCGCCCCACAACCGCTCCACCCAAAGCCTCTCTTGGTAATTAAAGCTTCATTTGACTAACTCAGAAACTTCACCACATGTCTGGAGGCTAATGATTTTTTTTTCCAAGTCAAGCAGCTCTCGCCCGGTTTGGGAGGGATATCAGGCTGGGGCTGAACTCAGCCATGAGCCCTCAAAGGTACCTTGGGCATTGCAGCACAGTCCAAAATCATTTTGGGTGGCGGAGGAAGATGCTTTAGGGTCGAGATGTCCCTGGGTTTTGCTTCTCCTCAGCTTCGAGGTTTCCAGCTCGCCCTGCAAAAGAAACAAGGAATTATTATGAGAGTGAGAGCTCGCATTGCCTTTCCCTTGCTATCAGTTGCAGGTTTTTCTCCAGTTAATTTGAGTGTTTTCCTATTAATTGGAGAGGTTTCTCCATTAATTGGAGTTTTCCTACTAACTTGACTTTTTGGATTAACTGGAGCAGCAAAGGCAGCGTTTTTAACCCCAACTCTGATTCTAAACCTGAGGTTTTGCAATTCATTTCTCTAAATTAACTGGACATTTTTCCCCTCATTGATTGGCGTTTTCCTATTAATCAGAGCTTTTAATTAACTAGAGAAGTGAAGGGAGCGTTTTTAACATGGATTTCTGATTCTAAGCCTGAGGTTTTGCACAGTTTGCTTCCCTAAATTCCTCATGAGTGAGTGTGGAGCGGAAGGGGCTCTGGAGTGGCATACGTGGGTTATTCCTTGGGGTTTTCCTGCTTGGCACTTAATGATTCCGTCTAACTGTGGGCTTTGTCTATAAAATGATGGGTTCTGACTCTTCCTGAACATGGGAAGAACGTGAACCTCCATGTACTGTGATTTTGGAGGGTAGTGGGAAAGACACGAAGGTGGCAAAGCAAATCCTCCAGCCCAGCCCCGACGGGGAGGGCAGAAGGCAGGGCCGAGAGCCTCCAACACGCTCCCTTTTCACCCCACTCGTGTCTTCCTTGTTCCGAGGAAAAACTTTTCAGCAGCAACAAGTAGCAGTAGTTTGACCGTGATTTAGGTGGCCCATGGTGCGGTTTTGCCTCTCACGCCAGGGCAGGACCCCTAGCTTTGGGGTCCTCCTGGCCCTCGACAACCCGGAGCCGCAGTGGGGGTGAGATCCGCTGCTCTCCTCCGTGACAACCCATCCCCGACGGGACCGCCCCCACTATTCCAGGTTACCCCTGCCCGAGGTCGTGTTTCTCTCATTCCTCTATCCACCTGGAATTAGTGAGGTAGCAAACCTCCTTGTATGGGTCAAAAGAGGTTTGCGTGGGTTGGCAGAAAAGCCGTTTGGAGAGGGCAGGGTTAAGTTGTAGATTAGGAAGGTCTGAAGCAGATTTTTTGCTATTATTCTTTTCTTTTATTCCAGAGCTCTTTTGTCGCTTTGCTTTGCCCTCGTTTCAGGGAAGGGGGAAAAAAAATCAGGGAAAATACTTTTCTTCTTGGCAGAAATACAAAACCTGCTCTGTGGAGCTTGACCAGCCTCGGGGCACTGCAATCCCAGCGCGGTCCCCGTACGGTCCCGACCAGCGAGCGCCGCCCCGAGGCCACCGGCACCAGGAACCCAGCTCCAGGAGCTGAGCTCCGGGGCCACCCGGTCTTCATCTTACCACGTTTCCATCCCTCTTCCTCCGCCCGGGGATGAGTGTTAAACACAGCCCCAGGCAGCGGAGGGATTATATTTATTATTCATTCCTCTGTTTTATTCTCTTTTTTAAACGAGGATTATTACCGGAGCTGATCATGAGTCAAGAATTCACATTAAAAATGAATGTATTTTTTGCAGCGGGTGGTTAAGAAATATCACAGCGAGGGTTTTGTCGGGGTTTGGGTTGGGTTTTTTTGTGCTTTGGTCTGATTGATAGCTGGAAGAAAGAGAGAAAAGATTGCATATATATATATATATATGTATGTACACCGAGCTGTTTCCCACTCGCATCCAGACATCCATGTGGAGGGGGAGGGAAGGAGGAAGGTTTTAAAGCCAACTTTTTAATCTTCTTCCCTATAAATATCACAAGCAGCTCCCGTTTGTAACATGTTTCTTGCTTGGGAATATCCACATGAGTCCTAAGGAGCGGACACCAAATACTCCCAGAGGCTAAAACTGATGAATGGGAACTGTGGAAACCAGCTGCTATAACCGTATTTTAATAAAAATAGTGCTTTGTGAGGATCTAAGTAAGTCACACACACCCCGCACTCCCCCAGAAAAAAAAAGAAAGAAAGGCAGAGTAATGTGATCTGGAGACTCAGAGCTATTTCCTTGGGATGATCTGTAATAGATTCTTCAATTATGTCCGTGTGAGTGTGTGTGTGTAATGGATATGCCCCCAAATCTATGCATTTACTGAGAGATGCTCAAGCAAACACTCCAAATCCCTCCCACTCTGGCCTATTAATTATTTTAGCACTTATTCCCCTGACAAGAAGAAGTTATCTTAGAGCCACAACATCCATTTGCAGTCTAAAAGCCCTAACTTGTCTTTGAGGGTTCAATTCAAAGTGTCTTTAGAAACTTCAGCAGACAGAGAGAAGGGTAGGAAAAATACATACACATATATATATATATATATATATATATATATATATATGGGGGGGTGGGGGTGTATATATATATATATATATATATAATTACATATATTGATATATATAATGGTGTATATATATAATGGGGTATATTTATATAATGGGGTATATATATGTATGTATATTGACATATATATAATGGGGTATATATATATACATATATATATAATGGGGTGTATATATATATATATAATGGGGTATATTCATATATATATGTATATATATAAATGATATATATATATACCATTACCTTAAAATGGCATTTCCAACCCTCAAGACTTAAACCAACTTAAAACTTAGATTTGGGATTATTTTTCTAGTATTCACTTCTCTTCCCCCCCTCTCCCCTCCCCTTATTATTATTTATTTTAAACCTACTTTTGGAATTAAATAGCACATTTAATGCAATACTTAGACTTGGGGTTCTTTTTCTTGCTCTATTCCCCCCTCCCCTGTATTGTTATTTATTTTAAGCCTGATCACAGAATTAAATAGCACATTTAATGCAGTACTCAGACTTGGGGTACTTTTTCTTGCTCTATTCCCCCCTCCCCTGTATTGTTATTTATTTTAAGCCTGATCACAGAATTAAATAGCACATTTAATGCAGTACTCAGACTTGGAATTCTTTTTCTTGCTCTGTTCCCCCCCCCCCCCCTTCATTGTTATTTATTTTAAGCCTGATCACAGAATTAAATGACACATTTAATGCAGTACTTAGACTTGGGGTTCTTTTTCTTGCTCTGTTTTCCCCCTTTTTATTGTTATTTATTTTAAACCTAATCACAGAATTAAATGACACATTTAATGCAGTACTCAGACTTGGGGTTCTTTTTCTTGTTTTCCATTTCCCCCCCCCCTCCCCCTTTATAGTTAGTTATTTAAAACCTAATCGTGGAATTAAATAGCACATTGAATGCAAGTTTTGTTTTCCACGCTTATCTTGGGTGCTTTTCTTTATTTATGTTTTCCATCTGCAACCTAAGGAGGGGTGTCTGCTCTTTTC